>NW_021703776.1:8788664-9126929 GCF_005190385.1 Monodon monoceros | reverse complement strand
ACACACACACACACACACACACACACACACACACACACACACACACAATGGAATACTACTCGGCCATAAAAAAGAACAAAATAATGCCATTTGCAGCAACATGGATGGACCTAGAGATTATCATACTAAGTGAAGTAAGCCGGACAAAGACAAATATATGATATCACTTATATGGAATCTTAAAAAAAAAAAAGAAGATACAAATGAACTTATATACAAAACAGAAACAGACCCACAGACACAGAAAACAAACTTATCGTTACCAAAGGGGAAAGGGAGGCGGGGATAAGTTAGGAGTCTGGGATTAGCAGATACACACTGCCATGTATAAAATCGATAACCAATAAGGCCCTACTGTATAGCACAGGGAGCTATATTCAAAATCTTGTCATAAACCATGATGAAAAAAAGAAAAGAAAAGAAAGAAGCCACAAAGTAGAAATTCTTACTTGGGAAGAGCTGGCGGGCTCCTCGGGACTTCAGCAGCGCCAGCATCCGCTCCTGGTGGCTCTGCCTCCCTGGCGCGGTGGGCCACTTCCTGTACGGCGTCCTGCGGGCCGGGGGGCTCCTGAGGGCCGCCTGAGTCTGTGGTGGAGTCAACCTCCACCTCCTGAACCGGGGCTGGGACTGGCTCCTGCTCGGCCGCGGCCTCCTCCCCTTCCTTCCTCCTGATCTTCTCCTCCAGCTCCTTCCTCCTCTTTTCATCATCCTGACGGGCCATGCGGTCAAAGGTTTTGAATACCTAAAATCAAACAGCAATCCTGCAATGAGTTCATCCGCCCAGTACTGTACCACACATTCTGCAGAAATACAGCAAAATCTGGTAAATAAAGAATGAAAAAGCAGTAGACTAAAAAAATGTTCCCATTGGCAAAATGGAAATGCACTTCAACTTCACCAAATGCCGCTAGGAAAACAATCTTTAAAGGGAAGTTATAAAATCAATGAAAGTGAAACCTTTACAAGCCAAGGCTCAAAATATTTACACGCCTATGAGGCCAACTTTCAAGTTTAAATGATGCATAACTAAATGGTCTCACCTGTCATTACTTTTATAGCCCCAGAGAGCCTTGTTCGAAATGCAAAGAACACGCTGTCCTGGTACTGAGAGCTGTAAAGGCACCAACAACTCAGACGAAAGAAGAGAAGATGGGAATTAGTTGAATTTCAATCCACAAAATACAAGCTGGCTCACTGGACTGCTGCTATCTTCCCATACTGCATGGGCTGAGGGAAGGTGCGGGTCTTAGCCTGGGAATTCAACAAACATCCATGATGTGCCTACAATGTGCAAGGGGCACCCAAAATCCAAATGACAGCTCCCAACCTCGAAGAACTCCATTTTCTGGTGTGTGGATCAGTCATTAATCTTTTCAGGGCCACAGTCACACCCACAAAAGTGCTGGGACTCTCCATCCAAAAAGTGCACAAGAAAATGGCCTTTTGTATGCACCATTCAAGAGCGCACATAACCCTGAAGTGCAGCCACGACAGACCCAGACGTGACAACTCTGACAGGAAGAGGCTGTGATGAGAATACATGTGATGCCATCAGAATGAGGGTGCAAATGAGCATTTCCGGTGAAAGAGAGCTAAGGAAGTTTCTTGGAAGAAGGCGCTCTGCATCAGACCTTGAATGAAAGGCACACCTTCCAGAGGGAATGACAGGAGGAAGGGTCATCAGGAAATATATCCTATGGTATCTCCTCCCAGAGACAGGAAAGCTGGGAGATCCACCTTGAAAAGTGGGTGGGAGAAGACCCTTACATTCAATCCAGCAACCTCGCTCCAAGGTATTTACCCAAAGGAGTTGTAAATATGTCCACCCAAAAACCTGTACACGGATTGTGTATAGCAACTTTATTCATAATTGCCAAAACTTGGAAGCAACCACGATATCCTTCAGCAGGTGAATGGATAAACAAATTGTGGTACATCCAGACAATGGAATATTATTCTGTGATGAAAGAAATGAGCTATTATTAAGCCATGAAAAAACATGGAAGAACCTTAAACGCATATTAGGAAAAGAAACCAATCTGAGAAGGCTACACAGTGTATGATTCCAACTATATGACACTGTGGAAAAGGCAAAATTTTAAAGACAATAAAAAGACCAGTGGTGGCCAGAGGATGCAGGGAGGGAGGTGGGAGGCAGCAGGTAGAGAGCACAGGATTTTTTTAGGGGAGTGAAAATACTTCGTGTGGTACCACAATGAGGATTACATGCCATCACACATTTGTCCAAACCCCGTAAAATCAACAGTAAGAGAGAACCCTGAAGTAAACTGTGGGTTTAGGTGACTATGATATGTCAATGTAAGTCCATCAACTGTAAGAAATGCACCACTCTGGTGGCAGCTGTTGGTATAGGGGACGCTGGGGGAGGGGGGGTGGGCAGGGTCGGGACATGAGAAATCTCTGTACCTTCCCCTCCATTTCGCTCTGAACCTAAAACTACTCTAAAAAACAGTCTTAATAAAATAAAAATGTTTTAACGTGTGTAGGAGTCAGTTTCCAAAGGGCTAGAATGCAGACAAGTGCTAAATAACTGTTGCGTGCACTGGGCAGGAAGACAGAGCCAAAGAAGTTACTAACTGCCAATGTTTTTAGACATTCTCTCAAAACCCTCGTGAAAACGCTGTGAGGAAGACAGCACTGACATTTCAAAGATAATGGAAAACTAAGCTCGGAGAGGGTAACCTGCCCAAGGTCCTGCCAGTGAAAGAAGAAAGTAAAAAATTATACAGGAAACACACCAAACACTGAAAGGAGATGTAGGCAGAGGAAGATAAGTAAAGCCCTAAGGCTAAAAACTGGAAACAATATCTCTCTCTACTTCTTCAGAGAACCTGAGCCCCTGACTCACTCCTCTTGTACTCACGTCAGTGACACCGGACACCAGACCCGTTGCCCTCAGAGCCATTCATCCTCCTGACGCCACACATCTTCATCTTAACTCCAGAAAACAAGCAACAGCAAGGGCTCTCTCCAAACGCCGGGGGCCTCCCTCGGACCCTGGGCCTCACGTTCCTCACTACACTGCGGCGCCCACCGCCCCTGCTTACTCAGCACCCCGCCTGCCCCCTGGCTACACCTCTCATGTCGCCACTGACCTCAGCACTCATTTCAGAATCCTGGACTGCGGAGCTGGAAGAGATGTCCCTGACCTCCAATCAACCTTCTCAACTGACAGAGAGGAGAGTGATTCTCCCAAGACTTCCCAGCAAGCTCAGAACAGATAGAGCCAGCTTTCCTGACTCTCATGGGGGGACCTCTAAGCTTGCCAAACTGGACTCCAGAATAAACACAGAGGATCCACTGATACGAATGAAACGTCATTCAAAATTATTGTTTTCTTAAAACATACTAATAAATCATGGAGTGCAATACAATTTCTACATGCATCTTTCCTGCTGAGGGTCTGGCAAGCTGTACATTCAGACTGTGCAAGCCCTAAGAATTAGCAGGAAAAGTCTGAGAAGGCTTAAACCTCACCAACAGCCCATACCCCAAAATATCAACGGAGAACTTTTGGGTTCCAGAACAGAGTACCCCAATACTCCCATCCAAACCCTCTTTGCCTGAGTTCTGAAGAGACCCCCAAGCACCCCACTGCCAAATGCCTCTGTGGATAAAAGAACAGCTCCCCAGGACTTACCCTCATCTACCCAACCAAAATACCCAGGGAATATCTGCTCTTTTAAAGTTCCTTGGGCAATATTGATGATTCAGAACCACTTTAAAAAAGCACTACACCCCTCCTAACCGTCTGCTGGAAACTGTCCCCCTTGGTTTCCCTGAAACTTACTGCCCTGCCCACTTCCCTCCATCCCCCTCCCACTCACGCAGCCTCTTCCGTCTCCCATCCCTTCTCTGCGATCCTTCCCCAAAGGGCTATCCTCCACCTTCAGTTCCTCTCCTTCAAACCACTCAGACTCCTCTACCTCCCTTAAAATCCAGCCCCACAATTCAACAGCCTGTGGGAAGGGACTTCTGCCTGCAATCTCCAATTCAACTAAGCTTCTTCCCCTAAACTCAGGTGACAGTTCAGCGAATGCATTATCATTATTACAGTGCCCAGGTTTGAAACCCTGGATCACCTCTGGCCCATCCCAACCCTCTCTCTGCCCTGTTCTCCACCTCCACTTTATTAAACTGTTCACCAAGTCTTAACCTTAAGGGTGTCTGAAACATAGTAGGTGTCTTACATGAATTACCTCTGTCAGTTCACCTGTAAAACAAGGGAAAAGACCAACCTTTCAGGTTGTGTTAGAAATAAATAACATCCTAGAATGTAAATTACATAACAACTGGTACATACTAGGTGCTCAGTAAATGTTCCTTTCTCCTTTACATCTTTTCTGCAAAAGATCACCCTAGACAGGGGCTTCCCTGGTGGCGCAGTGGTTGAGAGTCCGCCTGCCGATGCAGGGGACGCGGGTTCGTGCCCCGGTCCGGGAAGATCCCACATGCCGCGGAGCAGCTGGCCCCGTGAGCCATGGCCGCTGAACCTGCGCGTCTAGAGCCTGTGCTCCGCAACGGGAGAGGCCACAACAGTGAGAGGCCCGAGTACCACAAAAAAAAAAAAAAAAAAGATCACCCTAGACAAAAGTGTTCCCACCCTACAATGGATTGGCTAAATAAAGGAACAGAAAGATCTGGAATCCGAAAAATGAAGTTTTGAGTTCCAGCTCTATGATGAGTTTCGTCAAATCACCTAACCTTGCTGAACTGGCACCCTCATCTGCCACATAAAATTCCACCTTATCTATTTCACAGTCTTCCATGAAAGCATTAATCTGACATAAGGGCCTCCTAAAAACCATCTCTGACACACAGCTCTCTGATCACTCAGATGGCACTTAACAACTACAAGGGTGAGGAACAGCCTTAAGTCTTGAAATTGAATACCACCCTCACTCCTCACCGGACCATGTTATCTTTGGTAGTTAAACATTGTAAACTTCTGTTTCTTCATGCAGGCACTGAGGAAAATACCTGACCAACCTGCAGCTTGTAGAAAGTCTTCAGAAGATGAACATTTGAAATCACTTCATAAACTGTAAAACGCTACAGAACCGCAGGAGGTTATCACCAGCATTTCTACCTTCTCAGGCTCCTAGAAACAGGCTCAATGCTTGACTGAGTACCGTCTTTCAATCCCATCCAAGTCCCACCTCTTCGAGTAGCACTGACGTATATACACTACCAAATGTAAAATAGAGAGCTAGTGGGAAGCAGCTGCATCGCACGGGGAGATCAGCTCGGTGCTTTGTGACCACCTAGAGGGGTGGGATAGGGAGGGTGGGAGGGAGACACAGGAGGGAGGGGATATGGGGATATATGTATACATATAGCTGATTCACTTTGTTATACAGCAAAAACTAACACAACATTGTAAAGCAATTATACTCCAAAAAAGATGTTAAAAAAAAAAAAGTCCCACCTCCTCTATAAAACTTTTCTCCATTTCCAAACCATCATTTCTATTCCTTTCCTTCCAATGGGCTCTGTCACATAATTGGCCTTGCATAGCTCTCTGTTACTGTATTTCACCTCCTTAACTAGACCATAAGTATCCCAAGGAGAGAGACCATTATTTAACCATCTGCATTACCAGTGTATCTCCAATGCTTCTGGCAGCTGAGAGTATAAATACATTCAGTACATAAACTCTTGGTTAGTACATTCCAAGTACCCCGTCAACGTCAGTGAATAAGTATTACTAGCACCTCAAACAGACAATAAACTTAACCTGGGATGTACAGATATATGTTCAAATGTAAACTTATTAAGTACTACTATGACCGTCTTTGACCTGAAAAGTCACACTTCGAACAGGGGGACCACACCCATCAATCACACAGTCTCCCTTCCACGTCCAGTCGTCGCAGTTCTGGGGTGTGCAGGTGTCCGTGCTGCCGCCCGTTCCCCCGTCTAGCCTGCACTATTTTCATTCTCTGACTGGCAGGCCCTGGCACCTCGAAGGGGGTTACACGCTGCGGGAGCTAACCCTGGCCCTGAGCGTCTATGTACTACTTCTGATATCCAAGTGCACCCGGTCGTACCAGGCTGCTCGAGAGCCAGCCCCTCTCGCACGAAAGGAGTAAACTGATACCCCAAGAGCATGTCGGCTGAAGCCGCGGCCCCAGGAGGCTGGTCCGGGGCAGCGCCAGAGGATGAACTGAGGCCGGCAGCGAACGGAGCGGCGGGCTCGCAGGGGTCTGGGCTCCCGGAAAGTCGGGGACTACGGGGTCGCGCTCGCTGGGGTCGGGGTCGGGGCTCCCACGGCCTCCCCCCACCCCGAGCTTCCCGCCGGCCGCGCATTACCTGCAGCACCAGAGCCTGCGCGGCCCCCGGCGGGAAGCCCATGCGATCCGACGGGTGGCGCAGCAGGCGGTAGAAGTCCGTCTTGCGGTAGAGGAAGCCGAAGAGCACACGCAGAAAGTCCTGAACGTTGCCCACGTGCTGCAGGATGCCCAACAGGGCCTGATCGTACAGCTCCGCCGCCCCGGGCTCCATGGCGTCGCTGGCCGGAGGGAAGCTCACTCACTGCGGGCGCGGCCCGGACGCCGGCCTGGGCCCACTTCCGGTGCGCTGTGATTATGGCTCCGGCAGCCAGCTCGCCCGTGAAACTTCCGGTCCGCGCTAGTTCGCCCCAGCAGTAGGGCTCGGCTGGGCTGAGTTTGAGTCGACTTGACGCGGGCCCCGCCCCCACCGCCCCTGGCTTCCCGAGCGGTCTCGCTGAGGAGCGGACGTGGGCCCATAAACGCAAGAAAGCCTGGAGCTGCGGGAGTGAGGGCGCCTAGTGGCCATGTTGGCAACGGACGGAAGACGTGTAGCGCGGGCAAGTGTTAAGTGCGCCTCGCTGTTGTCACGTGGTCTTTGGGTTGCGTTACCAACTGGGTGTCCCGAGCCCCAGGCGGGACGGCGGGAGCCTTTTGCTGGCGCGTCAGAAGAGGAAATGCGAGCGCTTGCGGGTGGTGTCTGTCCTGTTAATAACGGAGCCGTGGGTGAAATGCAAGGTGAAGTGCATAAATACAAAAAGACAAGAATGTAAAGTGAGTGCATGCACAAATATTAAATGGAAAGAGCTAGGTGCAGAGTAGAGAATCTGGCGTGCCATCCCGTGAAATATACACATACGTATGTATTTGTGTGTAGTATGTACATTGTATGCGTAGTATACACCCAGCGTGTATACGTGTCCTAAGTGTCTGTCAAAGCATAATCTTAAACTAAAAATATAACACTCATACAAATATATCATGAACACATGTGAAACATTTATACATTTTAAGTAAAGTAACCAGTGATATGACAAAGCTAGTTTGGAGAAGCTTTTGGAGAAACTGGATATTTATCAGCACTTTGAGAAAACAGAGTAAGATTGCTAGGTGGGATATGAAGCTGGCTGGTGTCCTACAAAATGATGTAGATTATCTTTTCCAGTGGATAGAAATGATTTGCATCTCTACTGGCCTAAAATCTACACGTTAACATATATCTTCATAGTGCATGGGCGCTAATGAATTGTAAATAAAGGCAAACTCAGATAAATTGCCCTAGAGCAGTGGTTTTGAAACTTTCTGGACTTAGGACCCATTTACTGGGAATTCCTTGGCGGTCCGGTGGTTAGGACTCTGAGCTCTCACTGCCGAGGGCCCAGGTTCAATCCCTGGTCAGGGAACTAAGATCCCACATTTCGTAAGGCACGGCCAAAAGAAAAAGAAAAAAAAAGGACCCATTTTCACTCTTAAGATTTATTGAAGACTCCAAAGAGTCTTCAATATTTTATGTAGATTATGCTTATCGGTAGTTACCACATTGGAAATTAAAACTGAGAAAATTTTTAAATATTTCTTTATGCATTCTAATAACCATAAAAAACACATTACGTATTAACATATTTTTATGAAGAAATAATGTTCTTCGAAACAGTAAAAGTTTATGAGAAACATAGCATCCTTTTAAATTTTGCAAATCTCTTTACTATCTAGCTAATTGAAGACAGCAAGATTCTCTCATCTGCTGCATTCACTGCATTGCAATATGTTGTTTTGATTGAAGTATAAGAAACCCAGTCTTGGGGCTTCCCTGGTGGCGCAGTGGTTGAGAGTCCGCCTGCCGATGCAGGGGACACGAGTTCGTGCCCCGGTCCGGGAAGATCCCACATGCCGCGGAGCGGCTGGGCCCGTGAGCCATGGCCGCTGAGCCTGCGCGTCCGGAGCCTGTGCTCCGCAACGGGAGAGGCCACAACAGTGAGAGGCCCGCGTACCGCAAAAAAAAGAAAAAAAAAGAAACCCAGTCTCATACAAATAGTAGTTTGTCTTTTTAAATAAATGTGAGTATTATTCTTGGACACTACACCAAAATTCTACAGATTGTAGTTTGTCAGTGGTTAGTTGCAATATGGAAGCTGAAAACCCAATCAATAAATGTTTCCTACTTTGTCACATTAATACCCATTGGTCTATCCTATACTTTGAATGGATCTTTGTTGGTTCACAATCTAGCCCCCGTACACCCAGGGCAAGGAGAGACCGAAGAAAGAGGCAAACCACTTCAGATTGGTAGGTGGCAGGTTTAATAAGCAAGGGAAGTAACTTACAAGGCTAGCCTGGGCAGCCACTCTGCCAGAATCTTAGAAGTTTATACAGAAGCCTTAACTGGGTTCAGTCACGTACACTGACTGGATGGTCTCATCAACACCTTACTCTCTCAAGGCCATTTCCCTGAAAACAGCTCCCACTGTGGGAACGGTAGGCAGAGGGTACAAGGACAGCAGAAGGGGTGAGGGGTCTCCTATTGCCTGAGTCCAGCTGGAGGGTCAACCAGGGATAGTGTTCTCTTGATTACCCGCCCCCAACAATCTTTTTTACACACATGATTTTGTAACACCAGAATGGAAGGAAGAATGTGACACAAGAATCTAACTGTATTAAAAATGTACGAAACAGCCTCTCTGAAAGGGGTGGTAGAAGAAGATGCTGACCTAAGTAACTTTGGAAATGAATGGTGTCTGGAAGACTAAAGGCTAAAGGAACTGTACATAGTAGACACTTAATTCTAAGGTTGTTTTCCACAGGGATATGAGTTATCATTTCTGAAACTACTACGTATGTACAGAGGAAATGAACAATTATGTAAATGGTGAGGGTGGTACAGCCGGGCTTCTCACTATTGGCATGGGAGGCTACAGATAAGCAAGAGAGCAGTCTAGAATGATTCGCGTGGTTATGGGTTAGAGGCGGAGGCATCAGCATTAACTCCTGTTTAGCTTAATATAGATACAAATGGCTACATATAGCAATATTTATAGAAATGTGTACATACATGGGTCAGCGTACACACGTTTCCTTGCTCTCTCAGCTGAGAGGACCCAGAAGCAACAATGCCCCAGCAGCAACGCACACACTGAACACCCCGATCCTGGTTTCTAATCCCATCTCCAATAGAAGGGCTAGAACTCCTGGGAGAAACAACTGACTCTAGGACTGGGGCAGAAATATACAAGTTGAGCCTGGATCATCTTATAATGCCAGAAAGTAAGGAAGTGCTCAAAAAGGGGAAAAAATTCCACAGTGATGGGAGTATGCCAAAGGGACCCAGGAGCCAATTGAAAGAGCTCCCAATGGCCAAACGTGGAACAATTTGAGCCTCAGATAAAGTAGTATATTAGAACCCAAAGTTCAAAATGAGTATCCGTGAGTCCATACTGATATAGATATCATACCGAATAAATAAATAAATGGAGAGGAATAGACAATTTTCCTGTTCAGAAGAGTTCCGAATAAGTTATGTAAACACCCCACCTGCCAGGAAGTGGAACATAACTCCCCCCTCCTTAAGTGTGGGCTGTGCATAGCGACTTCCGTCCAAAGAGCACAGCGTGGAAACAGGTGCAAGATAACTGTACAGGGAAGACGCCTGGCCGTTGCAACCTCAGCCAGGTGGTCAGAGTCAGCATCACAGCGATGAGTGGTGGCGACTGCAGGCACCCCTGGCACGATATGCTGAGAACGGTGCTCTGCCTCTGTGGTCTCCCTCCCAAAAGCCCATCACCCTAGTTTAATCAGGAGAAACACCAGACAAACCCCATTTGAAGGACATTCTATAAAATGCCTGACCAGTCTTCAACTGTCCGGGTCATCAAAAACAAAGAAAAGGAGAGTCTGACAAACTGTCACAGCCCAGAGGAGCCTAAGTAGACATAACATCTGAGTATTATGTGGTGTCCTGGATGGGATCCTAGCACAGAAAATGGACACTAGATAAAAGCTACGGAAATCTAAACAAAGTATGGGCTTTAGTTAGTAGTAATTATCAGTACTGGTTCATTAATTGTACACTGACAAGTGTATTATACCAATGTAATATGTTAGCAGGGTAAACTGGGTGGGGGGCATACAGAAACTCTGTACTATCTCTGTAATATTTCTGTAAAACTATTCTAAAATTTAAAAGTCTTCTTTTAAAAAAGTGTTTTTAAAAAAGGGATAATCATCCATAATCGTACCCTCCTGCCTCTCAAAAGTAAGTGGAGCGTTTCAGTAGTATTGGTGCAGGGAGAGAGGCACCCTCATCCACTGCTGGTGTGAACAGGGCAACCTCTCTGGGAGGCATTTGCCTGTATGCTGTTCAGTGCTACAGCGATGGTAGCTCCCCACACATAGACAGGAGACGTGTAAGCACGTGCTCATCACACAGGTCCATGGTTCCATACCTGAAATCCCATAGGTGAGCTGAATTTCAGGATTTAGAACATTTTTTAGAAAGGTAATTTGATGCTTACAGTACATTAGATATTAGACCCCAGGAGGATCTGGGGCAGCAACACAAAATCAAACTCATTAATGCACTGAAATATATGACTATTCACAACAAGTTGGTTGAACAGTGTAAGTGTCCTATTTATAAAGTATAAATAGATACATCTTGTCTGATCGGTTTTTGCCACCAAATGAGTTTGTCCCAAACTTACAGGAGAAAAAGAGACAAACACAGTAGGTTTTCAGAGCTTTGGGAGCTCTGAATTCCACAAAAGTGACTGTGGACTCATAGCAGAAAAATAATTGGGGACAATGTGATTGCCCACTAGCTGGGGAATGGATAAAAACACCGTGTTCGTTCACACAATGGAATGCTGTGTCGCAGTTCAAATGATTGGACTAGATCTCCCCGTATCAACATGAATAAATCAAAAAAATGTATGTTGCGTGCAAAAATAAAACAACCTCATTGCAAAAGGATAGGTCAAGTATAATATCAATTAAGGAAAACTTTTAAATGTGCAATAATATTATATGTTTACATACACAGAACTAAAGTTTTAAAACTTGCATGAGGAGGACACACGTCAAATTCAAGAGGTGGGTCAGGACCAGATCACACCCACGCCATCGCGCGCCACCTCCATCACAATCGTGTGTCCCTGTGGGTGAGACCTCATGGCCAGAGGGTGACCTGTCGCGGGCACTCCTGTGGGGACAGCCTCTCCCAGGCCCTGAGGGCGGGGATGGGTCAAGGGACCCCCACAGAGGAGCCCTCATGGCCCCTCAGGTCAGGGCCGGTGAGCTTGGACAGGGGCTCCGGCTCCATCAGAGCTTCTGCCTATTGTGAGGCCGAGAGCTACCCAGGCCACCCTCGCTCTTGGCAGGACTTTCAAAGCCGTAGTTGACATAGACACTGTTGGCCGTGCTCGTCGGGGCAGGGCGCTTTGACCAGGAGGCCGCCGTGGCTGCAGTCACCTCCCCCTCCTGCTTCTGCAGCTGCACCAGAGCTGGGTTGACATCAGGCCCTGCAGAGGGATAGGTACAGAGGACCACAGTCAGGGAAGCGTGTGCTGGATGCGGGGCGCAGGCATTTGCTGTGGCCTAAAAAGGAAGTTCCTGAGAGCGAGAACTAAGCCCGAAGCCCTCCACCTCCACCACTGCCCCTCGCCCCAGCCCTCGCTCCACCCTACACCTAAATGCCAGTAGCCGTTTCAGCCGCCATCTGCGCCCAGCCCCTGGCCCACCTGCCTTCCAGTGCAGACCCCCGCCATCCGGGGATCTTGCAGGGGAAGCCCCCAGACGCCCATGGCCTGTGACTGCCACCCCCTCCTCTCTTCATGGACACCCCATGCAAGCGCTCCTTGCCGAGAGAAGCCGTTCCTCACTCTGTTGTCAGACTCAGGTCAGGGAGGGGCCCGGGGGTCTCTGCGCCTGCCACTCGCCTCTCTGTCAAGATCCCAGGCCACTCTGAGGGGGCAGGACCTGCGAGCTCCTTCCTCACTCCCGGCCACTCGGAATCTCCAAGGGGTGGCCACAACCTGTGGGACCTGTAGCTCCCCAACTGGGTGACCCCTGGGGCTGTCCTCCTCACCACCCACCATCCCCAATACACTCTCCTCTTCCAAAGGGGGTCAGGAAGTTTCTACAAGATGCTGGTGCCTTGGGTAGGGGTGCTGGAGCTGTGTAGCCTCCAGATACACAGCGTGTGACCAGCTCTGTGACTGGGGTGGGAGTCTCAGTTTCCTCATCGGTGAAATGGGGATGAAAACATTACCTACCTCCAGAGGTGATAAGACGACTAGTGCACATATATTAGAGCACAAACACACCCTTCTGTAAATGTTTTCTCTAAAATTACCATTGTTATTATTCTGGGTGTCAGGGAATGGTGCAGCATTGAACTGCTCTCAGCTTGCCCACCGTAACAGGGGGGACGCTTCGTCCTGCGGGCCCAGTTTAAATCTCTGTGGGGGTGGGGCGGTGGAATTCCCTGGTGGTCCAGCGGTCAGGACTCCGTGCTTTCACTGCCGAGAGCACGGGTTCAGTCCCTGGTCGGGAACGAAGGTCCCGCAAGCTGCCCAGTGCGACCAAAAAAAAAAATCTCTTTTGGGGGATGGGGTGTGTAAATGACTGTGCTCAACAATGAGGAAACAGAAATGCACGTGTTGCCGGTAGGAGTTTAAATGATAAAACTTGCTGGAGGGCGTTAACCATTGGCATGAATAATCAACATTCACAGACTGGACTTTCTCCAGGAAATATTGGAGGATGAGGTCAAAGATTCAGCCACAAGGATGGTCATCGCGGCACTGGCAATAACATGGAAAGTCAGGAATAGTCTAATGTCCAGCAGCTGCGAGCTGGTTAAATGGACTGTGGCTGATCCATAGGAGAGGATATGTTTTTCGACTGCAAGTAGTCACCCATGAATGAGTCATGAAATCAATTTCGCAGATTAACACCAGCATTTTTTTAAAAATCAATGATAGACTAGAACAGAAAATATCCAAGGCTTCTCCGGCAGTGTCATTTTGTGAAATGCTTGTTCTACTCTGCCTGTGCGTGTCCATGCCTGTACACATCACCTCTCAGTGTGAAAATATATTTCCTGCTGAAAGTCACGATCAAAAGTTCAACAGCACACAGCACAGGACCATACGGCCACTGAAAGTGTTTGAAACACACATCTGACAAAAAAAAAAAAAAAAAAGATGTTTTCACATGTTAAGTGAAAGACCCCAGTTTTTCCAAGCCAGGAGGAACTGTGTGCTCGCAGTCTGGGCGGTGACTGTCCCGAGTAAGCAGGGCTGTGTGTGTTCGTGGCATTTTGCCTGTGGCCTGGAGTCATGAGGGAGGGGCCTGGCAGTGTCAGAGGACCCCAGGCGCTCACCCAGGTAGCTGAGGATGACCGGCAGGAAGACCAGGCCATGCAGCAGGCCCAGCACAGTGATGAGGAGGTTGAGACGGAAGAAGAAGGTCTGGATGAGCTGCGCCTTGGCCAGGCCCAGGACGAGGATGCCGGGCAGGTTGGTCATGGCCACTCCTGCGAACACCTGGGGGTCACAGGTGGGCATCAGGCTGGGCACGGGGCAGCTGGCCGAGGGCTACGTGAGGCAGCCCATCCACTCACCGCGCTGCCCATGGAGATGGTGGCCTCCTTGGCCCTCTCAAGCCGCGTGGGCTTGGTGCTGATGGCAAAGGAGCGGGTGATGTGGGACACGAACTCCACAGAGATGCCCACCGCCTGTGGGGAGAGAGGGGGCTTCAGCCACAAAAGGGCGGGGGCAGGGGTCTCCACCCAGACCAGCGGGCAGCACCTAGACTCTAGAAAGAGCTGGGGTCGTCCTATGAGGCCAGCACCCCTCCTGCCCTGGAGCCCTGCCCCTTCGGCCAGCAGGTTACCGTGACCAGGTTGATGAGGGACACAGCATTGTAGCTGATATCCCACAGGGTCATGAAGCCCACAGTGTCCACCAGGATCATGATGATGGAGAACAGGTTGAGGAGGCCGGAGCAGATGTCCATGCCCAGCAGGAAGCAGCAGACAGCGAAGGTGGGCAGCAGGCAGACGGTGAGCAAGAATACCCCCTCAGGGACCACGGTCAGGTACTGCTCATAGAACACGTTGGTGATCCTGCGGGTCGCAGGGCACAGTCACCACTCCATGGCTTCCCACGCCCACTTCAGGATGAGCATGCAGCTAGGGGAGGGTGTCGGGGGGCCCGGGCCCAGATGCAGCCCGAGCCTCCCTGCTGCAGCCCATCCCCACCCAGCAGCCGCCCTCACCAGCCCAGCACCCTCACCCGGGCCCACCTCCCTGCATCCCAGTGCCCAGGGACTCACGTGTAAGGGAAGACCTCAAAGTCTGGGTCGGTGCCCGGCACCTTCCGCAGGTCGGCAGTGATGTTGGCTGCCAGCGCCCGAGCTGCCCGCAGAGCCTCCGTGTAATCCTGAGAGTTCTTCAGCGGCTTGTGGTAGGCCATGAACCGCGAGGCTGCAAAGGTCAGAGCCTGTGCCAGGTGCCCTCAGAACCCCCAAGGGATAGCGCCCGGCTGGGTTCAGGGCTCTGCCGCCACCATTTGGGAATTCTTAATACATTTTGAGCAAAGGGCCCAGCATGTTGGTTTGGCCCCAGTCCTGCAAACTCTGCAGCTGGTCCTACTGCTGTGCAAGACTCAAGTCCCAGCCCTGCCTCTGAAGGATAGAGCTTGCAGAGATCTCCCAGGACTTCCTGGTGGCGCAGTGGTTAAGAATCCGTCTGCCAACGCAGAGGACACGGGTTACAGCCCCGGTCCAGGAAGATCCCACATGCCGCAGAGCAGCTAAGCCCGTGCGCCACAACTACTGAGCCTGCACTCTAGAGCCTATGAGCCACAACTACTGAGTCCATGCACCACAGCTACTGAAGCCCACGTGCCTAGAGCCTGTGCTCCACAACAGAAGAAGCCACTGCAACGAGAAGCCCAAGCACCGCAAGGAAGAGTACCCCCCTCTCACCACAACTAGAGAAAGCCCGTGCGCAGCAACAAAGACCCAACGCAGCCAAAAATAAAATTAAATTAAGAAAAAAAGAAGAAGAGATCTCCCAGATGAACCCAAACGCTGCTCTGTATGGTTTCAAAACATGCATTGGATTTTTAAAATTCATTTAATTACTTTTCCAATGTACATATTCCTATAGGAAAGGACCAGAAAGGGAGACAGAAAAATGGAAACAGCTTACTTAACAGAGCTGTGCATCAGGGCACCCACTGGGTAAGTCAACAGTCATTCATTTAACCAGGTGCCCACTGCCCACATCTGGGTGTGACTTGTGCCTGAGAGAAAAGGATGTGGGTGGCTCCCGGGTGTGGCATCAGCCACTGAAAAGTCCATGAACGTCACACTGACCTTGGATTTGGGGGTGGGGAGAAGGAAGCAGGGCAGAAATGGGGTAAAGTCTGAGGATGTGGAGCTGGGCAACGTGACCTCTGAAGCTAGGGCCAGGGCAGTTAGAAGTCCTCCATAAAGGAGGGAGGAGAGAAGGTTCGAGGTGGAGAAGCTGTTCCCTGGGACTCGTGGGGCCCCCGGAGCAGCTGACTCTGGTCTTCCCCTCCAGTCGAGGCCGTGCTTACCTAAGACCTGGCCGTCTGGGCCCAGATTCACGGAGGCGCTGTACGCTGCCAGGCCGCTGCAGGGAGAAGAGCAGAGCAGGTTAGCCAAGGATCGGGCCCCTCCGTGCGCCTGGCCTGTGGCCGCTCCCAGAGAACCCACACTGCCTCCTGCCCCTCTGTGCCCCCGCCTTGGGCGCCCACACAGCTGTCCTCCCTGGTGGACCCGCCACCCCAGCCTACCCTTTGGGACATTTGATGTTGGGCTCATCGCTCAGGAACCAGGGAAGATACTTGTGGAACTGCTCCACTGATGGCCGGACAGACCCTGCTGTGTGTCTCATGCAGTTCTTCAAGCAGGCCAGGGAGTCTGCAAAGAGAGCAGGGGCTCCAGGTGGCGGCACCCACAAGGCCAGTCAGCGCCCCCTCTGCCCACCTTGTGGTCCTTTCCCATCATGATCCCCACGCACTGCCACTGCCGCAACAGGCGTGGGTACTTCTGGAGAGATTTGCATTTGTCTCTAACTATGGGAGGAGTTCCCCTCTCAGTTATGGAAACAGCTGGTACCTATGAGCAAGTGAGGAAGAGAAGTTTGGGACAGAGAAGCAGCCACCACGGGGCCTCCCCGCTCCGCCTACAAGCGCAGCTGCTCCAGGGTAGGGCCACGTGCCGATCCCAGCTCTCACTCGACTCCCTTGGCATGTGAGCAGCAGCCTGCCCGGCGGGTGTGGGCACAACTCAGCAGGGGCATGAGGGGGTGATTGCCTGGTGGGCCAGCTGGGCGTCCACACATACGGGTGCAGTCCCCCACACCTGTGCACCAAGACGGGACCCCCCCGCCCCGACTGACCCTGCCGAAGAGCGGGAGGGGCTAAGAGATCCTCCACCAGTCCTGTCCTTTTTCTAGCCTCAGTTTCCCCAAGATGTAGTGGGCCCTGAGCCCCCAGAGGCCCCATACTCACTGACAGTCGAGGGGCAGAACTCATCTTTATTGGGGCCAAAGACATAAAGGCGGCAGCAGGAAGATGAGGACAGCCAGTCAATGAAGTCGTCCACCCAGGAGGAGGCAGGGATGGCCAGGTAAGACCTGAGGGTCGGGGAGAGGAGCTCAGGGGACAGGACCACACAGGCAGGCTGTGGCGGGTCCTTCCTACGGTCCAACCTTCACTCTGGGCCTCCCCAGGCACATGGCAGCAGGTGGGCAGCAGAGCAGGGTAGGGGGACAGCCAGGGGTGGGCTGGGGCACTCACTCATCAGGGAACTCGGCGGCGTACTGGATCTTCTGGGTTAAGGAGAAGTTGTTGCAGCCTGCACTGGAGCAGATGGCGTTCAAACCTGCCTCACTGGAGAAGTTGTAGCCCCCAGTGGTTACAAAGTAGACTGGGACCCCCACCTCAAAGTAGCGGTTCAGAAAGAGGAAATAGTCAAGCAGGTACGAGTCCTGGAACAGAGGACAGTCAGTGAGGCCAGGGCCAGACACACCCCAAGAGCCTCACTCCAGCAAATGCTCAAGAGGTACACACACAGAGGTGCATGCTCACAGGGGTACAGAGATACATGCTCACAGAATCACACATACGGTTCCATTACAGATGTACATGGTCAGAGGTGTGCCCATAGAGGTACACACTCCAAGGTACACACATCCAGGTATAATTACAGGTACATGCACAGAACACACTCATGGAGGTACATGCACAGAGCATCACATGCCAGCCTGCATGAACACACTCTGACACACACACAAACATATACACATAATTTTACCCCTTCTTATCATCCCCAGTTTGGTACAGGCACAGTCTAACAAGTGACCACAGACTGCACAGACACGCACATGTAAACACCCATGTGCACACCCTCAAGGCCATGTGCCAGGCATCTGCATGGCCTGTTCCCTTCTCCTATAACGTAAAACCTCAAAGTGACATCAGGGATGATGTTGGAATAGGAAGAACCAGGATTCCACCTCCCCACCTAGACTCCAACTGCACTGGCAGAATCTGTCTGATGTAACTATTCTGGAATTCTGGGGTCGATTGAGGGCTTGAAGCTTCCAGAGGATGGCTTGGATGGTTCTTAGCATGGTACTGGCTACTCATCCTTCATCCTCCCAGCCTGAAGCAGGCAGCCATGCACACATTCCAGGAACAGTTTGCACACAGCTTGCAGGATCCAGGGTAGGCTATAAGGCCCATCTCTTAAATATCAAGGATATGTGTTCTGATCACTCATTGCTGCTTCTGATATCCGTAGAGCAGACACAGAGTCAGGCACCATTAAAACCTTCACCTCAAGCTGAAGTTACTTCCAAGATATTTAAAGAGCAAGTGCTTGATTTATTGTTTTTCCCCTTCATATCTCCCTTTTTCTCCTTTTGAGAGCCAGACCTTTAAGAAACATGACACTCAAAATCAACCACAAATACAGGGGAATTTAAACAGTCACTGCTCATGCCTGGGGAAAGGTGAAGGCTCAGAAAAGATCTGGAAAGACTTTAACTTTACATCTCAGGCTGATCTCCATGACAGAGACATCAGTAACAATTAAGTTTTTAAAAATAAATAAATAGGGCTTCCCTGATGGTGCAGTGGTGGAGAATCCGCCTGCCAATGCAGGGGATATGGGTTTGACCCTGGCCCAGGAGGATCCCACATGCCGCGGAGCAACTAAGCCCACGTGCCACAACTACTGAGCCTGCACTCTAGAGCCCGCGTGCCACAACTACTGAAGCCCATGCACCTAGAGCCCGTGTTCTGCAACAAGAGAAGCCATGACAATGAGAAGCCCGCGCACCGCAATGAAGAGTAGCCCCCGCTCACTGCAACTAGAGAAAGCCCATGCACAGCAACAAAGACCCAACACAGCCAAAAATAAAAACAAATAAATAAATTTATATAAATAAATAAATAAATAAGCAAACCCTGGGGAAGGAAGAGAATCTGATCTCTAGAGTTACTGTGCACTCTCAAATGTCCATTTTTCAACAACAATAACAACGAAAATCATAAAACATACAAAGACTCAGAAAGATATGGCCCATACCTAGGAACAAAAATTAATCAACAGACACCATCCCTAAGAAAGACCAGACAATGGATTTATTAGACAGAGACTTTAAAACAACGATCTTAGAGATGCTCAAAGAGCTAAAATAACATATGGACAAAGTCAAGAAAAAGATGTATGAACAAAATGGAATGATCAATAAAGAGAAAACATAAAAGAGAACCAAAAAGAAATTCTGGGGCTGAAAAGTACAATAATTAAATAAACAATTCACTATAGGGATTCAAAAGTATATTTGAGCAGTCAGAAGAAGAATTACCAAACATGAAGATAGGACAATTGAAATTATCAAGTGAAGAAGAGAAAGAAAAAAGAATAAAGGAAAATGAACCTGTGGGACATCATCAAGCAGACCAACATACGCATCATGGGAATCCCAGAAAGAGAAGAGAGAGAAAGAAAGAGGAAGAAAGATTATTTGAAGAAATAACAGCCAAAATTTCATAAATCTGATGAAAGATATGAATATAAACATCCAAGAAGCTTAACAAACTCCAAGTAGGATAAACTCAAAGAGACCCACACCAAGGCACATTACAATTCAGCTGTTGAACGATAAAGACAAAAAGTGAATTTTGAAAGCAACAAAAGAGAAGAAGCTTATCATATACAAAGGATCCCAAATAAGATTATAAGCACAGTTCTTATTAGAAAACTTGAAGGCCAGAAGGTGGTGGGTTTGTATACTCAAAGTACTTAAGGGGAAAAAACTGTCAACCAAGAATCCTACTTCTGGCAAAACCGTACTTCAGAAATGAGGGGAAGATTAAGACATTACCAGATAAACAAGTGCAGAAGGAGTTTATTGCCACAAGACCTGTCCTGCAAGAAGCACTAAAAGGAGTCTTTCAAGTTGAAATGAAAGGATGCTAGGGTATAACTCAAAGCCATATAAAGAAATGAAGATCAGTGGTAAAGGTAAATACATCGAAAATTATAAAAGCTAGTTTTATTGTAACTTTGGTTTGTAACTCCATTTTTTTATTTCTACATAACTTAAGAGACTAATACATAAAAAGTGATTAGTCTGCATTTTTGGATACACAGTACGTAAAGATGTAATTTTGTGATAGCAATGACTAAAAGGAAATGGAAAGGAACTGTATAGGAACAGATTTTTTCTATGTAATTCATGTTAAACTAGGATAAATTCAACAAATTTTAGGATATTTAATGTAATCTCCCTGGTAACCACAAAGAAAATAGCCATGGAATATACACAAAAGGAAATGGGAAAGGAATTTAAGCATTTCACTATCAACTAAACAAAAAGAAGATAGTAATGCAGGAAATGAGAGACAAAAAAGCTATAAGGTATATAGAAAACAAATAGCTCAACGACATAAGTAAGTCTTTCCTTATCAGTAATTACTTTACATGTAAATAGACGAATCTCTCCAGAAAGAAGTCAGAGGTTAACAGCATGGATAAGAAAAACATGATCTGACTACATGATGTCTATAAGAGACTCACTTGATATCCAAAGTTGCCCACAGGTTGAAAGTGAAAGTATAGAAAAAAGATATTCCATGCAAATAGTAGCCAAAGGAGAGGTGGCTGTCCTACTACCAGGTAAAATAAAAAGGTTACAAAAGACAAAGAAGAACATTATATATTAATAGAAGATTCAACAAAGCAAGAGTAAGTGTGTATAAACAGTTACACACCTAATGAATGACCATCAAAATCTATGAAGCAAAACTTGATAGAAATGAAGGGAGAAATAGAAAGTTCTACAATAATAGTAGGAGAGCTCAATACTCCAGTGTCAATAATGGTAGGACACACAGACAAGATAATTAAGGAAATAGAGGACTCGAACAACACAATAAACTAACTAAATCTAACAGACATATGCAGAAACTCTGCCCAACAACCACAAAATACATATTTCTCTCAAATACACATGGAACATTCTCCAGGATAAACCATGTGTTTGGCCACATATTAGATCTCAACATTTAAAAAGATAGTTATCATATTATATATATTCTCAGACCACGACTACATGAAGTTAGAAATCAGTAACAGAAGGAAAACTGAAAATTTCACAAACTTGTAGAAATTATACATCACACTCTTAAACAACCAGTGGGTCAAAGAACAAATCAGAAAGGAAATTAGAAATTTACAGATGAATGAAAATGAAAACATAACATGCCAACACTTATGGGATGCAGTGAAAGCAGTGCTAAGGAGGAAATTTATAGCTATAAATGTTCACAATAAAAAAGAAGAAAGATCTCAAGTCATCATCCTAACTTACAGAACCAGAAAAAAAAAACAAAACTAACTAAACACAAAGCTGCCAAGACAAAAGAAATAATAAAGATTGGAGCAGAGATAAATAAAATAGAGAATAGGAAAACAATATAGAAAATCAATGAAACCAAGAATTGGTTCTTCAAAAAGTTTGACAAAAGCAACAAAGATTTACTTATGTCGACTAAGAAAAAAAGAAAAGACTCAAATTACTAAATCTGAATTGAAAGTGGGACACAACTACTGATTCTACAGAAATAAAAGGAATTGTAAGTAAGTACTATGACCAATTGTATGCAAACAAATTGAATAACCTAGATGAAATGGACAAATTCCAAGAAACACAGAGCCTACCAACATTGTGAAAAGAAGAAATAGAAAATCTGAATAGACCCATAACTAGTAAGGAGTTTGAATCCATTTTCAAAAATCAACTCAACATAGAAAAGCCCTGTACCTGATGACTTCACTGGTGAATTCTACCAAACATTTTAAGAAGAATTAACACCAATACTCCTTAAACTCTTCCAAATAATTGAAGAGGAGGAAACACCTTTAGCTCATTCTATAAGGCCAGCATTGCCCTAATACCAAAGCCAGACAAAGACACTACATGAAAAGAAAGACTACAGACAAATATCCCTTATGAATATTGATGAAAAAAAATCCTCAACAAAATACTAGCAAATTGAGTTCAACAATATTTTAAAAAGGTTATACACTGTGACCAAATGGGATTTATCTCAGAATTCAAGAGTGGTTCAACACGTGAAAATCAGTCAATGTAATACACCACATTAATAGAATGAAGAGAAAATCACATGATCATCTCAACTGATGCAGAAAAACTTTTGACAAAATCCCACATCCTAGGAATTCCCTGGCAGTCCAGTGGTTAGGACTCAGCGCTTTCACTGCTCTGGCCCGGGTTCACCCCCTTGTTGAGGAACTAATATCCTGCAAGCCGTGCAGCGTGGACAAAAAAAAAAAAAGAATTCCACATCCTTTTATGAAAAAAAAACTCAGAAAAGCAGGAGTACAGCAGAGTTCCTCAACATGATAAAAGCCATAGATATGAAAATCCCATAGCTAATATCATACTCAGTGGTAAAAAACTGAAAGAATTTCCTCTAAGATTGAGAACAAGATAAGGATGCCTGCTTTCACCACTTCTATTCAACATAATACTGGAAGTTGTAGTCAGAGCAGTTAGGCAAGGAAAAGAAATTAAAGGCATCTAAACTGAAAAGCAAGTAAAATTATCTCTGTTCATAAAATACATGATCTTATATACATATATAAAACTCTAAAGATCCACCAGAAAAAACCCGTTAGAACTAATAAATTCAGCAGAATTGTAGGTTACAAAATTAACACACAAAAATCAGTTGTATTTCTATACATGAGCAATGAGTAATCCAAAAAGGAAATTAAGAAAACAATTCCATTTACTATAGCACCATAAAATACTTAGGAATTAACTTCACCGAGGAGGTGAAAGACTTATACACTGAAAACTAAAAAACATTGCTGAAAGAAATTAAAGAAGACAGAAATTGAAAGACATCCAATATTCATGAGCTGGAGGATTTAATATTGTTAAGATGTCAATAGTACCCAAAGCAATCTATAGATTCAGTGAAATCCTTATCAAGATCCCAATGATTTTTTTGCATAAATACAAAAATCCATCCTAAAATTCATACTGGAATCTCAAGGGACCCCAAATAATTAAATAATCTTGGCAAAGAAGAACAAAGTTGAATGACTCATATTTCCTGATTTCAAAATTTACCACAAAGATACAATAATCAAAACAGTGTGACTGCAAAAAAAAAAAAAAAGTGAAATTTTGGGGCTTCCCTGGTGGTGCAGTGGTTGAGAGTCTGCCTGCCGATGCAGCGGACACGGGTTCGTGCCCCGGTCCGGGAAGATCCCACATGCCGCGGAGCAGCTAGGCCCGTGAGCCTGTGCTCCACAACAGTGAGAGGCCCGTGTACCAAAAGAAAAAAAAAAAACAGTGTGGTACTGGCACAAAGACAGACACATAGACCAATAGAATAGAACAGAAAGCCTAGAATTAAACCCTCACATATATGGTCAAATGATTTTTGACAAGGGAGCCAAGACCATTCCCACCAACAAATGGTGCTGGGGAAACTGGATATCTACATGCAAAAGAATGAAGTTGGACCTTCAAAAATATACATAAATATATATAAAAATCAACCCAAAATGGATCTAAATTTATGAGTTAAAACTACAAAACTCTTAGAATAAAACATAGGGGGAAAACTTCAGTACATTGGATTTGGCAGTGATTTATTGTTTTTTGTTGTTGTTGTTGTTTTTGGCCACGCCACAAGGCTTGCGGGATCTCAGTTCCCCAACCAGGGACTGAACCCGGGCCCTGGCAGCAAAAGCCCAGAGTCCTAACCAGTAGACCATTAGGGAACTCCTGGCAAAGATTTATTCTTGAATATGACACTAAAGGCACAGTTAACGGACAGAAAAATAGACAAATTAGACTTTATGAAAATTAAAACCTTTGGTGCATCAAAGCACACTACCAATAGAGTAAAAAAGCAACCGACAGAAATGAAGGAAATATTCACAAATCACATATCTGATAAGGGATTGATTATCCAGGATATCTAGAGAACTCTTAGAACTCAACAACAAAATCCAATCCAATTCAAAACTAGACATTTCTCCAAAGGAGCTATACAAATGGACAGTAAGTACATGCTTAACATCACTAATTGTTAGGGAAATGCAAATCAAAACCACAGTGAGATACCACCTCACACCCATTAGGATGGCTATTATCAAAAAAGAAACAAACAAACAAACCAAAAAAACCCAGAAAACAACTGTCGGTGAGGATGTGGAGAAATTGGAACCCTGTGCGTTGTTGGTAGGAATGTAAAATGGTACAGCTGCTGCTATGGCAAACAGTATGGAGCTTCCTCAGAAAATTAAAAACTAGAATTGCCATATGATTTAGCAATTCCACTTCTGGGTATATACCCAAAATAATTGACAGCAGGGTCTCAAGGAGATACTTGTAAACCCATGTTCATAGCAGCATTATTTCACAATAGCTAAAACGTGGAAGCAACCCATATCCATCAACAGAAAAATGGTTAAGGAAACTGTGATGTATATGCATTCGTATACATATGAATATTCTTCAGCCTTGAAAAGGAAGAAAATTCTAACACGTGTTACAACATAGCTGAACCTTGAGGACATTATGCTAAGTGAACGAAGCCCATCACAAAAGGACAAATAACGTATGATTCCACTTACATGAGGTGCCTAGATTAGGCAACTTCAGAGACAGAGGGTAGGATGGTGGGTGCCAGGGGCTGGGGGGAGGGGATGGGGAGTCAGTGTTTAATAGGGACAGAGGGTCAGTTTTGCAGGATGAAAGATGGAGATGGATGGTGGTGAGTGTTGCACAACAATGTGAACATACTTAAAATGGCAAATTTAATGTTACGTATATTTTACCAGAAGAAAAAACGGAGAGAAATAAGCTTTATAACCTCATAAGAAACAAACAAATCTCCCCCAAAGAAAAATAAACAAAGGGCATAAACAAAACCTCAGCTGGGTCTTGCAGCCCATCACCACCTTCCTTCTCGCTCATTGGCTCTGCCCACCAGGTCCCTGATGCCCATCCTGGGGGCGCTGGGGACCCTCTTCTCTTCAGCCCTGTGAGCAGCCCTCAGGGCCACCATGGGTGGCAGGGTCATTCTGCACCCTTGCTGGCTTTGCTGCCTCCTCTTCCTCCCTATGATGGCTCGAAGGTGCCGTCCTGGCTGTCGGCTCTCCTCCCACCTCATCTTGCTTCCAAGGCCAGCACCACCTGCAGATGGCTACCCAGACTACTCATCCCAGGGCTCCTGCCAGCAACTGGACTCCCATCACCCTGCCCAGGGTGGCCCTGGGTGTCCGAGCCCTCATGACGCTCTGCCTCCCCCGGAGCGCGGGCACGCAGACCTGCTTTCCCCCAGCCACCAGCCCACACCACCTCTGGTTGCACATCCAGACGAGCCTCTCCGATGTGTGCTTGCTGGCCCCAGCCTGGCAGTCAGCACCCTTCCCCACCCCCGAGCCCCGGCCTCCTGCTCTCGGGCTCTACCACCACTCCTCCCCACACCCAGTCACTCCCACACCCAGGAAATGCACCTGGGTGAGCCCCAGCCTCCCACGGGTCCGTGCCGTCACCCTTGCTGCCTTCCTCTGCAAATCCCACTCATGCTCAGATGCCCCTCGATCTCTCCTCTGCCCAGGACCCTCAAGTCACAGAGGTCTTTCCTTCCACTCTTCTGCCAGCCTCCAAGAACTCCCAGTACCTGGTGGGGAGGGGCTGCCCCGGCTCACCTAGGAAGAAGCCCCTGACCCTCACTGTCTTTCAGAGGACGGTACGGTGACATGGGCTGCTGCGGAGCCCAGGTCTGAGGATGTGGCGTGCCCAGCAGAAGGCAGGTGCTCAGCGAGCCTGCCCTGACAATCATCTCAAGCGGCTCCCATGGCCAGCCCCTCAGGTGCCTGGTCGTCTCTCTCTCGGGGCCTGGGGCTGGCGCTGAGCTCCTGCGCTTTCCATACATGATGTGGCTTCTCTTCCCAGCCCCACGTGATGAACGGTCCCGCACTCCTACCACGCCCCTGCTCCATGCCGCCCCACCAGCTGTGTGCTGCTGACCCTCCCCACGTCCCTGGGGGCCGAGGGCAGGGGAGGGAGGGCACCCACGGGTGGCCCCAGGGCCCGCTCACCTTGGGCAGGGCCAGCTCCTGGTCCAGCCCCACTTTGATGTAGCACATGAAATAGAGACTTGCTCCAAACATGGCCAGGAAGAGCAGCAGCTGCGGGGGGAAGCGCCGTGTGAAGGCCTCCTGCCCAGCAGCTCCCCAGGCTGGGTCTGGGCGGGGTCTCGTGGGGAACATTCTGGAGTTAGGCAGGCTTGAATCTCAGCCTCCCTCTTGCTTCAGCTCCTGGACCTGGGCAAGCTCGACACCCCTCCAAAGATGACGGACGAGGCGAGGGTCCAGGCTGAGCAGACCCCTGTCCCCGGGTGGCGCGAGGCCCCCCAGCTTCCCCTCCATCCCCACTCACCACGACCACACGGGTGAACCGGTGCAGCAGGAACGGGATGTAGAACTTGCGGAAGCATCGGAGCAGTAGCCCCTCGTCCTGGCTAGGCGGGGGCAGCTCCCGGGCGCTCTTGCAGCAGCAGACGTCCAGCCGGGAGGCCTGGAAGGAGGCAAGCGCTCAAGGTGGCCCCAAAACAGACCCCAGGGACCGCCTCCCTCCCATGGGGTGGGAGAGCCACCTTCCACAGGTGGCCTGTGCCAGCACCACCCAGTGGGGACATGCCACTGTGCGTTGCCTTTATCTCTATTTTCTACCTTGATAAAACACCTTTGAATTTTGCACCATCACGGAAACAGGAACTCCCTCCCTGTCAGTCTCTCATTTATATTTTATGTCATGACCTCGTGTACTTTAGGAGGTTTGATCATATTCCCCCAAATTACCAAAACGAGGTTGCTTTGGGACATTGGGGACTACATGGCCCAAATAGTCCAGCACTCTGTTGCCGCGCTCAACGCCACACTCTGATCCTTTACTTCTACACAGTAAAGCCACCCCAGCCCCAGCCAAGATGGGGGTCCCTTGCTCTCTCCACCTCCCCTACCTCCTGCCTTCTGCTGTCAAGGGAGAGCAGGGCCACGAAGGCCGACATCTGCAGCAGGAAGTCGAGAAGCAACGCGAAGCCGGAGGTCAGGGCAAAGGTCCGCACAGCTGGCATGGGGGTCAGAGCTCCTGGTGGGGAAGGGGACCAAGGTTGAATCTCAGGGCCCGGCACCCGCTCAGACGGTACAAAGGGAAAGCAGGCTGCCAGCCTCCAAGAACTCCCAGTACCTGGTGGGGAGGGGCTGCCCCGGCTCACCTAGGAAGAAGCAGATGGCCTCGGAGAGGCTGCAAAGCAGCATGCTGGGGGCCACTCTGCCCAGGGCTCGGCCGATGTGGGCCTCCCGCCCCTCCCCAGGCCTCCGTGGCAGTCTCTGTGTGGGGATGGCAGGGACACGGTCAAGATCCAGCCAAGGGCTCTGTTCCTCGCAGGCCAGCAGGGAGCTGGCACGTGCCACCCGCTCCCCCAGGCACAGCCATCGCCTGGAGGCCCAGCCAGGCCTGAGGAAGTGGCTCCACCCTCCCCAGTGCGAGCAGACCCTGCCAACACTGTGCTCGGCCACATCTTCCACTTCTCAGGGCCTGGCCCAGAGAAATGCTTGGCACGTCTGGGGATCATCCTTGCTCTGACCCGTCGTGGAACCCTGAACGTTCACTAACAGGAGAGGCTAAATGGACCCTGAGTTGTCCTTCCATGGAATGCTACCTAGTAGCACAAAGACAGAGGTGGCTGTGTGTGGGACAGAGAAGAACAAACCTGACTCCATATTGGATCTCTAAACTTTGTGCTCTGTTGGCTGTGCTTAGTCATGCTGGCTCTGAATCTTTTGTTCAAGAATGTTGCCTATGGTCTGAAATATACATGATGGCCCATCCTCAAGGCTCTGACCTTTCAAGGTATAACACTTTTCCATTCACACAGAGATAAAAAAGTTGCAGAGCAGAGTCTAACATGTGTCTTGTCGGAGGTTTATAGGAACATTGTGACCAGACCTACATGGACAGCTGCAAGAACAAAGGATTCCTGGCACCAAAAAGTTTGTAACAACAAGCCACACCCCCTCCCCTTTTAGTATAAAAGAAGCCTAAATTCTAACTCGGGTAAGATGGTTCTTTGGGACAGTAGTCCACCACCTTCTCAGTCTGCTGGCTTTCCGAATAAAGTCACTATTCCTTGCCTCAACATCTCGTCTCTCGATTTATTGGCTTGTCATGCAGCAAGCAGTATGAGCTTGGGCTCAATAACATATGTGCTGTGTGACACTCTTACCAGACAGTATGTGGGGCTGACAGAGAGCAAGTTCAGGTGACACAAATGGTATGAATACATCTATGTGAAAGATAAATAAACGCAAAGCACTGTTTTCTACAGGAATTGTACACATGGACATCAGCGCTTAGGAAGAGGCCGTAAGAAGCCCAGCAAACCCATGCAGGGCTGCACCTGGGCATGTAGGGGCGGTTGGGGGTATATAGAACTCCTGCCCCCTTACCTGGTACTCGAGAACGAAGATGAAGATGTTGTCGGCCCCCACGGCGAGCACCAGGAATGGCACCACTTGCAGGATCACCAGTGACGAGGGGACACCCAGGTAGGAGAAGAAGCCCATGGAAGCCATGACTGCTCCCAGCACCACAGCCACCCCGCCCAGGCCCAGCGTGGCCTTGGAGTCCACCTGCAATGGGATCAGGCTCAGCCTCCTGGCTGCGGGGCTACCCGATGTGCCCCCAACCTGAGTTAGAGGAGGGCAGAGGGCAGGCTTGCTCCATGCTTCTGTGTTTTGGCCGCTCTGCAGAGCCATCCTCCCAAGGGCAGGCCCTGTGAGCCTGCCACTTCTTCCTCAAGCATGCATTGTAAGATAATGTAAATATTAGCTTTGCATTTGCACAAGTTGGGGGTGGGGTATTGTCAGGGAGCAGAATGAAAACTTTTGAAACAGAACACCTCAAGAAGCATCACCCTTTGGGGGAGCCACTCTGGGTGTGTCCACTCTGCTGTTTTGAAGTGCTCTGGAAAGCAGGTTGGAAAGGTTCTAAGCACCCCGATGGGCCATCCCCACCCTCGCTGCTCCCCTCACTTCTCACCAGTACTCGGCGCCAGCTGGAGTAGCTGCCCAGGGCCAGGGAGATATACAAGAAGATGACGAGGTAGCTGACAGCGAAGATGGGCAGGTCCTCGGCTGTTGTGCTGTTGATCTCATCCTCCAGGGAGCGCTGTGGACGCACACCCGACCAGCCCCACTGACCCAAGGGCTCGGCCAGCAGGCACTGTGTGCGTGAGCCACCGTGAGCCCCGGCAAGGCTGTGAGAACAGCTGTCGCATCACCCCATCCTCCTGGGCAGGCAGACGCTAGCTAAAGGTCACTCAGGAGGGGTGAGGACATGATGGGGACACAGGACCCCACCCAGAGCCACTTGAACTGTCCTCCCCAAAGCCAGGGGACCCTACCTCCGCCATGAATGTGACCTGGAACACACCAGCCATCCGACGCTGGAAGGCTCGCATCTCCTCCAAGAAGGCGCCCTCCCAGAGCTTAGCCTGGGCCAGGCGGGGGTCCCCAGGAGGGTAATTGTTGAGGGAGAAGGTCATGATCAGGGCCTCCGCCTCAGAATAGTCCTTCCCTGGAAGGAGAAATGCTCAGTTACCCTCCAAGCGCACCTCTGCTTTCCTCCCCGACCCCAGCTGCACCGCTGTTTCCCCTCCCTCTCCCCTCCTCATCCAAGTCATTGTCGAATGACTACACCCCACTTCCCTCTCTCAGCCAAAGGCAAAGTCTATGGGCCCAGGCACAGAACCAGAGAACCCGGGCAGGGCTGGGACAAAATGAACGGGGTGGCAGAGGAAGGACAGAGGATGGGCGGGTCTGCAGCCACCCCCAGGCAGCAGGAAGCCCTTTGCCACTCCCACCCTTCTGCCCTTGACTCCTGCCCCGTATGTCCCCTCACTGTCCTCCCGGGGGCCACCCAGCTTACCTTTGTAGCCCCCCACGGCGAGGAAAGGGAAGACGGGCGCCCCGTAGTCAGCCATGCAGCTCAGGGCCAGGGCCGTGCCATCTTTGTAGGTGAGGGGGGCGCTGGAGGGAGAGGAACGCACCTTTCCTGATCCCACTCCCATCTCCGTGGCCCGGGTGCCCCACCCCGGACCCGCAGCGCCATCGCCTGACCCTGTGGTCAGAACATTTCTGGGCCCAATCCAGAGTGAACTGGAGCTCCCTGAGCGAGGCCTCAAGCTCTCTCTCCCCTCATCCCAGCCTCACCCTCCCGGCTCCGCCATCATGTCCTCCCGGATGCGGTGGGTGGGTGAGCGTTACACACGCTCCCCTGGGGTGGGGGCCGGAGTCTGGCACACAAGCCCCCCGGGTCCTAACCACCAACAGAGCCACGCAGGCCTCACGCTGCCCTTAGCCTCCTCCTCCCGCCAGCCCAGAAGCCTCCAGGCCCAGAGGTGGGAACTCTTTCTTTCCTTGGACAGCGTACCAGCCCTGCAACCTTGGGCAGGTCTCCATGCCCTCCACTGAGCCCTTTCTGCGAACACATCACACGTGCGTGGACGAAGCGCTCATTGTGAGCAAGTGCGTCCGTCAGTCACCAGCTGGCTGGGAGTGCTGGTTGCTGTGTGACCTTGAGCAGCTCACCATACCCCTCTGAGCCTCAGTTTCCATGTCTCTGAAATGGGGATAATCGGGCCACCCAAGAATTGTTGTGAGCATCCAAAACCAAAGTAAAGCCAATTCGAGGACTGGAAACCTGGGGTCAGAGCGTCCTCCCTGACCTGCCTGTTCTGAGGGCCAGCCCTGCGGCTGAAGCACAGACTCTGGGAAGCAGCCCAAACTTGGCTTACCTGAAGGGTGGGAGCCCTGGCTCCCCTGTCCAATCCAGAGGTTCTCAGGGTGGCATGGGGGCCTCGGGAGCCCTGGAGACCCTTTCAGGGGTCTGCAAGGTCAAAACTATTTCCATAATAACACTAAGATGCTGTTTGCAATTTTTACCCTTCTTCGATCTCGAGTCTGTGGAGTACAGACAGTTCACGGACATGGCTCTAGTTTCCATATTGCCGCTAACATCTAAGAAAAGATCACTTGGGGACTTCCCTGGTGGTCCAGTGGTTAAGAATCCTCCTTCCAATGCAGGGGACGCGGGTTCGATCCCTGGTCAGAGAACTAAGATCCCACGTGCCAAGGGACAACTAAGCCCACGCGCCTCAACTAGAGAGAAGCCCGCATGCCGCAACTAAGACCCAACGCAAAAAAGAAAAAAAAAGATCACTTGCTGAGCTTTGGTGACGTATCAGAGCAAATCCACAATTCTCTGGAAAGGCTATTACAACACTCCTCCCTCCTCTGGCTACACGAGTGCGTGGCCAAGCATTCTCGCTTAGCTTCAACCAACAGGCCAAACGCAGAACCAGATGCCAGGATCCATCCAGCATCTGCTAAGCAAGACCCTAACGAGATTTGCAAAGATGCAGAACAATGCTGCTCTTATCACTCCAGATATTTTTGGTACAGAAAATACCATTATTTTTCATAAAAATATGTTATTTGTGGCAGCATGTAACGGGCCTATTATTGTTATTTTTTAAAGAATTAAGAAATATTTCGTCATTTCTCCGTTTTACTTTCTCACGTGGTAAATGTCAGTAGATATAACCTCTATCCAAACCCAAGCTCTCTGGAGTCCTCGGTCTTTTGTCAGAGTGTGAAGGGACCCTGAGACCAGGCTTTTGAGGACCTCTGCCCATTCCAACCCCAGAGAGCCTCAGTGGCTGCCTGTCCACCTACCTGCTCCCCTCCAGGCTTGGTACCTCTCAGACCTTCGCTCTTGGTCCCAAGGCCCAGCGCCTTCACTGGCCTCCTGTTTGCACCACGGCAAAGTGGACACAGCCGGGGACAAAACCCCAAACAGCGTGAAGGGGTGTAGCTGCAGCCTGCACAAGGGTACCCGGCCCAGGCGAGCAGGACCTAAAACCAGCCCCGGCCCCTGCCCTGGCCCGGGGCACCTCACGGACTACCCATTGCCCTGCTGGCGTGCATCCAGGCCCAGCACAAAAGCAGAAAGGAAAATAACGAAGCACACCCATGAGCAGGGCCCTCGGATTGCTCTGCGACCCTTAGACCAAGAACACACAAGGATGGGCCCTATGTCAGGAGCGCTGCAGAAAGACCGCGTGGAGGCTCTGATGGTCAGGTGCAAACCAGCTACAGTGAGCACGCACCCCGCTTACGGCGTGCGGGTCCGAGAGGGAGCACGGAAAGAAATGGCACGTCGCCGCCCCTGCAACCGAGACCCAGAGCCACACGGGGCCTCTCATTTTGGGCTGTGTACCTGGCCTGGGCCCCAGGGGGCCCATGCCGACCCCAGCAGCCACGCCCGCGAGCACTCACTTGGCGCAGTAGAGAAAGTGGTCCTTCCAGTCCACCTGGGAGGTCTGCCCCAACAGCGTCTGGTTGGCCGTGAGCAGCAAGCGCGTGCGGTTGTTCTGGAAATACTGCAGGAGGCTGTTGACGCAGCAGTCGGAGAGACTGGCGTTGTGCGGGTTGAGGGGGGCGTAGCAGGTGTCCTGCAGGGAGACGTTTCGCTGCTCCTCTGGCGACCACACCTGCAGGCGCCGCAGCCTCTCCTGCAGCTCCAGCACCTCCAGCAGCAGGTCAGAGGACAGGATCCCACTGAAGTTCTTGGGCCCCAGCAGCAGGGAGTCATACCTGTAGCGGGGCCGGCCAGGTGCCGTCAAGATCACCTGGTTGGTTCGGAAGAAGGGGCCAAAATGCTTGTCGTGGAATGCCTTCTCACTTCGGGCTCGGCTGCTGGGGGCTGACCACAGCTCCACGGGGTCTGTGGTCAGTTCTATAAAAGCCAGGCCCCCTGCCATGGGCACCACCACAACAGTGGACACCACCAGGATGGTCACTGGCCACGAGGCCACCCACGTGCCCCAGCACTGGAAGCACTGGCTGAGGACGGTGTGGGTGGAGAGGCTGAGCCGGTGGGCGAGACTGATGCTCGCCTCGGGGCTGGGCGTCTTGCGTTGGCACCGCTCGGCCAGGCGGGACCACAGGAGGAAGGCGGTGAGCAAGGCGAAGACAGAGCAGAGGATGAGGGTGAGGGCCAGGCTCCCGACCATGCGGCCCAGGTAGAAGGTGGGGTCCAGGGCCGGGGGCCGGGCGATGACGGGGCAGGAAGCAGTGCAGTCCTGGCAGGAGCAGGCCGACGCGCCGTAGCCCAGGGACCGGTTGCAGGGCACGACCTCATCGTTCAGAAGTTGCATCACGCTGCCCTCGGCCTGGCTCGGCTCCCACAGGTGAAAGGTGATGTCCAGGGGTGCCAGGCCGTTCCCCGTGTCCCCCTGGAAATTGAGCCAGCGCTGGGCATTGCAGAGGGCAGAGCCGTAGACACCGCACATGGAGCCCACCACCAACGTGGCGGCCGCAGGGATGCGCACCCGGCTGCAGGAGTCGTAGGTCTGCTCGGCGAAGCTGCGCTGGTAGTAGGCCTCATAGGCCACCACCGCCCGGGGCTGGCTGTCCCCCTGCCCGGCCACTCGGGTCACGTTGATGAAGAGGCTCTGGTTGGAGCTGCAGGTGTTGTGACAATGCAGGCTCACGAAGTTGTCAGAGCAGGCAGGGCAGCGGGTGAGGAGGGCCTTGGTGACCCCCAGGCTCATGTCCAGGGCCACCAGCTGTTTCGGGGAGCAGCAGGCGTAGGTGGTGTTGGGGCCGGTGTAGAGGCGGGGACAGATGCTCTGCAGGAGGGTCAGGTGGTCACCCGTGACGTGGCGAGCAGGCGTGTTGTCCAGGCAGGACACGTTGGTCAGTGAAGCCAGGCCTCCAGACAGCTCCGGGTTCTCCCCGCACTCGTCGTAGAAGGCGCAGTATCCGGGCCGGTGTATGGGCGTGTACAGCTCGCTCTGGGCCTGTGGAACAGGGCAGCATCACCCCGAGCCCCAGCGCCGGCCAGCACCTCCGGGTAGCTGATGGGGCAGCGGGTGGCCAGGACAGGCGTGGAGAAGGAAGCAGAGCAGGGCGGGTAAGGGGTGGACGCCAGGCAGGTCCAGGATGCCAGGGATCCTGGGGGAGTGCTGGAGGAGGTGGGGCGCCGAAGCAGCACGTGGGGCTCCCAGTGGGGTCTGAGGGTGGTGAGCGGATGGGAACAGCCAGGCCTCCACCCTGAGCGACAGGGTCACTGGAGAGAGAGGTGACCTGGCACATCTGCCTTTAGCAAGGTCACTCCGGAGGGTAAGGGGACAGTAGTGACAACGGGGTCACCCAGGAGACCCCTGGAAGCCACTGTGTGGTCCTGCTGAGAAACGATGACCCCTGGACAGGTGGAGGGCTGCTCCAAGGGGCCGTGTGGATGCAGGCCCTGTGCACCTGGGGCACCATTGCCGTTACTGGCAGCTGCCACCGTGCCCAAGCTGCAGCCAGGGCCCCTCTTGGAGATTCTGAGCAGAGCTTCCCCTGCCCTTACCTGCTGGGGGCTGAAAGCCTTCACCCACCTTCCCAGACATGCAAATGAGCAAGAAACTTGCGAGGCAAGACCTCCTCCCAAACCTAGATGCTAAATCCTCATTAGGTGATTCTCCCCCCGAACCCATGCCGTCAGCACCCCGGGACTGGCTCCTCCCTTAACCTTCCACCAACCGTCTTAGGCCAGGACACCCACAGAGGACCAGGAATGGGAGGCACTCAGTCACACCCAGTCCAGCTACCCCCTGCTCAACGCTTGTGTCCATCTAACCCCGCGACCTGAAGACTTGAGCAGCTCAGGGCCCTCGACCTGCACCCCTCCTCTGGGGAGCCTGGGATCCCTCATCTGTTTAGAAACTGCCCCCTCCCCAGACCCCAGGCCCTCTCTCACTGTTGCCAAGCAGCCCCCTGCCCGGGGTGGACATAGGGCCTGGGACTCACCAACTTCAGGAGCAGAGCCCAGAGCAGCCAGCCCTTCAGGCCGACCTCCACCATCCTGGCACTGGGAAGGGGTCAGAGGGTAAGTGAGGCCAGGACTTGGGGACAGCCAAGGGCTGGCTCCTGGCAACACACAGAGCTCACTGCGGCTGTACATATACTAAAACTGGGGACGGCCTACGAGGCAGCTTCCCCACCCGGGACAGTGTCATCCGATTGAGTTGGGGACCAATGGGGCTGAGCCCTGCACCTCCCAGGGCTCCCAGCTGGTTAATGATCCACCTCACTTGTCCCTCCAACCTTTGGCTGCACCCTCTCAGTTGAGCCTCCCGGGGTGTCCCCTTCACCCACTTCCCAAAGTGACCAAGGCCAGAGGGCTGAGCGAGCCAGAGACTTCCCATGAGCTCCCCAAGCGGCCTCTGCTGCAGGAGGTCCCAGGCCCAGGGACAAGTGCAAGACATGGCTGGGCCCGGGCACCGGCCCTCTGAACCTCTCTCCGCGCCCCCAAGCCCCAGCCTCAGACCCCCCAGTCTCCCCAGCACCCTCTTGGGTCCAGGCCAGCTCTGGCTGGGACACACCCTTGCACTGTCATCCTTGGCAACTGTTGTTAATTAATATTAACAACCCGATAACAGAGGGGGCAGTTAGGGGTGGAGTGACACAGTGACAGCAGTCTCCTCTGGGTGGAGGGGCAAACACCAGCTCACTGGGGTCTGACAGTGCACAGAGACCCCAGGTGTGACGGGTACACACAGCCTCGCTCCTCCGCCCCCGGCCCCTCCCTTATGTCCCGTGCCCCGGTCTGTCCCCACCAACCACGGAGGGGCTGAGTGTCGCTGGGAGCCCCAGGCAAGCAGCCCCGCCCCCCCGGGCCCAGGTTACACTTCATTCACCTTCTGCTCCTTCCAGACAGGGAGCTCTGAGGCCTCCCTTGGGCTCTCCCTATCACCAGAATGGGTCAGACCTTGGCCCCCATGCCAAGGCTGAGCAGATAAGGTCAGCCCGGGGGGGGCTATCTCTCATGTGACCACCTGCCAGAGGCAGCTGCTGGAAGGAAACTGCTGTCTCCCTGGTCTTGTGTTTGCTTCATAGACCCTGGCCTGACTCAGAGGGAGCCACCCAACACATACAGGGGAAGACAGAAGCCAAGAGTGGGGGAACCAGACGCCAAGGGGGGATGCCAGGGCAGGTGCAGGCGGACCCCTAAGCCCCCAGTCAGCCACGGTGGAGAGGAGAGCCAACAGCCCAGGGGCTGCCGTGTGCAGTGACCTCCATCCGGCACCTCCCGGGCCCCGCCCCCATACACCCTGGCAGGCTGATGCTGGGACTCCAGCTCTGTCTCCCAGATAGGCTCTGTCCTCTCTCCTAGATGTCCATCCCCCGAAGCAGACACTGAGGCAGGGATTCCACTGCAAAGAGTTGATTTGGAAGGTGATCCCAGAGGGCACCAGCAGACAGTGGGGATGAGCCAGGGGATGGAAGGAAGCAACCAGAGTGCATTGAAGAGTGGGCTCCTTGGACTTCCCTGGTGGTCCAGTGGTTAGGTCTCCATGCTTCCACTGCAGGGGGCACCGGTTCCGTCTCTGGTCGGGGATCTAAGATCCCGCATTGTGTGCTGCGCGGCCCACAAAAAAAAAAAAAAAAAGAGTGGGCTCCGGCTCGAGTACCCACAGCCTCACGGGGAACCTCCGGAAGATGATGTGGAGCCTGCCCCAAGGGTGTGTGCTTGTCCATCACCTTCTTTGGTCGCTGGTTGAGGACATTCTCTGCAGCTTCAGCCCCAGGCCCCTCTGGCACTTGTGGAGCCCCCGGGCACACCCCCTTGACCTAGTTTGTCCCTAGGGGAGGCCCACAGAGACGGACCCCAGACGTGTGGCCTCTGGGATCTTCTCTGAAACACACACAGGGGGAAAGCAGCAGTATCCAGCTCTGAGTAAAAGACGAAAACTCTCAGCCACAATCTCACCACCTGGCTCCCTGGGCACGTGTGGGGTCTCCGAGGCCACGCTCCGGGCACAGACTTCTGTTGTGAGCACAGTTTTTGTACACTCCCGTATCCCACTTTATCTCCTGACATTTAGCACAGACTCAACACTTCCTTCAGACTCTGACTAGCGTGTGTGTCACTGGGCTGTGTCCCACAGAGTGATGGATTGCCTGCTCTCCTAGTGCCAAAGGTCGGTTGCTTCCAATAAAGAAGTTTTTGGTTGATATCTTTGTGCCTAACTGTATTTCCTCTATTTTGTATTTATCTTCCTTAATCCAGGATTCCAGAGATGAGATGGGAGTGTTGACGAGTACCACGTTTACAGCCCTAAGTACACACAGTTCATCAGCTCTCCCCTTGGGCTAATCTAATCTAGGGTGTCTTGACTAATTATCAGATTCTTGCTTATCGGTGTCGGGTGAAGGGGTCAGATGGTGGACACACATGGATTCCCCAAGGGTTGCGACTCTTTTCACTGACACCAGCAATAACCAAAAGTGCCAAGTCACTAGCCTCACCTTCACTGTGTGTTCGATCTGTTGTCAGACTTTACAAATTTAATAACTGTAAAAAGATGTCTCGTTTTCAATTCTCCTTTATTACTAGCGGGATTGAACCTGCCCCAGCAGTCCCAGAGAGGGAACTGGAGCTGAACACTGTTGCTAAGCTCAGGAGGTGGCGAGGAGGGGCCAGCTGCCAGCATAGGAGCCTCCTGTGGTCAGGGATGCCTGGCCGACGCAGCACGCCTCACTGGCTTGCCTCTCTGCACCCCAGGAGCGTGCTGAGGGTTTGCAGTCTGGGCTGAGAGGTCAGGGTAAGACGGTGATGCTCCACCAGTCACTGGTCCAGGCCATGGCACCTGGCTAACTGTGTGTGCAATGCTCTGACCAGCAGTGATGTGAACAGTTTATGGTCATTTCCAGCTCACAGGGGTAACCAGCCTACAGGTTGAGATTTGGAACCTGGTCACTTAGCGGACCCTTCATCTTCTTTGCCATCAGGCCCCAATTCTATTTGGTGAAGGACTGTGTCCACAGTCCAGGTGAGAGATGCTGCTCCCTGCTCTCCCAGCCTCCTTTGCAGCCAGCAGTGGTCCCGTGATCCTGTTCTGGCCAATGTGAAGGCTTCTTTTAAGAAAAAATAGATTTAATTTTTGAGCAGTCTTATGTTTATAGAAAAATTGAGCAAACACAACATTGTAACAACTATATTTCAATTTTTAAAATTTGGGGGAACTTCCCTGGTGGCACAGTGGTTAAGAACCCACCTGCAAACGCAGGGGACACGGGTTCGAGCCCTGGTCCGGGAAGTTCCCACATGCCACGGAGCAACTAAGCCTGTGTGCCACAACTACTGAGCCTGCACTCTAGGGCCCGCGAGCCACAACTACTGAGCACACGTGCCACAACTACTGAAGCCCACGCACCTAGAGCCCATGGTCCGCAACAAGAGAAGCCACCGCAATGAGAAGCCCGAGCACCACAGCGAAGAGTAGCCCCCACTCAATGCAACTCGAGAAAGCCTGCTCGCAGCAACGAAGAACCAACGCAGCCAAACATAAATAAATAAATAAATATCCTTCTAAAAAAATTTTTTTTTCTTAACTGAACAGAAGATACATAGCTCCCTCATGCCCTTTCATCCCCTCAACAGTTTCGTCCATTACGACTCTCTTGCATTACTGTGTGGCACATTTGTTGCAATCAATGAGCCAATATTGACGTTATTATTCACTGAAGTCCATAGTTCACCTTAGAGTTCACTCTTGGTGTGTACATTCTATGGGATTTGACAAGTGTATAACGACATGTATCCACAATTATAATATTATACAGAATAGTGTCTCAGCCTAAAAATCCCCTGTTCATCCTTTGCTCTCCCTAAACCCGAACCACTGAAAACCGCTGCTCTTTGTGCATACATTTTTTTGTGTTCATAAAATACACATACCATAAAATTTACCTTCTTAACCTTTTTTTTTTTTTTTTTGGCGGTACGCGGGCCTCTCACTGCTGTGGCCTCTCCCGTGGCGGAGCACAGGCTCTGGACGCGCAGGCTCAGCGGCCATGGCTCACGGGCCCAGCCGCTCCACAGCATGTGGGATCTTCCCGGACCGGGGCACGAACCCGTGTCCCCTGCATCGGCAGGCGGACTCCCACCCACTGCGCCACCAGGGAAGCCCTCTTAACCATTTTTAACTGTCCAGTTCAGTGGTCTTAAAGACATTCACACTGTTGTGCTACCATCACCACCATCCATCCTCCTGATTCATTTCATCCAGTAAAACTGAACTTCGGTACCATTAAATGTTGACTCCCCATCTTCCCCTCCTCCCAGGCTCTGGCAACTACCATTCTTCCTTCTGTCTCTATGAATCTGACTGCTGTAAGTACCACATATAAGTAAAAGCATACAGTAGTTGTCTTTTTGTTACTGGATTGTTTCATTTAACATAACGTCTTCAAGGTTCATCCATCTTGCAAAATTTCCTTATTTCTTAAGACTGAATGATATTCCATTGTATGTATACACCACATTTTGCTTATCCATCCGTCAATGGACACTTGCTTCCATTTTTGGGCTATTGTGAATAATGCTGTTATGAACACGGGTGTACAATATCCCTTCCAGACTCTGCTTCAGTTCTTTGGAGCATATACCTAGGTATGGAATTATGGGACCGTATGGCAGTTCTATTTTTAATTTTTTGAGGAACCGCCATACTGTTTTCCACAGCAGCTATACCATTTTATGGTACCACCAACAGTGCACAAGTGTTCCAATTTCTCCATTTCCTTGCCAACACTTGTGCTTTTCTAGTTTTTTGATAGTAGCCATCCTAATGGGTGTGAGGTGGTATCCCATTGTAGTTTTGATTTTCATTTCCCTAATGACTAGTGATGTCGAGCATCTTTTCATGTGCTTATTCGTCATTCATATATCTTCTTTGGAGAAATGTCTATTCAAGTCCTTCGCCAATTTTTTAATTAGGTTTTTTTCTTGTTTGTTTTGGTTTTTGATGTTGAGTTTTAGGAGTTCTCTCTATAATCTGGATATTAATCCTTTGTCAGATATATGGTTTGCAAATATTTTCTCCCATTCTGTGGGTTGTCTTTTTACTATGTTGACAGTGACTTTTGATGCAAAAAGTTAATTTTCATTTAGTCAAATTTCTCTATTTTTCCTTTCACTAAATGTGCTTTTGGTGTCATATCCAAGGAATCATTGCCAAATCCAATGTCATAAAATTTTGTCCTATGTTTTATTCTAAGAGTTTTATACTTTCAGCTCTAAAGTTTAGGTCTTTAACATCCTAAACTTATAACACTCTAGTTTTTATTTATACCAGCTTAAGTTCAATAACATATAAAACTCTGTTCCTTTACAGCTCTGTCTCCACCTCTTTCAGCTGTTGTCACAGAATTACATCTTTATATATTATGCATCCAAAAACATAAACTAATAATTATTTCAAACGCATTTGGCTCTTAAATTACATAGAAAGTAAGATTTGGGGTTACAAACCAAGGTACAGTAATACTAGTTTTCACAGTTTTTTTAAATTAGTTTCTTAAATCATGTAGGAAACAAAAATTGCAGTTATAAATCATTGTTACAGTGAGATAGCTTTTATAATTGCCCACATACCTTTACTGAGATCCTTATATCTCCATATGGCTTTGAGTTACTGTTTAGTGTCCTTGTAGCACTCCTTTGAGCATTTCTTGCAGGGAAGATCTAATGGTTACAAACTCCGTCCGTTTTTGTTTATGTGCGAATGTCTTAATTTCTCCCTCACTTTTGAAGGACAGTTTTGCCAGATATAGGATTCTTGTTAACAGCTTTTTTCCTTTTAGCATTTTGAATATATCAGCCCAACATCTTACGGACTCCAAGGTTTCTGATGAGAAACTTGCTGATAATCTTTTTGAGGATCCCGTGTATGTAACAATTTGCTTCTCTCTTGCTGCTTTCAAGATTATCTCTTTGGCTTTTGTAAATTTGATTATAATATGTCTTGGTATGGATCTGAGTTCACATTACTTGGAGTTCATTGTTTCTTGAATGTTTATGTTCATTTATTTCATCAAATTTAGAAAGTTTTCCACCATTATTTCTCCAAATATTCTCTCTGCCCCTTTCTCTCTTTATTCTCCTGAGACTCCTTGATGCATAGGTTGGTATGATGGATATTGTCCTACAAGTCCTTTAGGCTCCATTTGCTTTTCTTCAAATTTTTTTCTTTCTCTTTCTCAGACCTGATAATTTACATTATCCTATCTTCAATTCACTGATTTTTCTTTTTTATATAAATTTATTTATTTTTTTAGTTTATCTTTGGCTGCGTTGGGTCTTTGTTGCTGCGTGGGGGCTTTCTCTAGTTGTGGCGAGCGGGGCCTACTCTTTGTTGTGGTGCGTGGGCTTCTCATTGCAGTGGCTTCTCTTGTGGCAGAGCACAGGGTCTAGGCACATGGGCTTCAGTAGTTGCGGCACATGGGCTCAGTAGTTGTGGTTCGCAGGCTCCAGAGCAGAGGTTCAGTAGTTGTGGTGCATGGGCTTAGTTGCTCTGCGGCATGTGGGATCTTCCCGGGCCAGGGCTCGAACCTGTGTCCCCTGCATTGGCAGGTGGATTCTTAACCACTGTACCACCAGGGAAGTCCCTTTCCTTTAGTTCTTTCAACATCTTTAGGACAGTTGTTTTAAAGCCTTTGTCTAGTATTTCTGCCAGTAGATATTTTTCAAAGACTGTTTCTGTCGATTATTTTTTCCCTTTGAATGGGTCATACTTTTCTGTTTCTTTGTATGCCTTGTGGTTTTTGTTGTTGAACACTGGACATGTGAATTTAATAATGAGGGAACTCTGGAAATCAGATTCCTCTCCTTCCCCAGGGTTTGTGGGGGTTTGTTATTGTTTTTGTTCATCGTTTATTGCTTTCTTTTTTTTAATTTTTATTGGAGTATAATTGATTTATGATGTTGCATTAGTTTCAGGTTGTTTATTGTGTATTGTTTTCTGATTGTTATAGGCTGTCTCTGTGCCCAGGATCAACCTAAGGTATAAACTTAAGGTCTTCTCAAGTCCCTTTTTAGACTTTTCCTGGGCAGGCAGGGTCACTTTCTAATTTTCTCTGTATATGCAGTTGTTTTTGAATCTCCTAGATTTTAATGTCCTGGCCCCTGAGAGAGCAAAAAGTGAAAAATGAAGGTGGGAATAAAAGAGCACTGGTCCTTTAAACCTTCTGGAGGTCACTTCACCTGGAGGGGGAGGGGCTTGCAACAACGGGGGAGGTGACTATTTGTCTGCACCTCTGTGACCTGAACCAGCAATTAGCCATCAGAGCACAGATCCCCAGTATCTGGAGGATAGGGTCCTTTTTGTCCACCCTGGCTCCAACTAGCTGTTGCGCACAGCTGCCTGCCTACAGGCTGGAAGTTGGGGATGGGTAGGTGCTACTGTACAAAGGGCTGAAAATGAGAAAAATTAACCCCAGTTTACCCTCCAAGTCTTCCCCTGGAAGTTGCAAGCCTTCAACAGACTCCAGATTTCCAAAATAGTTACATCAGACAAGTTCTGCCAGTGCAATTGTTGTCTAGGTGGGGAGACAGATTCCTGGTACATCCTACTCCATCAGCTTCTCATGATCTTCTTTCTCCAACATGAAGGCTTCTGTTTCCCTCATTAAATGGGATGTATGCAGCGGGCATGGTATTCTAGCATTTCTCCCTTTTCACTGCCCTAGACATAGATGGAATGTCTGGAGGTGTAGCAACCACCTTGTGGCCCTGAGGCATCAAACATGAGGAGAAAGGCAAGATGCACAAAATCACAGAGGGAGTGATATCAGCAAAATGGTGAACTAGGAAGCTCCAAGCTCTTGTTTTCCCACAAAAACACTGAAAAAACAAGCAGAGGATTTCCCTTGTGGTGCAGTGGTTAAAAATCTGCCTGCCAATGCAGGGGACATGGGTTCGATCCCTGGTCCAGGAAGATCCCACATGCCACAGAGCAACTAAGCCCATGAGCCACAACTGAGCCTGAGTGCCACAACTACTGAAGTTCACACACCTAGAGCCCATGCTCTGCAACAAGAGATGCCACCGCAAAGAGAAGCCCGTACACTGCAACGAAGAGTAGATCCTACTTGCTGCAACTAGAGAAAGCCCATGTGCAGCAACAAAAACCCAACACAACCAAAAATAAATAAATAAATAAATTTATTTATTTATAAAAACAAGCAGAACTGTCAGAACCAACTTTTTAGGAGCTCTGGAAAAAATTCAAAGGTCTGCAGCAACCAAGCAAGTGCTCAACCAGGAAAAAGCCATCTTCAAGACAGTAGGGAATATGATAAACCCACAGCCAACATTGTTCTCAATGGTGAAAAACTGAAACCACTTCCTCTAAGATCAGGAACAAGACAAGGTTGTCCACTCTCACCACTATTATTCAACATAGTTTTGGAAGTTTTAGCCACAGCAGTCAGAGAAGAAAAAGAAATAACAGGAATCCACATCAGAAAAGAAGAAGTAAAGCTGTGACTCTTTGCAGATGACATGATACTATACATAGAGAATCCTAAAGATGCTACCAGAAAACTACTAGAGCTAATCAATGAATCTGGTAAAGTAGCAGGATACAAAATTAATGCACAGAAATCTCTGGCATTCCTATACACTAATGATGAAAAATCTGAAAGAGAAATTAAGGAAACACTCCCATTTACCACTGCAACAAAAAGAATAAAATACCTGGGAATAAACCTACCTAAGGAGACAAAAGACCTGTATGCAGAAAACTATAAGACACTGATTAAAGAAATTAAGTATGATACAAACAGATGGAGAGATATACCATGTTCTTGGATTGGAAGAATCAACATTGTGAAAATGACTATACTACCCAAAGCAATCTACAGATTCAGTGCAATCTCTATCAAACTACCAATGGCATTTTTCACAGAACTAGAACAAAAAACTTCACAATTTGTATGGAAACACAAAAGACCCTGAATAGCCAAAGCAATCTTGAGAAAGAAAAACGGAGCTGGAGGAATCAGGCTCCCAGACTTCAGACTATACTACAAAGCTACAGTAATCAAGACAGTATGGTACTGGCACAAAAACAGAAATATAGATCAATGGAACGGGTTAGAAAGCCCAGAGATAAACCCACACACATATGGTCACCTTATTTTTGATAAAGGAGGCAAGAATATACAATGGAGAAAAGACAGCCTCTTCAATAAGTGGTGCTGGGAAAACTGGACAGCTACATGTAAAAGAATGAAATTAGAACACTCCCTAACACCATACACAAAAATAAACTCAAAATGGATTAAAGACCTAAATGTAAAGCCAGACACTATCAAACTCTTAGAGGAAAACATAGGCAGAACACTCTATGACATAAATCACAGCAAGATCCTTTCTGACCCACCTCCTAGAGAAATGGAAATAATAACAAAAATAAACAAATGGGACCTAATGAAACTTAATAGCTTTTGCACAGCAAAGGAAAACATAAACAAGATGAAAAGACAACCCTCAGAATGGGAGAAAATATTTGCAAACAAAGCAACTGACAAAAGATTAATCTACAAAATATACAAGCAGCTCATGCAGCTCAATATCAAAAAACAAACAACCCAAGCCAAAAATGGGCAGAAGACCTAAACAGACATTTCTCCAAAGAACATATACAGATTGCCAAAAAACACATGAAAGGATGCTCAACATCACTAATCATTAGAGAAATGCAAATCAAAATTACAATGAGGTATCACCTCACACCAGTCAGAATGGGCATCATCAAAAAACCTACAAACAATAAATGCTGGAGAGGGTGTGGAGAAAAGGGAACCCTCTTACACTGTTGGTGGGAATGTAAACTGATACAGCCACTATGAAGAACAGTATGGAGGTTCCTTAAAAAAATAAAAATAGAACTACCATATGATCCAGCAATCCCACTACTGGGCATATACCCTGAGAAAACCATAATTCAAAAAGAGTCATGTGCCACAATGTTCACTGCAGCTCTATTTACAATAGCCGGAACATGGAATCAACCTAAATGTCTATTGACAGATGAATGGATAAAGAAGATGTGGCACATATATACAATGGAATATTACTCAGCCATAAAAAGAAATGAAATTGAGTTATTTGTAGTGAGGTGGATGGACCTAGAGTCTGTCATACAGAGTGAAGTAAGTCAGAAAGAGAAAAACAAATACCATATGCTAACACATATATATGGAATCTAAAAGAAAAAATGGTTCTGAAGAACCTAGGGGTAGGACAGGAATAAAGACGCAGACGTAGAGAATGGACTTAAGGACACGGGGAGCGGGAAGGGTAAGCTGGGACGAAGTGAGAGAGGGGCATGGACATATATACACTACCAAATGTAAAATAGATAGCTAATGGGAAGCAGCTGCATAGCACAGGGAGATCAGCTCGGTGCTTTGTGACCAGCTAGGGGGCTGGGATAGGGAGGGTGGGAGACGCAAGAGGGAGGAGATATGGGGATATATGTATATGTATAGTTGATTCACTTTGTTATAAAGCAGAAACTAACACACCATTGTAAAGCAATTATACTCCAATAAAGGTGTTAAAAAAAGACAGTAGGGGACTTCCCTGACAGTCCAGTGGTTAAGACACCATGCTTCCGTTGCAGGGGGTGCAGGTTTGATCCCTGGTCAGGGAACTAAGATCCCACATGCCACGTGGTGCAGCCAAAACAAAAAACAAAGACAGTAGGAAAGTTTTCCGGTGTTTCTACTCAACCATGCCCCACCCCCTCTCTGGCACAGCGGAGGTCTTCGTCTTGAAGTGACGGTAGCACAGTTTCTAATCCCCTCCCTCAAACCAGTGGAAGGTGAGGCACCCTTATTTGCAAATTACTGTGTATATACATTCTAACCTGTGTTGGAGAGATCTAAAGAACTGCAACATAAAGAAATGTGAGGCACTTGCTTCTCTTTCACGTCAGGTGGAAGTCAGGTGGACAGAGCAACAGCCACTGCTCCTAAAAGACATCTGAGGCAAGGGATTATGAGTGGAGACACACAACAGATCATATACAGCCCAGAGGAGAAGCTTGGAAAGTTAGTACATTCAAAAGCAGCTGTGTATAAGGGGTATTTAGAAAGCCACATGCATGCACAGCACAAGACACATACCCAGAAAAGACCTGCAGAGACCTGACACTTTCATCCTGGGCTTATGCCTAGGCTCAGAGCAAGCCTGCATAAATATTAAAGGATAATCCCAGCACAGAGCCAATCTGAAAAAAAGGGAGAGGTGGAGTTTTGTTTGTTTGTTTTTCTGTGTGTGTGTGTGTGTGTGTGTGTGTGTGTGTTTTGTTTGTTTGTTTAGCTCCTGGCATTCAAGGAAATCTCTACCAAAACATTAGCTGATCATGAGCTAAAGGAGCAGAGATTTCAGTGAGCACACACAAGGAACAGTCTTTGCAAAAATAGTTTGGAAAAGTATAAACATAAGCAGACCACTACAACCTTCAACAGTAAAAACATAAACAAACCAAAAGAGCAAATGCTAGGGAATAGGGAGAATCTGATTTCCAAAGTTAGCACATTTTAATAATCAAATACCCAGTTGTCTTCAACAAAACAATGATAATGCATACAAAGACACAAGACAACATGACCATTCAAAGTAACAAACAAACAAAAAAATTGACAGGCAATTCCCTGGCAGTCCAGTGATTAGGATTCTGAGCTTCCACTGCAGGGGGCATGGGTTCAATCCCTGATCGAGGAACTCAGACCCCACAAGCCACACAGTGTGGACAAAAAAAAAAAAAAAAAAAAAATTGACAAAGACCATCCCTGAGGAAACCCATAAGAAAAGATCTTAAAACAACTGTCTAGGGAGTTCCCTGGTGGTCTAGTGGTTGGGAATTGGTGCTTTTACTGCTGTGGCCTGGGTTCAATCCCTGGTCGGGGAACTGATATCCCACAAGCTGTGCAGCGTAGCCAAAAAAATAAACCAAAACAAAACCAACAACTGTCTAAAATATACTCAAGAAGGTAAAGAGGAAAAGGTACAAAGAACCAAAGGAAATCAGAAAAAAAAAAGTATGAACAAAATTAATAAAGAGATACAAAATCTAAAAAGAAATCAAAAAGAAATTCTGGAGCTGAAAAGTACAATAACAAATGAAAAATCCACTAGAGGGGTTCAACAGCAGATGTGAGGAAATAATCAGTGAACTTGAAGATAGAGCAATTGAAATAATCAAGTTTGAGGAGAAGAAATAGAAAAGTAGGACTTCCCTGGTGGCGCAGTGGTTAAGAATCCACCTGCCAATGCAGGGTACACGGGTTCGAGCCCTGGTCCGGGAAGATCTCACATGCCACGGAGCAACTAAGCCCGTGCACCACAACTACTGAGCCTGTGCTCTAGAGCCCGTGAGCCACAACTACTGAGGCCGCGTGCTGCACCTACTGAAGCCTGCGCGTCTAGAGCCTGTGCTCCACAAGAGAAGCCACCTCAGTGAGAAGCCCGCGCACCACAACAAAGAGTAACCCCCGTTCCCCGCAACTAGAGAAAGCCCGTGCGCAGCAACAAAGATCCAATGCAGCCAAAAATAAATAAATTTATTTTAAAAAAAAAGAGAGAGAGAGAGAGAGAACTTCCTCAACATGATAAAGGACATTTACAAAAATCCCACAGCAGGGCTTCCCTGGTGACGCAGTGGTTGAGAGTTTGCCTGCCGATGCACGGGACACGGGTTCGTGCCCCGGTCCGGGAAGATCCCACATGCCGCGGAGCGGCTGGGCCCGTGAGCCATGGCCGCTGAGCCTGCGCGTCCGGAGCCTGTGCTCCGCAACGGAAGAGGCCACAGCAGTGAGAGGCCCGTGTACCACAAAAAAAATATATACCTGATAAGGGGTTGATATTAATATGCAGAATCTATTTTTTTAATTCCACAAATTCAATAAAAATAACCCACCCAGGGAATTCCCTGGTGGTCCAGTGGTTAGGGCTCTGCACTTCCACTGCAGGGGACACGGGTTCAATCCCTGGTGGGGTAACTAAGATCCCGCATGCTATGCAGTGAGGCCCAAAACAAACGAACAAAAAAAGCACCCAACTCAAAAACAGGCAAAGAACTTGAACAGACTTTTTTGCCAAAGAACATAGACAAGTGACCAGTAAGTAAGCACATGAAAAGATGCTCAACATCGTTAGTCTTTAGGAAATGCAAATCAAACCACAATGAGATACCACTGCACACCCATTAGGCTGGCCTTTATTTAAAAACATGGAAAATACCAAGTGTTGTTAGTGATATGGAAAAGTTAGAAAGCTCACACATTGTTGGTGGGAATATAGACTGGTGCAGCCACTATGGAAAACAGTTTGGCAGCTCCTCAAGAAGTTAAACATGGAATTGCCTTATGATCCATCAATTCTACTCTACTCCAAGGTATATACCCAAAAGAACTGAAAGCAGGAATAGGTGCACACCAGCGTTCACTGATGTACTATTCACAATAGCCCAAATGTGGAAACAACCCAAGTGTCCATCAACAGATGAATGGATAAAAACGTGGCATATACATGCTTGGAATATTATTCAGCCACAAAAAGATATGAAATTCTGATACATGCTACTACCCGGATGAACTTAAAGACATTATGGTAACTGAAATAAGTCAGACACCAAAGGACAAATACTGTGATTCCACTTATATGAGGACCCTAGAGTGGTCAAATCCATAGAGACAGAAAGTAGAATGATGGTTGCCAGGGGTTCACGGAGTGGGTCAGAAGTTATTGTTTAACGCGTATTGAGTTTCAGGTTGGGAAGGTGAAAATGTTCTGGAGATGGATGGTGGTGAATCACAGCAGTGTGAATGTACTTTAAATACTTCACACTTCAGCAATGTGGACTGTACACTTAAAATGATTAAGATGGTCAATTTTATGTTATGTATATTTTACCACAATTTACAAAAAAGAGGGCAGGGCAGGAAGATGGAAGAACTCGGATCCCTGCGGCCATCCAGCTCCAGTTATCCGACCCCTCTTCCTTTACATCCCTGTCATGGGGCTTTTCTTACCGCAGCTAGACGCACTCCTAAGTGATGTGCCCGGAACTCCCTGCTCTCTCTCACCTGGCTCTCAGCATCCCCTACTGATGCTTTGCAGGGCCCAGTTGATATTTTCAGCCAGATACCTCTTCTTTGTGGGGACCGCCCTGGGCACTGTCGGACTTAACAGCATTCCTCCTTCTACCCACTAGATGCCAGTAGCCTCCACCCCCAGATGTGATGATCTAAACTGTCTCCACTCCTTGCCAGAGGCCGCGTTGGGGCAAATCACCCCAGTTGCGAACCACTGCCCCACGAAGCCTTTGCTGAGCCAGCTAACCTGCCCACTGTTCTCCACGTGTCCTGTGGGTCCCTTGCCCCCAGCTCAGCTGTGACACCACAAAGGCCCCTCCACGTCTTCCCGATTCCTACCTGTCCTTCACAACTCGCGTCAAATTCTTCAGCGTGGTGGGGACTTTGCCCACCACCCCAGGCCCAGGTGGGCTTTCCATGCTCTAGCCATCACAGCATTTGGCCTCTCTCTTGCCTTATGTATGTGTTTTGCTCCTGGAAGCTGAGTTCCTGGTTCCTGGGGGCAGGGATATTGCACATATAAGGGTCCAATCTATGCATTTCAGTGAACATATGAGATTGTCTTTCCCTGGGGCCCAGCCGCAGCCAGGAAGCACTGGTGTGGAAGCCAGAAAGCTCAGGGCTGTCTGGTCCTTTGTCCCCATCCCCGGTGGGGCAGCCACCAGCATCTCGGGAGTCTGCTCACCCAGCCTGCTCGCACAGCATCTCAGGAGCCTGAGGCGGGGAAGGGCCTGCAGGTCCATGGAGAGGATGGCCCAGGACTATGGCCTGGCCTGGTCTCTGCCCTGAGTCACAGAGGTGACTTGGAGGGAGCGTCCAGCCCATTGCATCGGGGGCAGAGTCCAGCCTGCTTAGCACATCCTTCCTTCCACTTTTAACTGGAACTAGTGCTCAAGAGCCTCAGGCAGGAGAGGGGCTTGTGACAACGAATTACCCTCAAAGTACCAGGGACACTCTCAGGGGAAAAGCTTTTAACGAACATGGGCGAGTCCTGGTTGGGCGCAAGAACCCACTAACAACTTGGCATGGTGCATGCTTCCAAGAGCTCCCAGGCCAGAGTAAAGACCAGGCCCCAGAGACAAGCCTAATGAGGTCAAGGGCAGTATTAGATACTCACCAAGAAAAAGGTGCCCAGCCCAGGCCAAGGATCAGGAAGCCTTCCTGGAGGAAGCCATGCCCAGGCAAGAAAAGTTCCACACTCTAGGGTTGCCAAATTTAGTAAATACAGAGGAAGACGCCCAGCCAGTTTTAAATTTCAGATAAACAACTAATAATTTTTTAGTATGTCACAAATATTGGATGGGACATATCAATACTTAGGCTAGAAAGTTACACCCTTTATCACTGCCCCTCACATATGAAGATGAGACTCAGAGAAGGGACAGGACAGGGCTGGACCTTGGGTTCTAGAGGGGAGCCCACTGATCTGACCACCCTCCTACTCTGCCACTTAGCTGGCTGGCACTAAGGCTGGCTACTTACTCTCTCTGAGCTTCAGTTTTCCAACCTGTACAATGGGATGGGTGTGTGAACAGTAAAGCTCGCCTCTCAAGGGCTGGTGTGGGGTCCAGCAGCATCGGGCTCCCACAGGAAGGAGGTTATTAGAAATGCAGAATCTCTGGCCCTGCCCCAGACCCGTGGGATGAAATCTGCATTCCAAGAAGCCTCTGCGATCCAGGTGTGCATTCAAGTTTGAGGGCGCTGTGTGCAGAGCCGTCCCACGGGACCCAGGGGCTAGCACAGAGCCAGGCACGGGGCGGGGGGCGCTGGGGCACAGGGGCTCCCAAGCCTCATTGGCTCATCCTACACACAGGGACACTCGGAGAGGGCACTCTACACCCACTTACAGCTGAGACCCCAGAGGAGGCCAAGAAAAGTGAGGCGCTTCCCTGGAGGCCGGGCTGGCACATCTCGGGTGCCACAAAGGCAGTTCTTGGAGCTGGTCTGAAGACCTCGGATACACCCATGCTCTCCAGCTCAGCCGTGCCACGTCGATCTCACTGCTTCTCAGCAGCCTTGAGGATGGATTCGTGGGCAAACAGACACTCGAGCTCTGAAGAGGCTCTGAGCTGAGTGAGGTTGAGTCTGCCCAGCGAGGTGCCTGGCGCACCGTGGGAGGCTGGGCAGAGGTGACTTTTCCTGCCCAGAAGGATCACGTCTTCTTTTTCCACATAAACATGGCTGTGGTGAACACACGAGAAGTGGCTCTTGGCCCCGCTGAGAAGCAGGACACCCTAAGGCTTTTTTCCAGGGAAGAGGATGGCATTTGGCAGGGGTGCTTCCCTGCACGAATTCAGCTTGATCGACATTGCGTCCCTCCAGGAGAAACTGCCGCTAAAGACCAAAGTCCCGAGAACAACTAATTCCCCAAAGGCTGAGTCACCGATCCTCAGCAGATGGGGAGAGAATTAGCTGGAATGGGAAATGCACTTGAACTGGTTCGTGCTCTGGGTCCAGAGGTTTCTAGGGACACTCTGTTCTCCCATGCGTTATCGCCGTGGCTAAATCTGATCAGGGTGCTACCCTGCTTCAAATCCACTGGCACCTTTCGGCATCTTTTGATTTTTTAACATGTGACTATTATCTTTTTAAAATAAACCAGGTTAGTTTTTCAGTCTTTGCCTGTTTTGGTGACGACCACTTTGGTTTTCTTTTCATCCTCAGATGTGCCGGGTTCCATCCCACCCGGAGCACTTACACACACTGTTCCCTCTCAGAACTGCTGTTCCCCCCACGCTTCCAGTCTCACCTGACTCCTCCAATTGGGTGAGGCCCCAGGTAACCCTCCTGGCACCGTGGACGTCCCAGAAAGGTGCCAGTCTAGCCACCAGTGCGCGGGCTGGAGGGCCTGGCCCGCTCCCTCCTGCCCCCAGCCCAGCACCTGCACCTGGCAGCTCCAACAAGCGTTGGCGGAGCAGAAAGGTGCTTCAGGAGTCTGTGGCTTGGGGGAGGTTGGGATGCACTGAAAGCTTGGTTCTTGACCCCTCTAAAGCTCCTCCCGTGCAGGGGCTGTGCTCTGTCCATCTCCCCTAGACCCTAGCCCACAGCCAGGAACACAGTGGCACCCATTCAAGCCTACGTGTGGGTGGGAGTAGGCCAGCCAGGGGTGGAGAAAGTCCCTGCACTCTGCTGCCCCCTTTGCCGTAAGCTCTGTGCGTAGCCAGCCTGGAAACGGCTGGAAACAGGCCAAGCTTATCTGTTGCTCAATGAAGCTGAGCTTAAGGCAGGCTAATCCCACCTCTTTCCTTCCAAGCCCATATAACCCATCACATGCACGCCTGTGTCCCAGGGCCTGTCCAGTTCTGTTTTGGACGTGCTTAACGAGGGCACAGGTTTCGGTATCAGATACACAAGTTCAACTTCTGAGGGCCTGTTTCCCCACATGTAAATGGACAGCAGTGCCTCTACCCAAGGCTGTGTGACTGAATGAGACATCCGTACACCTTCCCTCTGCAGACCCAGGGCATGGGGACACACCACTCTCCTCAACCCGCCCAATTCAGATCCCACCAAGTGCCAGGGCCCATTCCAGCTGAGCGAGGGTTATGTAAACACAGCCCAGGGTTATGTAATAAAGTGCCTAGGATGGCACCTGCCCCATGCTGGTGAGAGCGCCAGCAGCGCTGGCTACTCCTCCGTGGGCGTGGATAGCCGGGCCAGCCTGAGACACCAGAGCAGGCCTGTGCTGACCTCCAAATCCTGCCACCACCTGCCCTGTGACCTTGACGCCAGGTTAAGTTCTGAGCCTCAGCCTCCCACCCAGGAGTCGGGAGTAGCCTTATGTTGGTAGATTGCTCAGCACAGCTCTCGGCACACAGCCTGCATCCAGCACGCAGCCGCCAGGCCCCAGCTCTGTGCCCAGGTGGGAACACAGCCCAGAGCAGAGGCCCCTTTGAGAAGGAACATCACTGGGGGAACCCGAGGTGCCCACTCTCCTGCATCCGGGCTGACTATGGGTGTAAGCTCATTGGCCGGGATGCCTAGAGGTGGCAGGCGGAGGAACAAGGAAGGTTACAGTGCGAGGCTGGCACACATCATAGAGCAGACTGCCTCCTCGATGGCCCGGGCTGTCGTGTCCCCAGGGTCAGGCCTCAGCTGCTCACCTGCCTCGGGCAGCAGGTGGGGAGGTCTGGCAGAGACTGAAGGCAGCAGCCAGGCGGGGGCCAGGAAGCTCTCCAAGGCCGGCTCGTCCCACGCGCAGTGACACCCACAACGCTCTCGGTACAGTTCTGGGACCCAGCAGACACTCATAAGCAGCCATCTTTGTTCAGCTCCATTAACCGATCTCCATTAAGGCGCCCGACCCAGGGCAGACCGCAGGAACACTGGCCGCACTGCACTGGCCGCTGTTCCACTCACTGATAAACCCACCCGAGCAGCAACCCCTACCACGCACACCCTGGCTCCCTGGAAATCCTCAGAACAGGAGCAGGAAATGTGGAGACCCCAAACCTGAGGTCCCAGCAACCCCAAGTCCCAGCACACCGTAACAGCAGCCAGAGACCCGGGCTCCTCCCGCCATGCAGACCAGATGGCGCTGACGCCTGCTTTTCTTTCTGAAAGAAACTCAAGCACTTTTGACTTTCTTCCCCGGCACAATCCAGGGCACTGAGCCATCAGCGTCGTGCCTCCTCCAGACAGCAGCTGGGAGGCCCAGATGTGGGTTGGGACCCTCTACTGTTACAGCCTGGCAGCTAAGCTGACAGCAAAGGAACAGGGCGTGTGGGCGTCACACTGCCACTCGTGCATTTAAAACCCAGGTGGAGTCCGGCCCCCACGAGCTCCTGAGTGGTCCTGAGCTCACACCCAGCTTCTCCTTGGCCTTAACCTTTGCGCCGCCATCACCATCATGCTAGGCGCCGCTGACCACCGGCACTCGGTAGCAGCAGCCGCAGTCGCCTGGACCAGCCCTCGAGTCCTCCTGCACCCCACTCCAGTCCCCGGCCCCGCTGCCGCTAGCCAGTCAATTCGCTGCTAGTCCCATGGGTCACGTGAGACAGAGGAGGCGTGTGATGCTCGCTGGGTGACATACTTCAGTAAGCCAGATACTGACGCTTGGGAATTGCATAAAGGGACGGACATGCTAGTTGGCTATGATCTGGTTCCAGAACGCAAAATCACTGCAGGCATGCAGACACTTAAATGACTCTGCTAGTGCAGTTCACATCCTAGAGGTTAAGGTCAAAGCACGACCTCATAAGGAAATCTACCCTAACGTCATCCAGGAACCTAGATGAACTTTAAATGAACTGGGAATCTCCACTCCAGAGGAACTGCGCCTTGACAAAGTGTAAACCCCATGGATGGGCTTCCCAAGGATTTACTGATACTGCTACTTGACTGTAAACAACCACCTGGAAATACTGATAACATACTACCTTACCTGAACAAGTTTTCCTTTTTGAGTACCAAACCATGTAATATATCGATAACTTGGACTTGAATAAAAGGAAAATGAGTTTGAACTCAAACAAACAAACAAACAAAACACCGCACCCAGGTGTGCTGAACGGAGCAGAGCAGAGAGCAGTTTGGGGAGGAGAGACAGCTGTCCCTGGCTGCCTGAGAGAGTGGAAGGCTGAATTTACAACGTGTCCATATCTGGAGAAAGACCATCTTCCCTGCAGGCGAGAAGTCGTTTCCAAGCTTCAGGGAAGGGAGGCTGTCAGCCTAATCCTAGACAGGAAGGCTGGAGCTGCTGGCGGTTAGGCCAGAGACCCAGAGGAGGGCAGGTGTCTCCTGGGCCCGAAGGCAGCAGGTTGCAGCACTGCATGGCTTACCTCTTCTGGCCAAGGAGGCACTGTGCACAGCAGGCAGAGAGCCAGGTACTGCTTACTGGAAGTGGTTTCTGATTCCCAAGGTTTCCAGGGATGGCCCCTTCCTACAGGCAGGAGGCACAAACCAGGGCAGCTAGGATTTTTATTCTGTTGTTAAAGGCAAAGCACCACCCTGGCCATAAGTCTAGAGGGCCACAGTGCTGCCTGCCCCGAATCCAGTCCATCCAGTGCGGGAATCAAGCTCCCTCCAGGCTGGGAAGCCTGCTCCACACCCTGTGCTCAGCCCCGGGAGAGGCCCTGGACAAGCTTAGGAGGGCGCTGCTGTGGGTCCGCGCTTCTCTTCTCTGTGCCTGAAGCTGCGCAGTGGGTTCTGGGTTTTCGCCTTCTGTGGGGGCAAAACTGTGGATTAGCTGTGGCGAGTGGACGTCCGTGTGAGCAGAAGGAGACAGACTCAGAAAAGGGGGTGCCGTTGCCACTTGACAAGCCATACAGGCCGTGAGCCAAGGACAGGAGCTGCTGTGGACACCGCAGGGGCCCACCTTCTACCTCCTGTAGCTTGAAGGATGAGGAGGGCAGTGGGGACAGAACAGCAGGTCCCCCTTTGCTCCTGAAGCTGCCCCGTGGGTGGCCAAGGCAGAGCCCCAGTACCCACAACCTTGTTCAGGGGCCTGGAGTTTGGGGCCAGTCCTCAGGACTTCTCTCCTCCCTCCTGAGGGCAAGGGGCGAGCACATCCTGGCGACAATGGAGCAAGGTGGGAGGGGAGCCCTGCAGCTGTCACCGAGGCCCCAGGGGACATACCTTGGCCTTCTTAGAGGAAGGGGGCTTCTTCCGCTTCTTGTGAGGGTGAAGGAGGCCGCGAAGAGCAGGAGGAACTGGAAGAGATATCTGGCTCAGCGGCCACTGCCCACCCCCTGCGCCAGCTCCACCCTCCGCGCCAGCTCCACCCTCCAGCTGGCTCCACCCTCCAGCTGGCTCCCAGGGTGCTCTCTCCCACTCTGAGCCAGTGCCTGGCACTCCAGTACACACTTAAAATGCCTAAGAACACACGACTATCTATTATCACACATGCACAGGGCCAGAAGAACAGCTATCCCCAGGGGTGGGATTCTGGGGACTTTCACCGTCTAAAACACTTCTTTACAGTATTTAGATTTGTCACAGTAAGTGTGTAACAGAGAAAAGAAAATGCTGGGACTTCCCTGGTGGTTCAGTGGTTAAGACTACGCTCTTCGAATGCAAGAGGGGCCCGGGTTAGATCCCTGGTCAGGGACCTAGTTCCGTATGCCGCAACTAAGAGCCCGCATGCTGCAACTAAAGATCACGCATGCCACAACGAAGATCCTGCGTGCCACAACTAAGACCCGGTGCAGCCAAATAAGTATTAAAAAAAAAAAAAAAGAAAAAAAAAGGAAAGAAAATGCTGCTGAAACAAAAAAACCCTACATGTAATTTCTTCCTATGTGGCCCCTCCTCCCATATCCTTCCTCACCTGTCAGGTGCCACCATCACTGCTCGTGACCTGCTACATGATCCCTGGGCTCTGCTGTCACTCCCAACTGCCCAACAGCACAGGGTCCCATCCGGCCAGGCCACACAGGTCCTGACAGGCCTCTGGGCATCACACCGCCACACCCTCCCACGTCACCTTGACCCCTTTAGGTCACACGCTTCTGGCAATGACTTTGCTCCTTTGTGACAGAGAGGATGGAGTTCCCTCCTGAGGCAGGAGATAGATGGGCCCCAGGTTAGCCATTTACAACTAGCCTCCTGTTTACACTTCGAAAATAAAGATAATAATAGGAACAGGATAAGCAGCTGGACTTTGTCTCCTGTGGACACCTCAAGGTAACGGGAATGGCAGGAACAGAGAGGGGTTAAGCGCTGCTTAGGTAAAAGATAAGGAAACCACATATTTCCCATTCTTGGGGTCAAGGAGACCTCCCAAACTATGCATGAGCAAACAGTTCCTCAGGGGAGGGGGCGCTAGACCATAATATGGTCTGCTAACCTCCCCAACACCCTCGTGCTGGAATCCATCTTGGCTAAAAGATGCACGCACACATCCGGCAGGGCCTTGAGTCAGACCAGGTATGGACCTGGAGCCAGATAAAGCAAGATGACTGGCCAGATGAAACTGGAAAGCTGCCTCCACAGAAGTGGCTTGAAGCACCCCAAAAGCTCCCAGCTGGCTCGTGCTCTCTCTCTCGAGCCCACCCATGCTTCTCTGCACCCATCTTCCCTCCTAATAAAACTTTACTAACCTCACTACTTTTTGCTGAATTTTAAAGAATTGCTGAACTCTTTCTTCAAAGCAGACAAAAGCCAGGGCCCTGCTCCTAGGCACTACTAGTCTCTGGTGGTCTAGGGGCTAGGATACGCCCCTCTCACCACCACGGTCCGAGTTCGACTCCCGCTCAGGGAACTGAGATCCCACCTCAAGCTGCCACTCCCAAGAGCACTCCCCCCCCCCCCCCCCCCCCCCCTCCCTTCTCACTCCGCAGACCAGGACCCCGGCTGGTGTCCCCTCTAGCTCACTGTCCTGGCGGAAGTTGGTATTTTCCCGTATCTCTTGGATCCTTCCCTTCCACTCGCTGGGGCCTCTCCTGCCACACCTGCCAGTTTATGCCAATCCAGCAGGGTGCTGGGGAAGGGGTCTGCACTCACCACTCGTCTTCCTTAACCCACTTTAAACATCTTCAGCATAAAAGTCACACACACTCGTCACCAAAGACACAAGGGACATCGCTACCCAGGTGTAAACGGAGCCAGGCTCCTGAACACCTCGGCTGGGCTTTGGCCTCCTCTACGTCATAGAAACCATCTCAGGGTCCATTCTTGTCCTCACAGCTGCAACCCAGACATCCCTTGTCCCCACAAGGTCTGTTCTCTGTCCCCTCTGCCAACTGTTCTAGGGACTCCAGCCACCTCCCACCCCCCGGCTTGGCCCGGTCACTAATCCCGAGTCTTCTCCAGCACGCGCAGCACTGCCTCTTACCTGCGACACCCCACCCCCACCCCCGCACCTGGTCACTCCCTTCCACGCCCAGGCGGCTGCTTGGCCAGGTACTGGCTCGCACTTTCACTGGGCCAGGCTCTGGGGCGAAAACCCCTGGCCTTGAATGCCCGGTTTCCTGTCTCCCCAACAGAGACAGCAATGCCTACCCAGGAGGCTGTGCGGCTCAGTTCAAGCGAGTGAACAGAGGTGCGTTTGTGTCTGTGTGCATGCTTGCTGCCCAGTCCCCGTGGTCCTGTGTCAGCCCAGTGCACGGCAGCTGAGGGACAAACGCCCACCGCGTCCCCCAGCCCTGCTCACCCAGGTAGTCAGGGACGTGGCCCAGGTGGGGCTTCACCACAGCGGGGTGCAAGGGTAGGTCGTGCCGCAGCAGCTGGAGATCCCTGGGGTTGTCTTCAAAGTACGTCTGGCAGGGGAAGAGAAGTGGGCACTGCGGGGTCAGTCCTCCTTCTGCAATTTCACAGGGGAGTTTCTGAACTGGTAATCGGTCTTCCAGAATTTCAAGGGCTAAGGTCTCACACCACCTTCATCTGTGGTCACCTGATCCCCCTCCAGAGCCAGCTCCTGACCTGGTTTCTCACCTCCCCTCAAGTGCTCTGCACACATGGGAAGGCATGTGTCCCCGTTCCCACTCCCCTTTCTGTGGGGAGGTCAGGAGCCTGCCGCACCCTCCTCACTGATCATCACCCCACGGGCCGTCCTGCACTGACACACAAACAGCCGCCTCTTCCTTTTCTGTGTAACACGCACCGCGTGGATGCACCCAACTTGGCTTCCTGCGTCTCTGTGGAGGACTCCCGGGTGTTTCCACCTGGGGAATCATGACGAACACGGGCACACGTGCGACTGTGCACGTCAAGAAAATAAACTCCAGGAGCTGTGATTCTGATGGACACAGCTACTGTCCACCACAGAGGCCAGGCTGATTCACCTCCTAACAGGACAGCTGGCGTCCTTCACCCGCTCTTGGCCTGTTTCCTCCCCACCGACCTGCTGAAGGCACAGCTAGCTGTCCAGTTCACTGCCTCTCACGCTCATAGCTGGGCCAGCCTCCTGGAAGGGCGATGTCCTGAAGCCTCGCCCCTCCCTCCCCACGGCCCCTCACCTTGAGCTTCTCGGAGTGCAGAAGCTCCTCCTTGATCTCCTTCAGCCTCGCCTCGCGGATGGCTTGTTTAGTCACAGAGCGCATGGCGTCCTGGGGGCAGACACCGAAGGTCAAGGCGGTGGGGCTGTGAGCCAGCCCTCCTGCCGTGCCGGGGTGCTCAGCAGCAAGGGCCTGACGCTGGGTCCTAGAGAAGCTCCGAGCACTCCCGACCCCAGGGGGCCCCGCTCACCCTGCAGCGGTAGCGGAAGCCCTCGATCTCCTCCATGCGGAACTGGTAGGGAAGCAGGATGGGGGCTCCGCTCCCTGTGGAGGAGATGGCAGTGAGGCTCCCCTGGGCTGAATGCTCAGGCTGGGGTCTAGTGGGGGCCTACTGCTTAGAGGTAGGGGTGAGGCACCCCTCACGCTGGGGCGAGGCAGCCAGGGAGCCAGCCCACTCCTTCCCTGCAGCGCACACGTGCGCAAAAACACCTGGGTCTCACGGACAGTTCACAACAGGCGATCCACTCTGCTGTGGCCAGGGCGGCTTGTTGTCCCCACGTCCTGGGTTCCTGTCACATCTCTCAGCCTCAGGACCTGCCCACCCGCCCACTCTCCTCCTTCCAGGCCACTCCAGCCACGAGGTACCCGTGATGACAGCCGCGGAGCACTAAGGAGCACCAGCCCTTTCCGTCAGACACCGGTCTGTCATAGTAGCGTCCTGGGTCACTCGATGTTTACAAAAGAAGACGGGGTGGGGGGGCGGGGTTTGGCGGTGCAGCAGGGGCTTCACCCATTTCAGGTAAGGAAACCAGGGCACAAAGAAGCAAGGCCCAGAGTCGTCCCTCGATCCCCCGTCACGCGGTGCCCCAGGCCACCTTCTACACAAGCCCAGGGCTCAATGCCAGGCGGTGAGCGTGTCATTTCTCGGCCCATGTGGCAAGCAGCAGTGAGGCCCCACAGGAAGCCCAGGCTGGACCCTCCACCCATAACCTGCTGGATGGTGGAGCAGCCCTGCCCAGCCCCGGCTAGCGTGCCCTTCCTGCAGCCTGGAACGCCGCCCGGCTGCCCCGCTACAGCATGACCTCCCGAAGGCGCCAGCGCAGAAACCCCGCAGCAGCCCCCTCTCCCAGGGTCTCCTCTGAGATGCCACCAGTCCCACCCTGTCTCCCAAACCTCTTCCCTTGGCCCTTCTGCCCCATGAGGAAGAGAATAAACATGACTTTGGCCAATTACACGACGGCTCTGGACCTCAGCTGGCTTGACTGTGAAGGGGGACAGTGCCTGCCACCCAGGGAAAGGCAAGGACAGGTGGAGCGACATGGCGCACAGCGTGGCCAAGTGTGCGGGCGGCTGCTGCTTGTGTCGGTGTCCCTGCTGCCATCACCACCACCACCACCGGGTCTACGGTGTCATGGCAGAAGCCTGGCCCTGGCGCAGGCCAGTGAGAGCTGGGCTCTTACCTCCACTGAGAAGCTCCTCGATCTTGCCCAGATGGGACTGCTCCGTGGGCAGCACGAAGGTCAAGACGATGCCTGGGTTGTTGGCACGCGCCGTCCTGCAAGGAGAGACGGCCCAGCCCGTGTCTCTGGCTATGTGTCCTGCAGTGTGCCCTCCGTCCAGGTGCCCAGCCCACCACACCCCAGTTCTCCTACCTGCCGGCCCGATGTACGTAGGCCTCGGGGGTGGGGGGGAGATCAAAGTTGAGCACAGCACACACGTGGTGGAAGTCTATGCCGCGGGCCACACCAGCCTCCGGATCAGCGGCCCTGCAGGAAAACGCCCCGACCTCAGACAGACCCCTCCTCTCCTCCAAGGCCACGTTCTCAAGCTTATTTAATCAGCAAAGTCTCTACACAAAGCCTTGTATGGAACTACAGGACCCTGACACGTGTAAGACTCTTAAGCATCTGAACTGGAACAGGAACTAGGGTAGTGGGGGCAGCCAAACCCGGCTCTGACCTCAGCTCTGGGGCAACACTGCCCACCGTCAATCCGATAACAATTCCCAGCCAGCCAACCTGTTAGGCAGACAGAGACTGGGGACTCCTCTTTCCCCCTAAGAAAGATCCTTCCCGAAAGTCACAGCCACTGGAGGCTGGGCCACCTCCCCTCACAGGATGATGGCACGCCAACAAACCAGGCAGTCTGGCCCTTCCTGCTGCCCATGCAGCACGTGTGTTGGCCCTTCACTCCCTGCCCCCATACTCACAGTCTTCTGAAAGGCTGAAAAGCAGGTCTCCCTGGGGAGGGCTGGGAGGAGAGAAGTGTGGACTCACCTGTTCCGCTTGGGTCCTTTGCCCCGATCCTTGCCCTTGACTGGAGGCCCCAAAACTTCAGCATCTGTTGCTATGACGCAGTCATAGAAGCCTTGGTTGAACTGTGAGATGATGTGGCACCTGTGGCCCGAGAGCAGACGGAAGTGAGCCCCAAGAGCAGGCTGGAGGTCCCTCTCCTGCCCCCTGCTTGGTCATAACGGTCACCCTTCCTGACTCTTCCCTCTTCTTCAACTCTTCCCCGACTTAATCTTTGTGCCTCAACCTCCTCAAATGAAGATGGAATTACAGTAGGTACCGCAGAGTTGTGACAGATAAAGTCAGCGAGGATCAGTCAAGCCCAGAGCCTGGGCATGATCTTCAACCAAAACATGGGAGATGGCACACCTGGAGCGCAGCGGGAGCTCTCCATTGAGCACACAGGCAGGGATGCTGAACTGCTCCAGGAACAGGCGCAGCCGGTAACTCCGCTCCATTGTGTTGACAAAGAGCAGAGACTTTCCCCGAATCAATGACAGTTTGAGCAGGGCATACAGCAACAGAAATTTGTCTTCCTCAGTCTCACAGACCACCTGAAACTGCTGTAACTGGTCTGGCCCTGGCAGCTGGGACTCCTGTAACTTGAGGGTAACCTAGGGGAGGACAGGCCTGTGGTCAGGAAAGAAGACAGAAATGCTACTGCAAGCCACTGGCTCACCAACCACAGCACAAACGTGTTAGTGCAGGGCACCGTGGGTCCCCTCCAACTGTGTAATGTAAGAATTCAAAGCACGCTAACCGTTGTAGTGTACAGAGAACATAAAACTACAAACTACAAACATGTGGGGCACAGAACACAGAGAAACATGCTATAAATGACTGTAATGAAGAGAGAACCCCTATAGCAGCAACCTTCCTGAAGAGTAAAGTTCACCTAAGGTGAGAGCTTTAGCCCTGCTGCTCAAAGTAGCCTTTGTGCCCCTTGGGGGTCCCTTCTCAGGCTTTAGGCAAAGCATGGTTTGAAGTCCCTAGCGGACATCTGGAACTACATAGTGATTTTAGGTTGGGGGATAGGGGGATGGTTACAACTACCGGCTTCTAGCACATCAGAACCAGGAATGCTAAACCAATCATTTCCCACCCCAAATAACAAAGGGCTCCTTTGAGAAGGGAGAAGCAAGTCCTTTTGAGTATCATGTCAACGCCTCTAGATGCTTCCAAAGGACCCTTACCGGGTTATGCAGTACCAGCTCCTTGAGTGCTTGTACGTCCTCATTAAAAGTAGCCGACATCAGAAAAGCCTGGTAAATCCGGGGCAAGTGACTAAAATGAAACAGAGCCCCATCAGACGCCAGCTCGAAAGCCTCTAACTGTGGCAGATGAACTGCCCCCTCGCTCTAGGTCCTAGTGTCTATTCACAACCCCTTTTCCTTACCAGAGAAGACTCTTGAGTTCCTCCTCAAAGCCAAAGGAGAAAAGAAGATCAGCCTCATCGACCACCAGCAGCTCCAGGGAGTCTTGCAGTTTCAAGTTGTCTTGTTGCAAGTGGTTTAATATGCGGGATGGGGTCCCCACCACTACATCAGGCTTCTCCATCAGCACAGCTCTGCAGGTGGGCAACACCTCAGTTTTGGGGAGAGGGTAGCAGCTGGGACCTCACCCTGGATTAGCCCTCTTTCTTGCTGCGCACAAACCCAAACCCACATCCCAGTGCAAACTCATTCCCCTACAGCCCTGTTGCTTTCACCCACCTCTGAGAGGCTGAGTCTTCAGCGGCTGAGACATTGGCCACCCGGATGTCTCGAGCACAGTAGGCAGCCAGCTGTTGAATCATGGACTGGGCCTGCCGTGCCAGTTCCTTGGTCGGCACAAGGACGAGGGCTCTCACAGCCTGCTCTACCGCGGGGCCTGTCTGCAAGAGACGAATTAAAGACTTCAGCCGGTCGGTTCATGTCATCACAGCCACCGCATGCTTCTCTCTACCCCTTCCAGACAATCTGACCCAACTGCTGTGGCTTCCTCACAACAGTCCAGTTGTGGTCTGGTCATCCCTTCACTTACTTTACCCACCTCTGAATGTAGATAGAAGACTCTTTTCCCAGGCACTGACCTCAAAAAGGATAACTTACTTCATGGTTACAAAGTTACTTAAAATGTACCAATTACGACATTAGCTTTTCTGGAGAAGAAAATGTGCCTACTTTTTATAGTATAAACAAGAGAAAGCGATTTACTCAAGATTACACAAAGAACGGTGGTCGCAGGGCCCGAACTTAGAACCCAAGTAACCTGAATCCCAGGCCAGAGCGTTTTACCCCAAAACCACCAGGTTCTCTCAGACCACGCTTCACGGGTAAGAGGTCAAAAGAAAACCCGGCTCTTGGGAAAGACTTGGGTGCGTGCGGGGGGCGGGCACAGCTTTCCAAGAGGGCACAACGCAACTCAGACGCCTGCTGCTCCCTTTCCCGGCCCCTCCCCCGACTCACCGCCTTCTTGTGGAGCAGCTGCTGCAGCATCGGAATGGCATAAGCGGCGGTCTTCCCTGAACCCGTGCGGGCCCGAGCCAGGAGGTCCTTCCCCTCCAGGGCCAGTGGGATGGCCTTTTCCTGGATCAGCGTGGGTCGCGACCAGCCCAGGTCGGTGACGGCCTAGAGGAGACAAGGGACGGCTCAGGCGGCGCGCTGCCCTGCCGCCGCCCCTCTCCACGTCAGCCCGGCTCCTCAGCCCTCCCCGGTACCTGTAAGAGCCGGTGGTCCAGGCCCATGTGTTCAAAGCCCAGCGTTTCGGGATCCTCCATGCTGCTGCTCTGTAATGACAGCGCGCACGCGCGACAGGAAGAGCACGCGATGACGCGTGGGCTGGTCAGAGCAGCAACCAATCAGCTTCAAAGGAGTCAGCACGTCCCGGAAGTGGGCTGCCGGTGTTACGCGGGGTGCTGCGGCTGCGGTGGCTTGTGCGGCCGGGGGTCTCGGGGAGGGGCGGCGAGGGGCGGCAAGGGGCGGCGACCCTCCCGGGCGGGGACCCTCCCCTCGGGTCCTCGCCGGTTCCCTGACACGACCTCCAAGTGGCGTGCTAGGTTAAGGTTACCAGCGGCAGGGGCAGGCTCGCCCTAGTAGTAATGCCAGCATTAGTTATATTGACAAAATACCTCAATGTTTAGAGTGCTCGTCTGTGTACTACCTAAGAACAGGCATGCTGCGGGTGGTAGCTTACCACGTTTGGGAAACACTGGTGAGTCCTGCGCCCTTTCCTACCATTATGCATCTGGGGGATCTCTGTCAGGTTTATGTGTAAGCACTAATTGCTCTGCCACCTGCTGTACTCAGGAAAAGTGCACCAGCGTATGTGTTCCAGGGCTGTTTGCCTGTAGCAGTGGTGGGAACCGTGGGAATCTGTAACGGGGCAATGGCTTTGAGAGTAGAAAACGACGCTGGGTGTACCAGCATATAACAGAGGTCACCGAGGCTGGGCTAAGGTTCAGGGCCACAGGCAATCCAAAGGACAGGCCATAGCAATTGGATTGTACAAGGATGAAGGCTGGAAGAATGAGTGGCATAAGAAACAAAAAGGTAGGTTGCTCTGGGGTTCCCAAACCTAGCAGCCCATGTTGCCTGCACAGCTTGGTTAAAAATAATAATTCTTGGGAGTTCCCTGGTGGTCTAGTGGTTAGGATTCTGGGTTTTCACGCGGTGGCCCAGGTTCAATTACTGTTTGGGGGAACTGAGATCCCACAAGTGGTGCAGCGCGGCCAAAAAAAAATTTTCTTAGTCCCCACCTGTATTAGTTTCCTATTGCTGCTGTAACAAATCACCATAAACTTAGTGGCTTGACACAAACTTATTATCTTATGGTTCTGTAGGTCAGCAGTCTGAGGAGGCCTCACTAGGCTGAAATTACAATGTTGGCAGGGCTGCATTCCCTTCTGGAGGCTCTAGAGGAATCGTCCCTTTTTTGCCTCTCCCACCTTGGCTTGTGGCCCCCTTCCTTTATCTTCAAGGCTGTTAATGGAGGGTTGGATCCTCACCTCACATCACTGCAACTTTCTTTTGCCTCCCCCTTCCATTCTTAAAGCACCTTTGTTATGATATTGGGCCCACCCCAACAATCCAGGATAATCGCCGTGTTCTGGAGTCAGATGATAGCAACCTTAGTTCCTCTTTGCCATGTTTGCTAACATAGTCACAGGTTTCAGGAATTAGTACATCTAACTGGACATCTTTGGGAGGCTATTATTCTGCCTACCACACCACCCCAAACATAAACCTACTTAAACAGCTGGACCTGAGTGTTGCCTGGGAATCTATATTGACGAGTTTCTCACATGACCCTATGAATCTACTCTGACGTGGGCCCAGCATGAGAGCCAGAGGTTAGGCTCTGGCTGTTGTTAGGGTGAGAATTGAGAGCAATTCATGCACCACAGGTAAAGTGGGGCTGGGACCAAAAGATGGAGATGGGGACTACCAGTCCGAGTGAGAGCTGGGGACTGGGCCAGGGATGATGGGATGAGTAGAATGGCTCCTACGCCCCACCCCCTTTTTGTGGTAAGGAGGTAGAAGGCTGTTTGATAAGGATGTTATATAACCTAAAAAAGCAAGACTTTCAGAATGGAATCAAGGTAGTACTGGGGGGGAAAAAATCACCAGAATTCCTTGGATGTAGCCGAACTTTCAGAAACATTTTCCTAGGCCATAATGTGTCTGAATACCACACACCAGTATGGAAATCCTTCTCTTCCCCATAGCCACCACCTATTAGCCTGTCCTCTGGCAATCGAGATTCCAACTGCCCATCAGTGTAAAGGTGTGCTATACTCCCACCTTTGTCCTCACTCCACTCCCCTTCCTATCAAAAAATTCACAGGAGGAGAAACTGAGGACACACTGATGTATCAGCATAATTAAGATGCACAGCTGGACAGACTGCTGAAGGCCACCCCAGCTCTTCTGTGTAGTTTCCTGTATTCCCACAGTCCAGGCTCCAGTGTCTGATTTGCTGGCTAGATTCCTAGTAACAGCCACAGAGCAGAAATGTGTTCCCCTCCTGACACATCCCATGGTCCCCAAGAGGCTCAGGCCAGAGGTCCACAAGCTGACTAGTTCCAAGGCTACCTGATTTTCCCTGTGTTAATTCTATGAAGACAAGAACTATTTTAAATATCCAAAGAATTTTGGAAGAGTCATTTATGGCATTTCACCTCACTGGACCGTTAATGTGGCCATCCAGAATTAGAATTTTTTAAATATCTACAAAAATATTAAATGACAAAGCCTATACAACTAAATTGCATATACTTTTATAAGTGAAAGTAGGCACACACGTGGAATAGTGTAGAACATAAAGAGAAAAACAAGAAGGGCAGAATTTAGTTTTGTACGTCAGATAAATAATGTATTTTAAGTAAATAAAACCACGAAATAAAACGTCAAGAATGGGCAACTAAGGGCATTAAGCTTTATACAGCAGAAGGGCATGAGGGAAGTACACTAAGACGTGTTTAAATTTATGATTCCAGGGAGCTAAGAAACGGGTACGTAATCTCCTCACAGGATTCCTTGCTGACAGGTCTACTTGGTTGAGCTCTGTGAATGGCTGAGCCACCACCCTGTCCATTCCCACAACCCCGGAGTCTCCAGTCAGGCCAGGCTCTAGCACCACAAGCCCACATGCTGAAATCCACTCCGGGTCAGCCGCAGAGGCACCCAGACCAAGAGCCTTTCCTCCATTTCCCTTTGTGCCTCCCCTCTGCCCACAGCCTCTTATTTCATTTCAAACACAGCTACTACAACACGCTTTATTTCACTGGAAAAATCTGTATAAAGAACCAAATCTGGTTCCCATGAAGAAAACATTTACCACAGCTTAAATAAATGTTAAGGGAAATGGGAGGGTAAGAGTGCCCTGCCTTGTGCTAGCTCTGTCACTGCCTCAGTCTGAACTCAGGCCCTGTGTGACGGAAATCACAGGTGTCCCAGAGAATTCTCTGCCTGGCCCTCTGATTAGGCCTTGAGAGCAGCTGTCATGTCTGCTTTCTGGCCCTGAGAACTGAAATCCTGAGAGCTGCCATGGTAGTTAGTTATCAAGAATGCATTGGTAAACAATGCAGAAGAGACTGCATTGGTGTTTTCAGCTAGTCACACAAAGGCAGTAACACTTCAACTAGGAAGGAAAATATATAATTTTATCAAAAAATAGTTCTAATATATAGAAAAACATTTCAATCCTCTGGGGCCTTTGCCCCTTATTTACATTCACGAAGCCACTGAGTGAACCCAGGACTGACGGGAGCAGTGAGGTGGGGCCTCCTCGGTGGGGCATTTTGGTCGCCTACTTTCTAAGCAGACGAAGAGAGAGGTTAAAGCAGTAGGAGAGACATTTGCTCATTTTGTGACAGGATGGAGAGGAATCACTAGTGGCGAAAGCAGCAAGACAGTCCTGGTTCAGTTCTGACTCCCCACAAACCCCAAGACAGATCTTTGAAAGCTTGGACCAATGTCATGTGTCCTTGAGAACCAGTGTTAACAAGTGGCTGATCTGAATGCTTTGTTGCCATGGAACCAATGTGGCTTATATTCTTTTTTTCACTGTTTCTTCCCTCAAAATCCAGATGGATAAGGTATTGGGTGGGGAAAGTACCAAACAACTGAGGTGACAGGAAAGGGTCATATGGAGAGGGCACTACACCAGCTTCTTGGCCTCAAAGAAGCTCTTGAGGTGACGCATCTGCCAGATGCCAGTGAGGATGAGAATGGCGGTCTGAGCGATGGACCACCACAGGACTCTCTGGTTGGTGCTCTCACTGATCAGACGGAAGCGCTCTTCACGATACTGCGTAGGACAATGGACGCAGGATTAAATGTGCAGGAGAGACAGTCCCAGCATTTGCGAGGCCCCTCCCTCCTGTGCGACGACTCAATTGTGGGACCAAATGCCTTTTGAAATGCTGCCTCTGGTTCCCCTGGAAGTGCCCCAAGGAAGTGACATGCTGCCCCTCCACAAGCATCTCTGCTAGGACAGAAATCATGCTCTTACCATTTCAGCAAGATCCCAATGTAAAGAGGTAGGCAATGGCTATTGATAGAGTGTGAACTGTCCTCTCTACCCTTTATTCTATGGAGCTGAAAAAACGGCTGATAGCCCTCCATTCCAGTCTTTGAACAGCTGATCTCCCAAGCAGGGAAGGCCCCAGGCAGAAACTTCCAGTAAGTGTAGTGGGTATAAAGGTCAACTGCCATGTCCAAGTACAGTGACATGCCCTTACCCTTTGGTAATCCTGCTCCTTCTGGATCTGTTCCACCTGATCCAGCAACTGGCGGGCTCGGAGCTGCAGCTCCGTCAGTTTATCCTTGGCAGCAATCTCGGGGTAGTTGTTGGCATGCTCCCCGACCTGGATGTCTAGGTGCACACGCTAGAAGGAAACAGGGTTGGACCCCAAAGTCGTAAGGTCAGAGACACTCTGTGGTTATGGTGTCTAGTGGTGGGACCTCCGATGGTCTGTTCCAGGCTATGGAACCCACTCTTGTCCCTGGCTGTGGGACAGAAGGGCAACGTCTATTTCTTGCTTGTGACTGTGCCAGAAAGTGTTACAAATGATAAGGATAATAAATCAAAATTTTGTAACCAAGTGAGAGATTCTGAGCTATGGCCAAAGAGCAAATTCTCTTACCAGTCTGCCGCCAGCAAAGAGAGCCATCCTGGTAGAGTTGGAGTGCAGGCAGATCTGATGGTCACCAGGAGTGTGGGAAGTGAAGGTGAAGCGGCCCTCTGAGCCGTACTGCCGGGACAGCACCACCTGCAGCACAGCAGTCAGTGAAAGCCCCCGCCTCTACTCTGACCTCTCCAAGTGCAAGCTCATGTCTTCTGAGCTCTGTCCACCCCAAGAGCTCTAGTGAAGGTGGCCTTACCTTGCCTTCAGGGTCCTTCACCTCCACATGCATGCCCAGGCCGGGGGTCGAGGGTAGGAAGATCTCCTTCTGCTTATCCCACATTTGGGTGCGGTAGTTCCCTGCGGAGCAGACAGAGCTGTCACAACCTACCTAGTCCGTCTGGCTCCCACGCTCCGCGGGGCGCCGCGGTTCCCAGGACGCCGGGCAGGGGGCACTGCTCCCCCGGCCACGGTCCAGCGTCCACAGGGCGCCGCTAGGAGCGGGGAGCCGGACCGCGTCGGGAGGACACGCAGGGCCCTGTCCACCCTCGCCCCGCCTGACCGATAACCATGGTCTCGTCGGGGATTTCCTCGATGAAGCAGCGCTTTTCGGTCTCGCCGATGTGGAAATAGAGCCCTCGGGCGCCCGGCGCGCACAGCGCGATGAGCAGCAGCGCCAACAACCCCATTGCCCGCCGACGCCCAGCCCAGACACCTGCCAACGCGCGCCCCTCCGCCCAGTGCGCATGCGCGCACCTGCGCCCAGCTCTCAAACGACGCAGCAAGACCCGGCGCAGAATACGCGTGCGCGGTGCCTCCCTCCCTGCGTCCGCTCTGCCCCGCCTCGCGCGCGTCTTCCAGGCCAGGATGCATAGCCGAGGGGAGGGTGCGCACGCGCAGGACGCTCGGGGCTTCCCTCCCGCTCTCTGGCTGCGCAGTCTGTTTGGTCACCTGCCAACGAGCGGTTTACACCCAGTGCGCATGCGCGCGCCTACGCCCCGCTCCCAGTAAACGCGGCACGGAGGAGTGGAGAGTAAGCGTGGAGTGACGCCTTCTTTGCAGATACTGCTTAGAGTTCTGCTGGCCTGCGCCGGGGCTTGTGTCCCAGATCTGGACGGTTGGAGGGCGGGCCCCAGATCTGGAAGATTGGGTCCCCCGGGGCGTCCGTACTCGGGGTCCGCGCAAGGCGGGAAAGTCGGAGCCCAGGGGCCGACGGGCACTTTTCGAGACCCAGGCTGGGCGGGTGTCGGTGTGAGAGCCCTTCTGGCGTGCAGGGGCCTTAGGCGCGTCCGGTGCCGCCTGGAGGAGAGGCCCGCCCGGCCTTTGGAGTCCCTGACCCGGGAGAGGAGGCCTTGCCTGGGTGGGGCTGCAGTCCAGCCGACAGGAAACGACATTCCGAGCCAGTGGGGCTCCAACAGGCTTTTAGGTGTTCCTGATTTTAGGAGTTTGTCGGGGTTTTTTGCATGCGATGTCGGTGTTGCAGTGGTTATTTTCTGACACTCCCCTGCTAGGGGTACACACTGAAGTATCCACAGATAGTCACCCGGGGGTGCTGACCTGGGAGAGGAGGTGGAGATTGGGCTCCAGGTGAGAGATGTGTGGGAGGAGGGACGATGCGAGACGGTCCAGTTGTCGCTAGACTGCTCCCGAAGGGCGGGGCGGGGCTTGGCGGCGTCTCCGTCCGTGTTCTCCAGCCCGATTGCTCTCTCAACTTGTCCGACTGCCCATTGTCCCCTAGGTGAAGGTGATATGGGACATGCAGTCCCTTGGACTGCGGGTCTACTCCACTGGCCCGCAGTGGTCTGGGGCTCAGAGTGGAGAGAAATGTGGAGCAGAACGAAACCTGTCCTCGTGGCTCCTATGGGCCCGTGACAAGTGCAAGTGGGGGCCCATTGCTTGCTCTGCTGCCTGCCTTCCTTGCTAAACACAAAGAAACCCTGTAATAGCGTGCTTAGTGTTGCATATGCTCCTATTTATCGCGTAAGAAGTGGGATTGAACCAAAGCAAACATCCTCGTGGAATTAAAGAAGTTTTACAAGGCAAACCTTCCTGAGCAGCAGCTGTTCTGCGGTGAGGATGGAAAATAAGATCTTTTTAAGAAGCTGGAAATTTGGGTTTCAGTATGAAATCTGATTGTTAAATATTAGCCTGTGACTCAACTCTTCTCTAATGGAATGAACAACAAGGCACAATCTGGCCACATTCAGCAGTCATGTGAACAACATGTGATCTCATACAAATCCAGTGGGGGATAGTCTTCTGGTTTAAGTGACTTAACCTGTTTGCCGGCTCCTCCCTTCAGGGTTCTCTGCGTCTTTCTCCTTTCTTTGAACAAACTGGTACAACTTGAGACTGAAGATCTGGGCTAAGAAAATTGAGGAAAACTCAGAATGAGTAGGTCCATGAGGCCTGTTTACATCTCCTAGTTACAGCACCCCTCTTTTGGGATGGAGGAAGGTGAAAATCAAACCAGAAAGTTTCTTACTGGGCATGGAATTAGAACAAAGAAAGGTTGAAAATTTGTTTTAAATTTTCTAATAAGAATTTCGAAACATAAAAGTAGAATAACTACAATGAACTTTCATATACTCATAAACCAGTTTCAACAACAGTCAAGATTTTGCCTTTCTTATTTCATTTATCCCTTTCTGCATTTTTGTTTCCTCAAGTGTGTTAAAGACTCCCTGGATATCATATAGTTTCACCTATAAATATTTCAGTGTGTCTCTAGCAGAAAAGGACCGTTAAAAATACCATTATCATACCCAACACAATTAAAAATCATTCTTTAATAATTCTAATACATAGTATATATTCAATTCCTCCCCCCTCCCCGTCTCAAAAAACTTTGGATTATTTAATCAGGTCTAAACAGGTCTGCTTACTGCATTCATTGATATATCTCTTAAACCTCTTTTGATACACAGTAGTCCTCCCTTATCCAAGGGGGATACATTCCAAGACCCCAGTGGATGCTTGAAATGTCAGATAGTACCAAACTCTATATATACCATGTTCTTTTTCTATACATACCTTAGATAAAGTTTAATTTATAAATTAGGCACAGTGAGAGATTAACAATAACAAAATAGAACAATTATAATAAGAGTTATGTGAATATGGGCCCTCAAAATATTCTGTTGTACAAATTTAATGCCTCTTCCATCTTAAGTTCTCATCATGCACTGTGGTTATAACTTTTGCAGTTTGAGATTCAACAGCAAAACCAGCATGAATTTTTTTTCCTTCTTTAAAATTCCACAGAAGTTTCGTCCTTAACATAGATCTTAGCAACTTCAGCATATGATTTTTTTTCTTATTAAGTCAATAACTTTCACCTTTTCAACTTAAAGAAATTTACAGCTTCTTTTTGGCATATCTGAATTGCCAGCATCACTACTCTTGCACTTTGGGGCCATTATTAATTAAAATAAGGTTTACTTAAACACAAGCACTGTGATACTGGGCTAGCCAATCTGATAACTAAGAGGGCTACTAAATGGGCGGGATACACTGGACAAAGAGACGATTCATTTCCCAGGCAGGACAGAGCAAGATTTCATCACGCGACTCAGAACAGCGAGCAATTTGAAATTTATGAATTATTTCTGGAATTTTCCATTTAATATTTTCAGACTGCAGTTGACCACAGGAAGCCAAATCCATGGATAAGGGGGACTACTGTATTAACAATTCCCCTTCCCTTTTTGTTGTTGATGGTGATGATGATGCCATTTACTTATTGAAGCAACTGGATCATTTGACCGATAGAATTTTCCACATTCTGGATTTGGTTGATTGTTTATTCATGTGTCATTTAACAGGTTTCTCTGTCCTTGGTACATCCTTCAAACAGTTAAATCTAGAGCCAAGGAGTTACAGTAAGACAAAATGTGTTTAAATCCATTAAACCCATTACCCTTTTTTAAAGCTCAAATTCTCTCATAAAACACTTTTGCTATGCTCTTTTTTGACACAATTCCAGTAGCGTTTAGGGCTTCCTTACATTCCATTTTGTACATTTCCTGCCCTAGACACCAAATCAGCCATTTATCCAAGGAATCCTAATTCACTTTTAGCAAGAAATGTTATCTGTATTTCTAATTTTTTTTTAGGAGGACCCTGAAGTTTGTCCTAATTGATGGGTAATTGTAATAAGATTGCATTCCCCACAGGAAGAAACCTGCCTTAAGTAATCTAATTCCCGAGGTCCCAAACCTTTTCCCCTTAAAGGTGGGAGGCGGGAATTTTTGCCAGCCTTTACCTAGGCTAGCTACCCCTTCATTCATTCATTCAGCCAATATTTGCTGAGTACCCATTTGCGCCAGACACTGTTCTAAACCCTGGGAACACACAGGTTAACAAAACACAAAAATCCTTGTCCTCAAGGATTTATCTCGGTTATTGTCTGTCAATAAACAAGATAAATGAGTAAATATATAGCACATCAGATGGAGATAAGTATCGAGGAGGAGAATAAAGGGAGTATAATGAGTTGAATGGTGGCCTGGAAAAAGACATGTCAATGTATGAGTCCCTGGAACCTGTGAATGTCACCTTAATTGGAGAAAGGATCTTGCAAATGTAATTAAGGATCTTGATGAGATAATCCTGGATTATCTATGCAGGCCCTAAATCCAATGACAAGTGTCTTTATGAGAGACACAGAAGATACCTCACACCCACTAGGATGGCTACTATTAAAAAAAAAGAAAGAAAAACAGAAAATAGCAAGTGTTGATGAGGATGTGGAGAAACTGGAACCTTTGTGAACTGTTGTTGGAAATGTAAAATGGTGCAACTACTATGGAGAATTGTATTGAGTTTCCTCAAAAAATTAAACACGGAATTACCGTATGTCCCAGCAATCCCACTTCTGGGTAGATCTCTAAAAGAACTGAAAGCAGGATCATGGAAAGATATTTGCACATCCATATTCATAGCACTATTCACAATACCCAAGAGGTAGAAGCAACCCAATGTCCATCAATGGGTGAACAGATAAGGGATAAACAAAATGTGACACATATATACTATGGAGTATTATTCAGGCTTAAAAAGGAAATTCTACAATGTGCTACAACATGGATGACCCTTTAGGACATTAGATAAGTACAATGGTGGTTACAAGGGGACTCGGGGGAAGGGGAGAATGGGAAGTTGCCTAATGGGTACAGAGTTTCCGATTTGTAAGATGAAAAAGTTCTGGAGATCTGTTTCACAACACTGTAAATGTACTTAATGCCATTCAACTGTACACTTAAAAAAGAGAGAGAGAGACAGAGAAAAGGAGGTGGCCGTGTGATCACAGAGGCAGGGATTGGAGTGAGGCAGCCACAAACCAAGGAATGCCTGGAGCCACCAGAAACTGGAAGAGACAAGCAATGAAATCTCTCCTAGACCCTCTGGAGGGAGCACAGCCAGCTGACAACTTGATTTCGGACTTCTGCCCTCTCTAATTGTGATAGAACGAGTTTCTGTTGTTTCTAATCCAGTATGTTTGTGGTAATTTGTTATGGTAGCCACAGGAAACTAATATAGCGAGTGTCTGGTCAGATGTGGGATGGGATACAGAAGAGTGGCCAAGGAAGGTTCCCTGAGAAGATGCTGTATGAGACCCTTAAGGGGCAGGTTACATGGATACCTGAGGAAACAGTGAAAGCCCCAAGGCTGTTGTGTGTCTCGTGAATTGAGGAAGCTCAAGGAGGCCAGTGTGGCAGGAGGAGAGAGAGTGAGGGGGAAAGTAGGAGGAAACGAGGCCATAGATGGGCGTGGGAAGACTAGGTAGGGTTCTTAGACCATTTAAGGACCTTGGAAAATAAATGAGAACCTCTTAGTTGAGTTTTGGGTAAGGAATGACTTGATCTGTCTTAAATTTTTTTTTAATAAATTTATTTAATTGTTTGTTTACTTTGGGCTGCGTTGTGTCTTCATTGCTGCGCGCAGGCTTTCTTTAGTTGCGATGAGCAGGGGCTACTCTTTGTTGTGGTGCACAGGCTTCTCATTGCGGTGGCTTCTCTTGTTGCGGAGCACGGGCTCTAGGCACACGGGCTTCAGTAGTTGTGGCTCGTGGGCTCTAGAGCACAGGCTCAGTAGTTGTGGCGCATGGGCTTAGTTGCTCCGCGGCATGTGGGATCTTCCTGGACCAGGGCTCAAACCCGTGTCCCCTGCATTGGCAGGCGGATTCTTAACCACTGCGCCACCAGGGAAGTCCTGTCTTAGATTTTTAAATGATCCTATTCAGGCAAAAGATACTCATTGTAAAACGTAATCAATGAATACAAAATATTTTTGTAAGTTATGTTTAATTTCAGTTAGGCCTTTGTCCCTCTTGCAGTTTACAGGAAATTCAGAAGTTAGAAGACATCATGAGGAAATAATAAGGTAAATCCAGAATATGGAACAATTGACTCCAACCTTTCAAAAACTAAAGCCAAAAAAGGGGCGGGGGGAAGTGGGAGAAATATAAATACTAATTTAAGAAACTAAAGATGGATAATACTAATTAAGACATGAACCTTGATAGGACCTTGGTGTGGTAGAATGTCTGTGAAGACCTTCTCCAACAATCCCTCCTATCCCCATGTGCACATGCTGCTCTTCCCACTGAGGAGTGGAATCCATTTCCCCTCCACCGGAATCTGGTTTTGACCCTGTGACTTGCACTGACCAATTCAATGCAGTGGAAGAAAAGCTGTATGGCTCTGGCGCCTGGACCTTAAGAGTCCTTGTGGCTTCCATTTTCACTCTCTTGGAACCCAGATGATATGAGATCCAGCCTGAGCCACCAGTTAACAGAATCAAGCTCTTTTGGATCCTTCAGTCCCAGAGGAGCTGCCTCAGTCAATACCATATGGAACAAAGATGAGCTGTCCCCACCAAAACCACTCTATGCAGTTATGCCACTGGAAAAAATGAAGATACTCTTTATGAACTGATATATTTATAAACATTTCCAGGATATTTTGCTAAGTTAAAAAAGCAAGGTGCCGAAGACAGTACATAGTATGCTATCTTTGGTGTTTGTATTTGCATGAAAAATGCTGGAAGAATATATAAGACTATAATATAAGTGGTTACTTATAGGTAACATGAATATTCAGCAAACATACATCAGTATGGCTGTGCTGTGTAAACTACAGAAATACTTCTGTCCTAGTTAGTAAATGGCCACTCTCCAAGCCCCTGAATTCCCTCCATCTCTGCTCTCCTCCTGGGATACCTGATTGCTCCATGATCCAACAAATAAAGTTACCCCTGGCAGGGAAGGGGTCTGCCAGGCCAGCAGATAATGACGTGGATGGTAACAGGGGTGGTGCAAGGGAGACTTTGCAAACTAGACCTTTTAATATCTTTCTGATTTCTGAACCAAATGGATGTGTTACCTAGTTAATAAAATATATTTTAAAAACAAAAGCAGTGCTACCGTGATTCTCTATCACAGCACCTTGTTTTATGGATTTCAAATCATCAGTCTTGTTGTTTTACCCTAAAAGGTCAGCACTATGACAATACAGATCCTGCCTGTCTGTTGTGTTCACTTCTGTATCCCCAGCACCTAGACCCAAACTGGTAGAAATATTTGTTGAATGAATGCAGAATGTATATTTTGATGAAAAAGCATACTGAACAAAAGCCACAGGATGCAGTGAAGGCAGTGCTCAGAGGAAAATTTATAGTTGTAAAAGCCTGCATTAAAAAAGAAGAAAGAAATCAATAACCTCACTTTACACTCTGATGAACTAAAATAGAAAGAATAAAGAAGAAAAAGCAAACTAAACCCAAAGTTAGCAGAAGGAAGGAAATAATAAAGATTAAAGTAGAGGTAAATAGGGAATTCCCTGGCAGTCCAGTGGTTAGGACTCTGCGCTTTCATTACTGAGGGTGCAGGTTCAATCCCTGCTCAGGGATCCTGCAAGCTGCACAGCACTGCCAAAAAAAGAACAAGAAAAGAAAAAAAGGAAAAATAAAGAAAGAAAAAATGGCAAAGGAGGCTATCTTAAAAATTATATTTAAAAAAGTAGAGGTAAATAAAACAGAGAATAAAAAAGCAATACAGTCCATGGAAGGTATAAGTTGATTATTTGAAAAGATTAATAAAATTAACAAGGCTTTAGTTAGACTGACAGAAAAAAAAAGGAAGATATAAATCACTAAAAAATCAGAAATTTGAGGCATTACTACTGACCTAACAGAAATAAAAAGAATAAGAGAGGGCTTCCCTGGTGGCGCAGTGGTTGAGAGTCCGCCTGCCGATGCAGGGGACGCGGGTTCGTGCCCTGGTCTGGGAAGATCCCACATGCCGCGGAGCGGCTGGGCCCGTGAGCCATGGCCACTGAGCCTGCGCGTCCGGAACCTGTGCTCCGCAACCGGAGAGGCCACAACAGTGAGAGGCCCGCGTACCACAAAAAGAAAAAAAAAAGAAAAAGCTTGACATCATTAGTCACTAAGGAAATGCAAAACAAGACGACAATGAGATCGCCTCACACATAGTAAGATGGCTATAATACAATTTTTAAAAGAAAATAAGAAGAGGATGTGGAGAAATTGGAAATGTCATGCATTGCTGGTGGGAATGTAAAATGGTGTGGCCACTATGGGAAACAGTTTAGCACTTCCTCAGAAAGCTAGACATAGAATTACCATATGACCAACCACTTACACTCCTAGGAAATACACAAAAGAATTGTAAACAAGTACTCGATGGATACTTGTAAGCCAATGATCATTGTAGTGGAACCATGAAGCACCCTGTGGGACCTTCCCAGGGACAGACCTCAGTGTCCCCTGCCTCTTTTTTTTTTTTCTATTTAATTTTATTTATTTGGTTGCACCGGGTCTTAGTTGCGGCAGGCAGGCTCCTTTAGTTGCGGCACATGAGCTCCTTAGTTGTGGCATGTGAACTCTTAGTTGCAGCATGCAAGTGGGATCTAGTTCCCTGACCAGGGATCGAACCCAGGCTCCCTGCATTGGAAGTGCGGAGTCTTAACCACTGTGCCACCAGGGAAGTCCCTCCCCTGCCTCTTGTTCATAGAAAAGCTTTAGCCCCATGTTCCAAAGAACAAATTTAATCAGAGAAATGCGAAAATGCAGAAACAAAGGAAAACAGTCAAAACAAGACCAAATAATAATAGTTTAGCCATAAAACAAAGGCAAGGAAGGACCTTTAGTTCCTCCTCAAGGGCCACAGATAATACTCTGAACAATCTCCCTGTTTTGCAGATATGAAAACCCCCACTAGGTGGAAGAAGTTAACTCCATGCTGACCACAAGCACATAGACCTCAGACCAGTTGGAACCAGGTTGATGTTGCTGACTCCCGAAATACCACCTAGTTACTCCACCACCAACCAATCAGAAGAATGTCCACGAGCTGACCAGGCACCCTGCAACCCTCTCCCCTACCGTTGCCTTTAAAAACCCTTTCCTGAAAGCCCCTGAGTTCTGGTCTTTTGAACATGAGCTGCCTTTTCTCCTTGCTTGCCCTTGCAATAAATGCTGTATTTTCTTTCACCACAACCTGGTGTCAACCCAGTTTCGCTGCCAGTCTGGTGAGCGGACCCAAGTTTGGTTCAGTAACAGTAGCAGTATTCACAAAAGCCAAAAGGGGGAAATGACCCACGCGTCCATCAACAGATGAATGGATAGACAAGGTGCAGTATAGCGCTGTAATGGAATATTATTCAGCCATGAAAAGGAAGGAAATTATGACCCATGCTACAGCATAGATGAACCTTGAAAACATGCTAAGTGAAATAAGCAAGACATAAAAGGACAGATAAATACTGTATGATTTCACTTATATGAGGTAGGTGGAGTCATCAAATTTATAGGGACAGAAAGGATAGTAGAGGTTACTAAGAAACAAGAGGGGAGGGTAATGGGACTTTATCACTTAATGGTTACAGAGTTTCTCTTTGGAGTGGTCATGGTGGCACAACATTGTGAATGTGATTAATGCCACTAAATTGTCCTTTAAAATGACAAATATTATTTCTTTTATATATTTTACCACAATAAAAAGAGAAAGGAAAAAAAATACTGAAGTTTTTTCCTTGGTTCCTTCACTTTGTCTCCAGATCCTTATCCCACATATCAGCCCAATTTTGTTCTTACAAGCACTTATACTTCCTACATAAAAAACAAAAAAGAGAAAAACACCTCCTACTTTGCCTTTCCCTTTTAGAAATTTAGAAATCGCTCTAAGTCTATCACACCTATGAGCAGGTGGCAAAGTCCTCAGTTTGAATTTCAGCCCAGATTCAGACACTTGTGTCCTCTATGGAGCTTTCATGGTCAGATCCCTATGGTCAGATTGCTGGCCTTTGTCACCCCAGTATCCCTGGCTATGCCACATGACGCAGCCCTTGTCTTCAAGTTTTGGGGAATAAACACCGAAGAACAATTCAAGACAGGATGGAACAGCGTTTCCCTAACGTCAGTCATTTGGATGCCACCTTCCCATACTACTATCTAGTTAATATAGTCTTAAAATGGACAATTTTATTACAAAAGAAAACTTTTTAAATTATATTCTTTTTTTTAAGATTTTTTTGATGTGGACCATTTTTATAGTCTTTATTGAATTTGTTACAATACTGCTTCTGTTTTATGTTTTGCTTTTTTGCCTGAGGCATGTGGGAATCTTAGCTCCCGAACCAGGGATCGAAGCCGCACCCCCTGCATTGCAAGGCGAAGTCTTAACCACTGGACCACCAGGTAAGTCCCCCAAAAGAAAACTTTTTATTACTGTAAATCAGAAAACCAGTATCACTTGCCATAAATGTCAAAGATAAACTGTCACAAATCAGGAAGACAAAGTAACTTAAGTTCTACCTATATTATTATCCACCAAAAGTTTTCAGCCTAATTTCTTATCTCTCTTTGTCAAAAAAGGGAAAGAAGAAAAAGTGGAGCTAAGGATACACCAGCACGAAATGAGGCTTTCTCCTTGCTGTAATGAAGATAGAAGAACTGCAAGGGCTTTCTCAGTATGTGATTGACTACAATTTACCATATTTCATCAAATCTGACCGTTTTCCCCCCACATTTTGAAATAGAGCAGCATCTTACGATCGAGGTGTCCTAGTAACACTGTTTTTTCTTTTTCAACAGTAAGTAAAATAAGCTCTGAAAGCAGATGACCATTTGTATTCGATGAAATGGCATGATACACCGTCCATGCACCACGTGAAGGTCCCCGCGATCCCGCTGCGTGAAACCGTTTTGTCGGCGCTCGGGCTTCCTGGTTCTCACTCCCCCGGGCCACTACCTGCTGCGCCTCGAGCGCGCATTTGCCGATCAAGGTTCCTTTCTGTCTGGCAGCACAGACTAGGTCAGCTCTCCATCAGAGGACTCCTGACAGCCCACTGCAGGAGACACTACTTAGCAACGTGCAGACCCCCTTTTCAGACCCGTCACGCGTCCCGGTAGGGACCGGCCGGACGACTCCCAGCCGCAGCCTGGGTGTCTGCACTGCTCCCCCAAGAACGCGCCAAGAGCAACGAGGCCGCAACTCTGTGACGTCAAGACCCCGCTCACGAGTTAGGGGCGGCCCCTCTCCTCCCAAGGCGGGGCGGCGTGCTGACGCCACACGCCGGGGCGGGGCCGAGAGTTTGGTGCCCCGGGGTGGGGTGTCGGCGCCTCATTCGGGTGGAGCTGAGCCGGAGACAGGTAGGCTCGGGCTGCAGCCGGGCTCGGCCGGATTTGGGAGGCTCCGCGCCGGTCGGGCAGGAGGCGGGGGTCGCGGCAGGGAGCAAGGCCGCCGCGCCCTCGTTGCGGCCGGCGCCCTGGTGACAGGGAGTGAAGCTGGCTGGAGCGGGGCTGACGGGGGGAGGTGGGTGGGACGGGGCCTGACAGACGGGCGTGGCAGCCAATGGCGCGGCGGGCGCCTTCTGGCGGGCGGAGATTGGCGGGTGCGGGCGTGCGCAGAGGTCGCGCGGGGCGCGGAGCGGCGCTCCATTGGCTGTAGCGGGCAGGGGGTGGGCCGCACGGCGGATGTGAGGGAATGGGCGCCGCGGCGCGGGTGACCCCCAAGGTCGAGGAGGCGTCACGTGGGAGTCGCCCGGCAGTGTCCTCTCCCCACCCGGATGGATGGAAGGGTGGCACGCCCTTGAAGAAGCGGCTGCGAATTGTGGGCAGTCCTCCCTTTCCAGAGCGCGGAGACGCTGGTCGGCTTCTGTCCGGGCTGATCCTTCGCTCCTGGGGTGAACCCTTGAGGAACGGATTACCCCGCAGTACCCCCACTTCTTCAGTACCCCACCGTACTAATCCTCCCTGGGTTCCTTGGGGTGACTCCCTTGAGGAGCGGATTACCCCTCAGTATCCTCTGTTCAGTACCCGCTATATCCATCCTCCCTGCCCTTTCCTGGGGTGAACCCTTGAGTGGATTACCCCGCAGCATTTACCTTACTCAGTATCTCTACTGTACTCAGGACGCACCGTACCCATTCTCTCTGTGCTCCTCAGCGTGATGCCCCTGATGAGTGGATTACTTTGCCGCAGCATACCGTACTCAGTACCTATATACTCAGGATCCCTCCATACTCAGCACCCTCGGTACCCATCCTCTCTGTGAGCTCTTTGGGGTGACACCCTTGATGAGTACAATACCCTGCGGTACCCTGCCGTGCACGGTACGCCACCATACTTCTCTTTCTTCCAGGGGTTTGATAGCTCATGTTGAGATGAAGTGCATTTCCTCGAGGAACACACTAGTGTACCTTTTCCCTTTTACCTGATGTCGGTGTAAGTTGGGTACCGAGACTTGAGACGAGTAGATAAGAAACTGCTTTCTCTGCTTTTTGCCCAGAACAGATGACTCAGGCCTGAGGTGTGAACTCTGTCCTGGGGTTTCTCTGCGCCTTGTTCTGCAGTCCTGCGCTTTGAAGCAGGGACTAGAGGCCCACTTTCAGGTACACTGCTCTGAGCACCTTTAGGATGAATCACCTGGGATGAAGCCTTGTTTGCACTGTGTCAGGACATGCAGCAGTCCAACCGCACAGATTTTTGTGCAAGACCTGCGCGGTATGAAAGTATATAATACTATTCTAGCTTTGCATATTAGCTGAGGACTAGCTCTTGAAAGTTGGAGAAATATCAGAGTATCCTGATTATATTTTTGAGAGCAGTTTCCAAGTTTCGAGTACTTTTTTTTTCCTTAACAGCTTTATTGAGATACAATTCATGTATCATACAATTCACTCTTTCAAGTATGCAGTTCAGTGGTTTGTAGTATATTTACAGTATACAGCCATCACCAAATTTCAGCATGCGGGATCCGGGATCCAGCCCCGCGCCCCCTGCAGTGGAAGCACAGAGTCTTAACCACTGGACTGCTGGGGAAGTCCCAAAATTCAGTTACTTTTAAAGACTAACTTTAATTTCAGAAATATGAATTTCTGTTGATTTCGTTTAAATTTGAATGCACAGTTTATTAAATGTGAAATATTTACCATGTTTATTACATGTATATCTTGCATATACATCTATGTGTTTCACATCTGCTCTTAATCAGTCTTACTCCTCACTGCCCCATTTGACCAAAGTACTGTATCATCTCCATTAAAATTTTTAGGTAGTTTTATTTTGGGATAATTGTACAATTATTGAGAAATTTATTTTAGAATGGTATAATTTTGAGAAATAGTACATGCAAATCTATTATATGCAGTTATAACAGATGGTACAGAGAGGTCTCAGTGTCCCTTTACCCACTTTTCTCAAATGATAACATTTTACAAAAACTACAGTATTATATCACAACCAGGTATTGACATTGATAAGTCAAAATGGAGAACATTTCTATCACCACAAGCATCCCTCCTGTTACCTTTTTATGGCCATACCCATTTCCATCCTGCTTCCAATTCCTTAGCTTGTGGCAACCACTAATCTGTTTTCCATTTCTGTAATTTTGGCATGTCGGGAGTGTTACATAAGGAGACTTATACAGTAAGTAACCTTTTGGGGTTGGCTTTTTTAATTTAAGCGTAATTCTCTGAAAATGCTTGCAGGGTGTTGTCTGTGTCAGCAGTTTGTTCCTTTTTATGCATCCAGGCTATTGATGTACCACAGTTGATTTAACTCTCCAACCATTGAAGGACGTCTGGATTGTTTCCGTTCTTTGGCTGTTAAGCTGTTATAAACATTTATATACAGGTTTTTATGTACACATAAGTTTTCCTTTCTCTGAGATAAATGTCCAGGAGTGTAATCACTAGGTCATATGGTGGTTGCATGTTTAGTTTTTTTTTTTTTTAGAAATACACAAACTGTTTTCCAGAGTGACTACCATTTTACATTCCCACCAGTAATGTATCTGTGACCCAGTTTCTCCATATTCTTGCCAGCGTTTGGTGATGTTACCATTTTCTCAAATTTTAGCCATTCTAATAGATGTGTAGTGATTGTGGTTTTAATTTGCATTTCCCTGATGTCTACTGATATTGAATGTCTTTTCATGTGTTTATTTGCCATGGGTATATCCTCTTCAGTGAAATACCTCTTCATGTCTTTTGCCCATTTTGTAATTGGATCATTTGCCTTTTTTAATGTTTCATTTTGAGAATTTCTTATACGTTCTAGTCCTTTCCTGGGTATGTGGTTTGCAGATATTTTCTCTAGTCTGTAGCTTGTCTTTTCATCTTCTTAACAGTATCTTTTGCAGAGCAAAAGCTTTTAATTTTGATCAAGTCCTGTTTATGAATTTTGTCTTTTATGTGTTGTGCTTTTAGCGTCAAGTGAAGAACTCTTTGCCTGGCTCTAGTTCCTCTTACATACTTTTCCAAAAGTTTTATAGTTTTGTGTTGTACATTTAAATCTATAATCCATTTTGAGTTGATTTCTATATAAGGTGTGAAGTCTAGTTTGAGTGGTTTCTTTCTTTTCTTTTCCTTTCATTCTTTCTTTTTTTTCCCCCTCCCCATAGGTATCCAACCAGCAGCATTTGTTGAAAAGACTGTTCTTTCTCCATTGAATTGCTTTTGCTCTTTTGTCAAAAATCAGTTGGTTGTGCTTGTATGGGTCTGTTCTAGAGTTCTCTGTTCTGTTCCATTGGTCTTTTTGTCTATTTCACCATCAGTAGCACAAGTCTTGATTATTGCAGCTACATAATAAATCTTGAAATTAAGTAGATTGGTTCTTACCACTTCATTATTCTTTTTCAAAATTGTTTCAGCTGATCTAATTCCTTCGCCTTCCCATATAAATTTTAGCATAATCTTGCCTATATCTATAAAAATTCTTGCTGGGATTTTGATAGGAATTGTGTTAAAGTTGTTTATCAATTTGGAGATAACTTCTTTACTATGTTCAATCTTCCAATCCTTAAACAAGGTATGTCTGTTTATTTAGGTTTTTTCTTTCCTTCATCAGTGTTTTCTAGTTTTTAGCATGCAAGTCCTGCACATGTTTTTTTAGACTTATACTATTTCCTTTTAAAAAATTTTTGTTTTCATGTGTCTGTTGATAGTTTGTAGAAATACAGTTGTTTTTTGTATATTTATCTTGTATCCTGTGACCCTGCTGAATTCACTTATTAGTTCTATAAGTGTTTTTGTAGATTCCTTGAGATTTTGTCATAGATAATCATGTCATCTGCAAATAGTAGTAGTTTTATTTTTTACTCTCTGATATATATGCTTTTTAGTTCCTTTTCTTGCCTTATTGCTCTGGCTGCAACTCTCAGTGCTACGCTGAGTAGTAGGGATGAGAGTGGACATCCTTACATTGCTCCCAGTTTTAAAAAGATGCGTTCAGTCTTTCACCATTAAGTATGTGTTTGCTGTAGACTTTTGTGGATGCTTTATATTAAATTAAAATTCCCCTTTATTCCTACTTTTCTGAGAGTTTTTATCATGGGTGTTGAATTTTATCAAGTGCTCATCTGCATCTATTCATATGAGCATGTGATTTTTCTTCTCTAGCCTGTCAGTATGGTAGATTACATTGTTTTTTGAATATTGAACTAGCTTACATCCCTGGAAAAAAACCCATTAGGTCATGGTGTATAATTGCATTTATATATTGCTTAATTCTATTCGCTGTATTTTGTCAAGGTTATTTATTTGCATCTGTATTCATGAGGAATATGAGTTTAAAGCTTTTTTTTCCTTTTTCTTTTTTCTACCTTTGTCTGGATTTCATTTCAGGGACATACTAGCTTCATGAAATGAATTGGTAAGTTCTCCTCCTTGTATTTTCTGGAAGAGATTGTGTAGGTTTGGAGTTAATTAATCTTTAAACGTTTGATAGGATTCTGTAGTGAAACCATCAGGGCCTGGAAATAACGTTTTCTTTTCTTTTTCTTTCTGCACTGCGTGGCTTGCAGGATCTTAGTTTCCCAACCAGGGATCGAACCCATGCCCCCTGCAGTGGAAGTGCAGAGTCCTAACCACTGGACTGCCAGGGAATTCCCTGGAAATTACTTTTTCAGGAGCTTTTAAATTACATGTGAAATTTCTTTAATAGTTATTTCAAATTGGGTGAGTTGTGGTAGTTTGTACTTTCGTTGAGTTTCTCTATATCCTTGCTGACCTCATGTCTAGCTTTTCCATCTCTTGTTGAAAGGGGGGTTGAAGTTTCCAACTATAATTGTAGCTTTGTCTTTTTCTCCTTTCTCTTTTATTGGTTTGATTCACATATTTTGCAATTATGTTGTTTGGTGTGTACACATTTAGAATTGCTATATTCTCTTAGTGGATTAACCGTTTGTCATTAATATGTCTGTGTCTGGTAATTTTCTTTGCTCTGATGTCTACTTTATCTGATAATATAGTCCTGCTTTCCTTTGATTAATGTTTTCATGGTATATAATTTTGCATCCTTTCACTTCCAACCTTCCTGTATTGTTACATTTGAAGTTTCTTATATTATTAGATCCTGTTGTTTTATCCATTCTGCCAATCTCTGTTTTCTAATTGGTGTATTTAGGTCATTTACATAACATATCAAGTAATTATTGATATGTTAGGACTTAAGTCTGCCATTTTATCCTTTATTTCCTTTTTTGTTTTTTGCTCCTCTGCTTTCTTTATCTTGACTTCTTGTGGGTTACTTGAACACATTTTTAAATTCTTCTTTTATTTATATGTAGTGTTTTTGAGTATATCTGTTTGTGTAACTTTTTTAGTGGTTGTCTAGGTATTATATATACATAGTTTATCACAGTATACTGGTGTCATCATTTTATCAGTTTGAAGTATAGAAACCATATCTCTGTTTACATCACTTTATCCTACTCCACTTAAAATTGTCTTTTAACACATTTTTGACTGGAGACATATTACGGCCACAGGCGTTAGTTTCTGCAAAAATCCCCCAGTCAGTAATGTGTTAAGTATTTCCTTTACAGACATACCATTAGAACCACATCAGATGTGCTGAAATTTTTGCTTCATCAATTACACATCATTTAGAAGACTTCTAGAGGAAAAGGAAATTATATTTACACATACATTGTCTTTCTGTTGTTCTTTCTTTTCTTCATGATGTTGCAAGATTCCTTTTATCATTTACTTTCTGTTTACAGGACTTCCTTTAGCCATTCATTTTGGGTAGGTCTTCTGGCAGCAGATTTTTTTAGTTTTTCTTCATCTAAGAAGATCTTTATTCCCCTTTTGTTCCTGAAGGATGTTTTTGCTGGATATAAGATTCTGGATTAACAGTTATTTTCCTTCAACACTTGAAAAGTGTTATGCCACTTTCTCCTGGCCTCCATAGTTTCTGGTGAGAAATATGCTATTCAAGTTGTTTGTAGTTTTCAAAAGCTTGTGATGGGTCTTGGAGTGGATTTCTTTGGGTTTATTTTGTTTGGGGTTCTCTCAGCTTCTTGAATCTATAGGTTTATGTCTTTTTGCCAAATTTAGGAAGTTTTCAGCCATTATTTGTTTGAATACGTTTTCAGCCCCTTCCTCTTTCTGCTCCTCCTGAGGTTCTGATGACATTTATATTCAGCATTAGGTCTTTTGTTATAGTCCCACGTGTTCCTGAGGTCCTGTTCTATTTTTTTCCCCCAGTCTGTTTTCTCTGTTCAGATTGCGAAATTCCTTTCGTTCATGTTTGTTCATGTTCATGTTCACTGTTTCTTCTTTCTTCAGTTTAACCTATCCATCAAGTTTTTTATTCTGGTTATTGTAATTTTCAGTTCTGTAATTTCCGTTTGGTTCTTCTTTATATCTTCTTTTTCTTTACTGAGGCTTTCTACTTTCATTTGTTTCAAGTATGTTCCTAGTTGCTTGTGGAAGCATTTTGATGCTGGCTCTTTGAAAATCTTTGCCAGATAATTCTAACATCTGTGTCATCTTGGTGTTGGTGAGCTTCCTCTGACACTGCTGGGGGGGGTAGGAGGTGCTGCCTGGTTATGGAGGTAGAGGCTCCTCACCTGGACTCCTTGGTATCTGTGGGTAGGGACTCCTTGTTACTGCTGTGTGGGTGTAATTTCCCAATTACACCTTTGGGATTCCACCCTGCCTGGGAAGGGAGAGGTGCTGCCCTGTTATTGCTGGGCGAGAGTAGAATCCAGGCTCCCTCCTAGATTGTTGGGGTGGGGAGGGTGGCTCATTGTCACCTGGTGGGGATGGAAGTCCCTGATCTCCTCTGACACTACCAGGTGGAGTGGGAGTGGGCCACAGTGTTTCTGTGGGGTTGGTTGCAGTAGAGTTGTTATTGTCTAAAAATATTCTGTCCTGCTAGGCTGCCCCATTCCTGGTCCTTTGGCCAGAGAGGGCAGGCTTTTACTGCAGCTTTTTTTTTGGTCTACATTAGTTGGTATTTCTGGGTTGCCAGCTTCTTCAGCATCTAGCCTGGAATATATGAGGCAAAAGGAAAACCGAGAACTCAATGCTCAGTCTTTTGGGACCCCGAGGCCCCTTCCCAGTCTGTCTCCTCTCCACCTTTCAGAGTCTTATGTTTTGTTTTGCATTAAATGAAGCATCTCATGTTTTTAGCTGCATTTAGTGGGAAACAGAAGTCCTGTATGTGCTTTTTAAATTTTTAATAAATATTGACAAGTGTCCTTGCTTTCCATAAAAATTTAATAATTTCTACTTTAACCAACACCTTTAAAAAGTGCCTATTTACCTATACCATACACCACTGCATTCAGGGCACCTTTGGAAACACAGTGCCGGTCTGGGCAGGATGGATCAGTCTTCAGACCCATGCACTGAAGCTTGTTTGGGGTTCCCACTTCAGAGGTGGAAGTCCCCCCCAGCAATCTGGTCAGCTACCCACTCCAAATTTACTTCTGTTTAGTTTTACCTTGGGAACTTCAGCTTTTTAAGACATATCATTAGTTGTGGGGTGGGTTTTTTTTTTCTTCTGGTAGGTTGTAGTCCTTTAGTCATAAAAATACTTTAAAAAAATAAATTTATTTATTTTTGGCTGTGTTGGCTCTTCATTGCTGTGCGCGGGCTTTCTCTAGTTGCAGTGAGTGGGGGCTACTCTTCGTTGCGATGCGCGGGCTTCTCATTGCAGTGGCTTCTCTTGTTGCGGAGCACGGGCTCTAGGTGCGCGGGCTTCAGGAGTTGTGGTACGCAGCCTCAGTAGTTGTGGCTCACAGGCTCTAGAGAGCAGGCTCAGTAGTTGTGGCGCATGGGCTTAGTTGCTACACGGCGTGTGGGATCTTCCCAGACGAGGGCTCGAACCCGTGTCCCCTGCATTGGCAGGCAGATTCTTAACCACCGCGCCACAAGGGAAGTCCCATAAAAGTACTTTTAAAGTGTGCAAAGTTCTTTCATGTTTGTATCATAATTACAAAAAACATTGAGGGAGCAGAAGTGATTGCATCCTTCACTTTATGGCAAAGGAAACGAACACAGATCAAGTGATACATTTAAGGCTCACACAGCAAGGAAGAGTCACTCTGCCTGTTTGCCCTGCAGGCTCAACCACCGTTTCTGTGTAATAATGGCAAAATACCTTTGTAGTTTAAGAGTACTCTGCACTACCTCTCAATCCCTCAGTTTATGTTTGATGAGGCATCACAAATGAAAGACGTTGCATTCTCTTGAGATTCTCAACCAGTAAAAGAAAATTGGTACTTATGCTCTCCGTGTACATAATGTCTTTGTATCACTGCTAAAACTAGAATAATGGATTAACAGCGATAGGTATGTAGCAAGCATTGTTTTCTTGATTCATCATGAAAATCTTAATGAGTCCAAAACCAAAAGAAAACAAAAAACAGAAAGTCTCTCAAGGTAAGTTTTTTTAAAATGGTTCTTAGGCAACACACAATGCTAACAATCATTTAATGATGCATGTGCTTTTCCCTAAAAGACTCATGTCCTGAGAAATGCCCAGGCTGTTTTTGCCTCTTTAATTACTCCTCTGCCTAGCCAGCATGAGGGTGGTAGACGTCAGGAGTCAGTTTATCTCCTCATCCTGTGAATAGGGAGGGGCCTTGGGTAAGATGTGTGCTGCCTGACTGGGGAATGTCCAGGCACAGATAAACTGTTTTATTTTCCTAAGGGCAGAGCACTGAACCCTTAAAAACAAATTTTGCTTTGGTTTTTGGGTTTTTTTTAATGTTATTTTTCTCAAATGTGTAGATTTATACTTGCATCTTGAAATTAATGGGTTACAGATAGTGTCGCTTTGTGTACTTTGTTGATAGGGATAGGCTCGTTTATGTTTCTTCTTAGGCTTTTTTAAAAACAACTTTATTGAGGGGCTTCCCTGGTGGTCCAGTGGTTGGGACTCCATGCTTCCACTGCAAAGGGGCACGGGTTCGATCCCTGGTTGGGGAACTAGGATCCCGCATGCCGCGCGGTGTGGCAAAAAAAATAAATAAAGTTTAGGTTTGGGCAAATCTGTTCACAAACATTTAAAAACAAAAAACTTTATTGAGGTATAACTCATATACCATACAATTCACCCATTTAAATTGTACAATTTAACATTTTACAGTATATCATAAGGTTGTGAAACCATCAGCATTATCTATCAATAGTTTTAGAACATTTTCATTCCCCGCCCCCCCCCCCCAAAAAAAAACCCATACCCATTAGTTGTCATGTCTTATCCTTGCTACCCCCAGTCCTGGGCTTTCTGTCTGTATCAATTTGCCTCTTTTGAACATCTTCATATAAATGAAATCATACAACATGTGTTTTTTGTGTGTGAATGACTGTTTTCACTTAAAAGTTTCAAAGTTCATCTGTGTTGCAAGAGATATCAACATTTCATTCCTTTACATTGCCTAATACTATTACATGGTATGGCTATACCACACTCTGTATACCCATTGATCAGTTGATGGACATTTGAGTTGTTTCCATTTTTGGGCTCGTATAATGCTGCAGTGAACATCCGTGTACAAGGTCTTGTGTGGACGTATGTTTTTGTTTTTCTTGGTTGTGTACCTAGGAGTTCAGTTGCTGAGTCATATGGTAATTCTATGTTTAACTTTTTGAGGAACTGCCAAACTGTTTTCCAAAGTGACTGCACCAGCTTACATTCCCACCAGAATTGTATGAGGGTTCTAAATTCTTCACGTTCTCTCCAACACTTGCTTGTGTTGATTGTATCTAATCTAGTGGGCATGAAGTGGTATCTTGTTGTGGTTTTGATTTACATTTTTTTCCCTAATGACTAATGATGTTGAGTATCTTTTAATGTGCTTATTGGTCATTTGTGTGTCTTCTTTGGAAAAATGTCTGTTCGTATCCTTTGGCAATTTTTAAAAAATTAATCAATTTATTTATTTGGCTGCGTTGGGTCCTAGTTGTGGCATGAGGGCTCCTAGTTGTGCTGCATGAGGGGTCTTCCCTGTGGCATGCAGGATCTTTAGTTGTGGCACGCAAACTCTTAGTTGCATCATGTGGGGTCTAGTCCCCTGACCAGGGATCGAACCTGGGCCCCCCTGCATTGGGAGCGTGGAGTCTTAACCACTGCACCACCAGGGAAGTCATTTTTGGCAATTTTTTGATTGGGTTATTTTTATTTTCATTATTGAGTTGTAAGAGTTCTTATCAGCTCTATGATTTGCAAATATTCCTTTTACTCTTAGACTGTCTTCTCTTTTTTGATGGTGTCCTTTGAAGCACAGAAGTTTTTATTTTGATGAAGTCCAGTTTGTCTATTTGTTTTGTTGTTTGTCCTTCTGGTGTCCTAACTAAGACACGTTGTTTGTCTCAAGGCTATGAAGATTTATTCCATTTTAACTTGGAAGTTATAAAACTTCTAAGAGTCTTACAGTTTTAGCTCTTACATTTAGGTCTTTGATCCATTTTCAGTTAATTTTGTATATGGTGTGAGACAGGGGTCCAAACTTCATTTTTTCACATATGGATCTCCAGTTGCCCCAGCACTGTCTGTTGAAAAGACTATTCTTTCCCCATTGAGAATTTTTGGCCCCCTTGTCAAGTAGAAATATTGTTCTAAACCACAAGTCAGAACACTTGGACTTCTTGGACAACCCGAAGCTTTCATGAAAGTGTTTGAACAATTCAGTGTTTCTACCAAAAATGGTGCACTATTCGTAATGTTGACTCTGGAATTGGAAGGATGGAATCTGAACCTACCAAAATCTGAAATGTATATATACCTGCTGTCTGCTCTGTGGGTCCATAAGATCGTGGATAGAGAACAGCTGTTCCTGGTCTTCCCAGGGTGGAGGCCGGGGATGTTGAGCCATCTGCTGAAGGGCAGGTTTTCCGATGAGTCATCTTAAGGGAAGTTTGAAAATTGCTAGTAACAGTGCTCGGCAGCACTGAGCTATTTGTCAGATTCGGTGACTGTAGATAGCTAGGTAACGTGGTTTGTTTATAGTATCATATTGGAAGGACTGCATTGGGAAGAACACATGAAACGAGCAGTTTTGTGCTTGTCAGTGTGGTGCCTGTTAATTGGGTATCGCAGCAACTGAATAATGACAGTTAATGGTGGTGATGATACTAATGGAGGTGATGATACTGCTGTGTTCTAGGAGAAAACCCCAGCTCAGGGGCCATCGAGTGTTTCAAGCTGCCTAGATAATAATGACATTGGAGGAAAAAAATGAATGTTTTCCTTTGGACCTGAATTTTTAAAAAAATTAACGTGGAAAGCAGCAGTAGTAGTATTTTTGCCATCAGTGTCTTTCTTTGTCTGCCTGTTAGAGAAAATGGGAGTATAGTTGGAGGTAGGAAGAACTACTGAAGTTACTTAAGGTTAAAAAGAAAAGGAGTTAAGATTGCATTCTATAGCAAAATATAGGCTTGTTCATCTTTAAATTTTAAGGAACAAGTTTTTGTTTGTTGTTCAGTTTGTTTTTAAAGTACCTGTTCTGCTTTTCCCTTTTGCTGACCTGTCTTTTCTGAGCAGGAGAACAGGCCAGACACTCTCTCTGTCAGTGTCCTTTATGCGTATTCTGATCATATTTGGCTTAAGAGGAAGGGTTCGTATAAACTGTGTAGAGGATAGTTTATGTAACATTTATTTCTGGGTAATTCTCAGCATGTCTCAGAGTTTGGATTTCCTTCAGGCAGGAGTGGAGGTGGGGTGTAATTCCAACTTGACAGCCCGGGCACTTGCTTTAAGGCAGATTTAAGGGCAACCATGTGTTAGGCCAGCAGGCACCGTATCTCAGGGCAGAGGGCTGTGGTGAGCCTCGTCCCTGCCCTGGGGCTCCCTTTCCCTCCCACAGCCTCTTTCGCTTTGACTGGAAGGTGCCGGGATCTTTATGGGGAGAGGAACTGCACAGTGTCCTTATCCCTTCCTGACTGGGTCCCTTCCCGGAGGCATCTGGATTCTGACTCGTGCTTGGAAGTGGTTCAAGACCCCTCTGGGGACAGTCTAAACTCTTTCATGATCTGGTGGGTGCGTCAGCTGCTTTTGTAAAATGGCTAGCGTATATAGAGTTACATACTAGATTTAGTAAAATTACAATCCTCAAACTCAGGGTCTACTCAACCTTGGGGAAAACTTAAACTCAGAAAGGTGACCTGTAAAACAGAAGAGCTAGCGCCTGCCTTCTAGGGAGTTGGTGGGGTTCGTGAAGAACCCTAACATGTCAAGTTGATGACCACAGAGCGCCCCAAGGTAGGTAGACACTTGTGTAGTCACTGCTGCCCGTGCTTCCTCCCACAGAGCCCGCTCCCAGTCCCAGGAAACGGGGCTCAGGACCCCTGGCTGTCCAGCCAGTCCACCTTTCCTGCCAGACAAGACGATTCTTGCTCTTCCCCTGTGTTCTGCTCGCCTTTCCACCTCTCTGTCTTTCCTCCTCCTGATTCTTATATTTAGAATGCCTGCCGTTCCGCCTCTCCAGAGCAGAATCCTCCCTGTGCTCCGCCCCTTCCCCAAGCTTTCCCAGCCGCCGGAAAGGAACACCTGGGAGGAGCGGCTTCTCCCATGGAGCTGTGTTGGCATTTTCTGTGCCTCTCAAGCGCTCAGCGCTGTCGCTGTAATTTTTAATTAAAAAAATTTTTTTTCTGCTGCTCAAAGATAAATTATTTGAGGGTGAGCAAAATATTTTTCCAATGTCTCCGTGTTCTCCAGAATACCGTGAGTCCAGCGGGTACTCGGTAGTCTCCGAATAGATTAGAAAGTATCTTTCTCATTTTACAATTATATTAATCTAATCATTCATTAATCTTTGTTGCCTTTGCCTATAATTGTTTTATACAACGTATAAACTTACAGGGCGTCACATATTTATCATGATATATCGTATCCCTCAAACTAGATTGAAACTTGCAGGGGAAGACCATACCTCTGCAGCTGTGTTCTCTCCTCCCCGTGTGGAGCACAGGCCCTGTACATAGGAGGTTGTTCAGTTTGACTACCTCATGCTGTGTCGTGCTCTCTGAAGCAGGGCACGCGGCCACAAATGCATTTACAGGGTCTTTCTCCTCCAGCCACAGTCTGCGAGGTTTTCCCCCAGTAGCCTTGGCTGCTACAATGCTCTTTCTAACTTTTCTTTCTTTTTTTGGTGCAGACAGTCGTGAGAGACTTCAGGACAAGAATGTTTCACTTAAGGACTTGTGCTGCTAAGTTGAGGCCGTTGACGGCTTCCCAGACTGTGAAGACATTTTCACAAAACAGACCAGCAGCAGCTAGGACGTTTGGGCAGATCCGGTGCTATACTGCCCCCGTTGCTGCGGAGCCCTTCCTCAGCGGGACTAGTTCGAACTATGTGGAGGAAATGTACTATGCTTGGTTGGAAAACCCCAAAAGTGTACACAAGGTAAGGCTCAGAGGAGCAGGTGTCTTCGTGTGTTTGGAGTCTTGGCCGATGGTGGCTGGCTGTCCAGGTAAGTGCATGTGTTCTGAGGACCGTCGAGAAGGAAGGCAGGCAGGTGGCTGGAAGCCCCACCGACCCGAGTTCTCTGCGTCAGCCCAGCTCGGCCGTCACACCAGGCCCAACTGGAACCGCCTTCTCTGGAGGGGTGTGTCCCTCTCTCCGTGTGCGGCGCGCTCAAGGCCTTGCTCCCTGGAACAGCCAACGTGTTAAACCGGCAAGGATGTAGAGGGCACTTGCACCACTCCCAGGCTCTCACCAAGGCTGCTGCAGGATGGTGATGCTGCAGAAAGGAAGCCCACAGAAGGAGAGGCCCCGCAGGAAGCTCCTCTGTCCCGCTGTCCTCGGAACACCTGAAAACCATTTCATGTGATTTCTGTATAAATGACATTTTAGATCAGTATGTTCACGTTTTTCTCTTGTATTTGAAAGTAAATTCTGTGAAGGCTTCCTTCTAATTTCTCTGTGTTAACCAGTGAGGCTCTTCCTTAGAGCCTCTCTCTTCACACGTTTACTTGATACAGAGCGTGCCTAGTGGGAGAACTTCTTCACAGCATTTTGGCCAATGATATTTATGGGTTTTGATGACTGTTTCTTGGTTTTCAGGTCAGGCAGCTGGCCCAGCAGAAGCTGGAGGGTAGATCCCCAAGTTGCTCAGACTCCTTGTGCCCCATTGCGGGGTTTGTGAAGGAGACAGTATGTGTGAGGTGCTCAGGGTCTGCGCAGAGGAAGTGCCCACAGGAGGCTGGCTGTCCTCACTGTTGATCTGTCTCTTTCCTTGTGAATTTCAGGGACTTGTTATCTAAAGGCAGCCTGCTTCCATTGGGCCCTTGAGTGTAAGCTTTACCCTTTTACTCTGAAGCACTAGTGACATTTAGATTGGGTACGTTTGACTGCGGGAGCCACCAGCCCCGTTTCATCAGGAATGCCGCCTCTTGGTCTGAACCTCCTTGCCCAGCAACGTTTCCATGGCAACCTGGAAGCTGCATTGCTCCATGAGCAAGATGAGACCTGGTTTCCTATGGAAGGAGATCTGCGGTATGTTTCCCAAGACTGTAGATAAATGCACTGGCCGGAAAGAAGTGCCTCTGCCTGTGATGTCAGATATTAGCGGTTTCTGAAGACAGTTACTACAGGGTTATCTCTCAAATAAACTTAGCCCAGAGGTTTCAGAATCAGACTTTCATCTTGTGTCCAGGCTGTCCCTTGCCTTCCTTTTCTCAGACGTAACCTCTTTATGGAACCAACCAAGTCTTCTTAAGTTATATTTGGTTTTAGGGAGAACAGCACATGAGTGAGCTATTGCAAGTTAACAGGGATCTAAGTTGGGGAACGTCCGTGTGTGAATGCCTGGTGTCACGGGAATGGGTTGCAGTGGTGAAGCACACTGTGGCTCTGTGGTGCAGAGCTCTGGAAAGTGGGGCTGAAAGCATCACAGTGGCTGTTACCATTATTAGTATTTGTATTAATATCGTTATCGTTATTGCTTTAAAAAAATTGTTTAGGGCTTCCCTGGTGGCGCAGTGGTTGAGAGTCCGCCTGCCGATGCAGGGGACATGGGTTCGTGCCCCAGTCTGGGAAGATCCCACATGCCGCAGAGCAGCTAGCCCCGTGAGCCATGGCCGCGGGGCCTGTGCTCCACAACGGGAGAGGCAACAGCAGTGAGAGGCCCATGTACCACAAAAAAAAAAAAAAAAAAAAACACAACAAAAATTGTTTAAAAGAGTTATTCTGTAGAGCAGTTTTAGGTTTATAGCAAAATTGAGGGGAAGGTACAGAGATTTGCCATGTACCCCCTGCCCCCCACATGCAGTCTCCCCGCCATCAACATCCCCCACCAGAGTTACACATTTGTTATAATTGATGAACCTACATTGACGTGTCATCATCACCCAAAGCCCATAATCTACATTAGGGTTCACTCTTGGTGGTGTGCGTTCTGTGGTTTTGGACAAATTGGCCTCTCCCGCCGCGGAGCACAGTCTCCGGACGCGCAGGCTCAGTGGCCATGGCTCACGGGCCCAGCCGCTCCGCGGCACGTGGGATCTTCCCGGACCGGGGCACGAACCCGTGTCCCCTGCATCGGCAAGCGGACTCTCAACCACTGCGCCACCAGGGAAGCCCGCTCCACCTATTCTTGAAAAGGATTTTTATCACATGGTGTCGAGGAAGGTAACACTTGGGGGTTCTCAGGCTGCGTGGGAGGGTCACCGTGTCCATCTGTCCCAGGGATGAGGACAGTACAGTGAGAGGACTACTGACAGGCACAGATGCAGCCTGCTGAGGAAGAATGCAGAGTGAGGATTGGGTCCTTGGGCTCTGCAGGTCAGAGCAAGCACCTCTTTAGCACCTCTTTGAGAGATTCTGCAGGGGATATGGGTAAAGGATCTCAAAAAAGGACTTTTCAGTTTCATAAGAGAATACATGCAGGTTGGCGTCTTTGGGCCAGATTTTATGTGCTGGTTTCTGTTGTCAGTATTCTCCAGGGGACACAGCGTCTCCTTGAGGGAGAGGGACAGGATGGTTTAAATCAGTGGACATTTACAATGGCAGTGTCCCTCTGCGGCCATCCCAGCAAAGTAGACTTGATCGCCTCTCCAAGTTGAACTAGGCCCAATACCTGTTGTATGCTCATTTTTTGAGGGACAGGATCCAGAGCTTTCATCAGATTTTCAAAGGCATTTGTGACCCACGGAAGGCCTTGGAAATCGCTGGTTTTATTAAGAATGCTTTGTTTGTGCTCTGTGTTAGAAAAAATAGTTTAGGGAGAGATAAAGAAAATTAGGTTTTAAGATTTAGATTGATCATCTTTCTGATCTCTCATTTCTGCATCAGATAAGGGATGTCACATTCCTTGTCCTGAGAGCTGGTTCTGTCATCATTCTCTTCCCTCCCTTTGCAGAGGGCTTATGAGGAACTGCTAGGACTGAATTTTTTTGTGTCCAGCAGAAACAGGACAGATTTAGCATCTCCCCCCTCCCTGCCCTTCTATGCTCTGCTTTCCTATTATTCTTTAAACTTTTTATGGCGTTTTCAAACATACAATAGGAGTGTCAATTACAAATTGACACTTAGCATCTACCTCTACAAGGATCAGATTATGAGCTCTGCAGCTGCTGACCTTCAACACCCCCTGAAAGGATTTCAGGGGGTGGAGATCAGGAATGAAGCACTCTGTGCTCTGGGGAAAGCTGGGAGAACAGGTCTTCAGATAGATATCTTCAGGAGAAGATTTTATGAGCCCAATTCTGTCATCTCCCTGTATCTAGAGAAGCACTAAAATCCTTCATGGTGCTGTCTGCTCCTCGTGACTAGCAGAAACCTTCTGCAAAAAATGTGTGCTCGATTGCATGGACTCCCCCTTCATGAAAATCAGAAATATACTGACCTTCCCCCCACCTTTTTAGAGCAGTTTCTTGGAGCTCTCTGAAATGCTGTCTCCCGGGCAATAGTCCTCATTTTGCCGCAAATAAAACTTAACTCACAACTCTCACGTTGTGCTTTTTTTTTTCTTCCCCCAGTTGACAAGAGTGTGAAATGAACCTCCGTGAGGAGACCCATCACACAACTTCAGTAGCTCTCTGCAGTTTGCCAGTCTTTAAAAATCTATTCCTTCCCCACTTACTTTTCTGTCATAAATGCATCTGAGTGGCTCTATCAAGGGAATGGTTTCTTCACCACACCTAACAAAATTAACAAGATACTTCTCTAATACTGTAATCTCATTCTCAGTCTATATTCAGCTCTTTGTGATTATCTTAAAGCTGCCCTTTCACGTTTGACTTTATAATTTACTTTATAATTTTGTCGTATCCCTATTTTTAAAGAAAAATTGTAGGGCTTCCCTGGTGGCGCAGTGGTTGAGAGTCCGCCTGCCGATGCAGGGGACACGGGCTCGTGCCCCGGACCGGGAAGATCCCACATCCTGTGGAGTGGCTAGGCCTGTGAGCCATGGCCGCTGAACCTGCACATCCGGAGCCTGTGCTCCACAATGGGAGAGGCCACAACAGTGAGAGGCCTGCGTACCGAAAAAAAAAAAAGAAAGCTTTTATTTCTAAATGTTTAATGGTGAATGTTATGTTTGTGGTAAAGTAATCAAGCAGTTCAGGGGTGCAAGCCCCTGAGCGCTCCCCGTGCCTCTGCACCCAGTTACCTGGGTCTGCCTTTGCACCCCGTCTCGCCGTCCCTCTGCTCTTCGTCCCTTGGCGTGGTCCTCTCCTAGACAGCCGTCTCTTCCCCATCATTTTCTCCAGTCCGGCCTCTGCGCTCCAGTCTTAAACACCTTGTCAAGTGTAGCTCGCCCCTTGCCCCCCTAGGACCCGTCAGCCAGGGCCTGTTCTGTCAGCGTGCAAAGCCCTCCCTCATTAAGGTCTTGGCCATGTTGGGGACAAGTCAGATGGTGGCATCTTATTTTTGTTTATGTCTTAAAAACAGAGTCAAAGCCAGATTGCCCTTGTTAGTGTTTCACACAGACAGGTAATTGAGAGTTGCTGAGCCCTCACCGAGCCCCTCCTGTGCAGCAGACGCAGGTGCCTGCCCTCACCTCCACCCCCACCACAGTCACAGCGTGGTGTCAGCCCTGCGGGGAGATCCCAGGGTCGGGCCGTGTGCCCTCTCCACCCTGTGGTGCCCTTTGTGCCCCTGCTCACTGAGCCACCACGGCCGTCCTTGGTGCATCGGAGCTCACTTCCCCTGCCTGGGCCTTCTGAGTGACCCCTGCCCACTTCCTAAAAGCCTGTCTTCCTCATCTTGCTGACTGTGTCCATTTCCTCTCCTGCCTTCTGCGGGCCAGCTCCCACGTGTAGTAACAGCTCTCTGGTCCAGTGTGGTCACCACAAGAGCTCTGTGTGGCACTCGACATGCAGATCCTAGACTCTCGGTCCCACCTCTCTGAGCTCGGCCATGCCACCCTTCTGGGCCGGGCACTTCTACTTCTTCCTTCCATGCTCGTGAAACACAATGCTGTTATTTTCTGTAATTGAACCAGACAAGCAGAGCAGAAACAGACACACGTCGTCCCCAGTATGGGGTGACACCGTTCCTTTTCATTCTGCAGCTTTGAAACTGCCTTGGCTGCACTTTAAAAACTCAGCCTCTGTTCGCCCTAATTCTTTGCTGGCCTTGGGGAAAAGCACACACGTGGTATACTTCAGGGGCTTTCAGTGATCGAGGCTGTTAAACCTCACTTTGAAGTTCCCCCTCCATGCTCAGCTTCCTAAATCAGGATGACTCTCAACCCTGGTGACTTTTTGTGTTAAATCGACTAAACCAACAAAGAACATCTTCCCTAACTTCAGTATAGTATTTTACTCTTAAAGAATTTGTGTTTATACCGTAAGGGACATAAAATTAACACCTTTGGAAAGTGTAAGGGTCCTGAAGCAGTGCCTTCACCTTACGTGTGTAGCGGTTCACAGCTCGCGACAGTTTTATTGGAGGACTGCGTCGACTGGCTGCCAGGAGGTGTGAGTGTGCAGGGCCCGCTAGCTCGCGGGCCCGTGGGGACTTCAGTAAGCCGAGCACAGTTAGAATACAGAGTAAACCCCACCAGCTTCTGCAGGGAAGCGCCAGTTGTTCTGAGTTTTGAAGGGTAAGGAAGGGGCCTGGCCAGGGACAGGGTGGCTGTACCCAGAAGAGGCACGTGTGAAGGCAGAGGGCTGCAGGGGCATGGGAAGGGTCGGGGGGCACTCAGCGAGCACTCACAGAAGCTCCTGGGAGGCTCCGCACCAGGAGCCCAAGGCAGCAAAGTGAAGACCAGCAGTTTGAGCTGCGACATACGTGGAGAGGCCCCGAGATCAAGCCGAGGGGTGTTGGCTTAGTTTGTGAAGCGCTGTGGGAGTGTGGACCCCTGAGCAGTTGGCAGAAAGTGAGGGTGTCAGGCGCTGATGGAGAGCTAACTAAGCCTGCGGTGGCCGGAGGGTGGGCTGGGAGTAAAGGCGTGCTGCATCTTTGGGAGCGTGATTTTTTAATGCCTATCCTTTTATACTGTATTTTAAGCAAGAATCGTGAGTTTTTAAATGTCAGTGATAACTGGAGAGAGAGATCCAGAGCGACCTCAAGGGGAAGGTGGACACCAAGAGCAAGAAAGGAGCGAGTCAACCTCGGGGCCGGGGCCGCTCCTTTTTTTTTTTTTGGTCGCACCAGGTTTTAGTTCTGGCAGGTGGACTCTTTAGTTGTGGCATGTGAACTCTTAGTTGTGGCATGCATGTGGGATCTAGTTCCCTGCCCAGGGATTGAACCCCGGCCCCCTGCGTTGGGATCGCAGAGTCTTATCCACTGCGCCACTGGGGAAGTCCCTGGGGCAGCTCTTGAGAAGGGCGCAGCGAGCTCTGCCCCAGCCACCTGCCTGGCGCCTCCTCTCTGGGGAAGGGAAGAAGGAGCGCGTTGTCAGCCGGAGGCGTTCTTTGGGGCCTTTCCCAGAAAGGGACTGTGGTGGTGATCACATCGTCAGTCCAGAGCCTCTAGGCCACTCACTCCCCGACTCCGCCTGTGCCAGGCCCCCGCGAGGGGTCTGAAGGTCTGCTGGGCTCTGGGCTCTGCGCTCTGCCGTCCATGGGCAGGTTCTGAGTTTAGGGCCTTCTCTCTTAAGTGGTCCTGACTTGCAGAGCCAGAATTCTCTCGGAGCCTGAGGCTTGGCTCCGCTGGGCTAGGTCCTCCAGGTGGGGCCATCCACTAGGCGCATGGGGACCAGATGCCCACCGTGGTCCCGCACAGCCGCCCTTGAGAGTTGCAATTCTGAGTTGACAGAATGCACTGTTGGGTGCGGACCGCCAGGCAGCGGGCAAGGGCTCTCACTTCCTGAGGAATGCCAGAAAAACTGCGCATGAGAGGTGGCACAGGCGTCCTGCGTATAATATTCTCCTGCAGTAAAAGTCTGGTTTCTATGAGCGTTTGTGTAATAAACCAGCCCAAAACTTGGCAACTAGAAACACCACCAGTGAAGTCTTTCTCATGGTTCCCAGCTTCCGTGCAGCTGAGGTTTGGCCAGGCTGCAGCCCCGCAAAGGACCCCCTCACATCTGGTGCTTGATGCTAGCTATCCACCAGGCCCTGCCATCAGCCAGGGGACCAGAGAGACTCCCTCACAAGTCCTCAGTGTACCTCCAAGAGGAGAAGAGAGGAGAGAGGAGGAGAGGCTGCAGGCCTTGGATGCCCCACCCAGAACTCACACTGCCACTCCCACCCATGGCCTTGGTCAAAGCAAGTCTCAGGCCAGCCCCCAAGGGCTCACCTCCAGTGGAGGAGCCACATGGCCACTGCAGGGGGCCTTTTGTGGACCTGAGAGGACGTGTGGCCACTGGGCAGCCTACCACAGTCCTTTCTATAATGATCTGATGGGGCCACTTCCTTTAGGGCAGAAACCCAGGGAGTATCATTCCTCTATCAGCAGATTCCTTAGAGCAGAGCTGAGGCAGCTTTTCTTTGCTAATCTTGTGTGTTTATTGGCATTTTACCTGCACGCCCATACAGAGAGAAGATAGTAGAACTTGTCTGGAGATGTTCTCTCACCTGTGCTACACTGTGCTTTAAAAATAACAGCATCGCTCTAATCGAGCGCAATTCATTTGGCTTCTGTGGCTGAGGCATCCCCGAGCAGAACGCCCAAGTTTAACTGCTCCCAGTATAAATAGATCTGTGGTGACAGGTCAGGCAGGCCCTGATCCTGGTGCCTCCTAGACGTGGTGGTGGGCAGTGAGCTGGGTCAGGACATGGCCCCGCCCGTCCTCAGCTGGGGACAGTTTGAGCAAGGCCCTGCCTTGGTGGTTGGAGGGGTCTGCAGCCCAGCACTATGCATGTCTTTCCAGACTGCCTAGCCCTGAAGCAGGAACCTTTTGTGCAGGTCTGTGGCTGTCCACCGCGGGTCTTTTTGCCCCCTCACCCCAGGCATCGTCTCGTCGGGACGTTTGGACAGTCCCACACGGTGTTTTCGGGAAAGGCATGGAGCCCAGCAGTTGGCACAGACAGGGCACAGCAGGAGGGTTGTAGACACTGCCCCATGCAGACTTTTCATACACAGCACAGACAAGAATCGCTCAGCTCCACGCCATAGCTGGGCTGGCGTGCACAGAAAGCTAGGCGCTAAGGAAATAATTGCAGAATTTACCAGCGCACTTTCTAAGCTGGAAGAGCCCCTGTGCAGGGTGGGTAGGGAGACGTGCAGCCTCAGAGCAGTGCCAGCTCCCTCCAGGGCACTGGGGTCCTTGAGGAGCGGCACCTCCTCAAGGACAGCTGGCGCTGTCGGCCAGCGAGTCACAGGTGACCATCCTTGGCTCAGGGAGCTGTTGCCTGTCCATTTATTTGACTGAATTAGCCTGGACCCGCCAAACCCTTGTTTGGCCATGTGTGTGTTTTCCTTGGTCACTTGTTCCCTTGAATTTCACGTTTGTGGCAGTTAAAAAGCATTGTCAGTATGAGAACACAATGATATGGTTGTTTGTGACAGTGCTGGCATCTGACGTCCAGACCCGGCAGTCATTAGTTTATCAACTGTGGTGGCCTTTGAGCCTGGGGTTTGGTCCATTCTAGAGGTGGCCAGAGGCTGCCCTGCCCACTCCCCCGCGTGATGTTTTACGGCAGGGTCCTTGGCAGGGCACCCAGCAGAGGGTGGTGGTGGCTAGCAGGTGACATCATGTTCTAGACCAGGGTGCATAAGGCGGGTGGGTGGGGTTTGTTCCATAGCTAAGGTGGAGACGAGACAGCAGGGCATCTGAAGGGGACTTTGCACGAGAGAGTGGTCTGGCCAGCCCAGAACCCAGAGTCATAGAACTGAGCAGCTAGAATAAGCATTAGTAACCCTGGGGTTAAGCTTTGATCACCAGCTTCTTGAACAAATATGAGTATACCTACAGGTGCTTTTTAAGGTGTAAAAAGCTACACAAGTACAGAGCTGTCCTAAGTAAGTGCTCCCTACCTTTATAGGCAAGGAATGAGGCACAGAGAGCTGACGCGACTTCCCTGGCCCTCGCCCAGCCTGTGGGGGTCAGGACTGGGGCTCCCAACGCCCAGGAGCGGGCGGGCAGCAGGCAGGCCCACTCTGGTGGGCTCAGCCTGTGCGTGGCCCCGGTAGGTCACACGGTTGCACTGGCCCGCGTATCTGACACACATCGGGGGACTTTGAGACAGGGTGGGGAAGGGCGCTTGGTAGCAGGTTTGTGACCCCTCCAAAGCCAAACCCTTCGTGAGCAACTCTCTGTCATGACCTTCACAGTCAGGAACTTGGCCCTGACACTCTTGCGATCTGCTGACAATCAACAGGGTAGAGTCTGCTTGCCTCACTGAACCACTGACGCCCACATCCCCTGGTTAGCACTCCCACAGCCACTGAGGTCAGCGCCTTATCTAAGATGAGGACTCTGGACGGTCCACGGTCTTACAGCTGTCACCGCACCCACTGCTGCACCTGACACCCTGCCTAGCACAGCACTTAGCACCACACCTGACACCATACCTAGGACCACGCCAGACCGAGCACCTGGCATCCACCTCGCATCACACCTAACACTGCATCTGATACCACCCTAGAACCACAGCTAACACCCCCCAGCACCACATTTGACATCCCAGGGAGCACAGCACCTAGCATCACACCTGATACCAGCCCTACCACTGCACCTGACATTGCATCTGACACCACACCTGTCAAGATGTTCGCCTTTGAAGGAGTCTGACCTGTCTGAACTTAGCAGGTGTGTTGAGCACTTACTATGTGCAAAGCACTGGACCAGCTTCCTTAGACGTTACAGAGAAGGGATGTGTTTGCAGCTTTGAAGAGCTCCCTCTAACTGGGGAGAAGAGGACTGGCGGCGGGCGGCAGGGAAAGCCCGTTGGGGCTGGGAGAAGTCTGGGAGGTGTATGGGGGAGCAGAGGAGCTAATGGCTTTTGAAAACAGACCTTCATGTACTACAGTTAAATGCTTTTAGTTATCTAAAATTAAATGTAAGAATTCTGGTTTCACTTCACCCAGAATGTTATACTTATTTGTACTTGAAATCTATCGTGTTTTGGTTTAAGTCATTTCAGCAACAAGTTGATGGCCTTAAACCCATTCATGGGAGGTGGGTGGCCGGCCTACACCTCCGTTGACGGCCAGGGCTGCTTGCCTCTATGGCACGGAGGCCGTGAAGCTCCATGTGCAGGGGGCATGTGGGACCACACAGGCGTCCTCTTCTTGAAGTTTTCTGTTCATTTGGGAAAGGGCCCACTGACCGGTCACTTCAGCCTCGTGGTCACCTGTCCCTACAGCGGGTCTGCAGACACTTGGTTCTGACAGCAGGGAGGCCGCTGCCGGGGAGAGAACCGGAACTGGCAGCAGGTAGACATACGGGTAAACAAAGCCTCAAGTTCAGATGTGTGCAAATGAGGGCTGCGATTATCAGAAGGGGAACCCTCTCCAGACAGTGGCAGAGCCACAGGTTGAAGATGACGCGGGTCAGTGTGTGGAGAGGGGATGAGCGCCCCAGGCAGCAGGAGTGGGGGAGGTGCAGGCTACTACCGAAAGAAGCCGGAAGCCAGTTCAGGTGTGGGGAGGGGAGGGGTGGAAGAGGCATCTTGGAGAAGATGCTGGAGGGAGAGAAGCTCGGCCTCTGAAGGGCGGTGAAACCTACAAGCCAAAAAAAATGACCTTCATTTTCACAGCCTTTTTTTTAAATCAACTTTTTTTTGAGGTCTGACTTACATGAAAATTTACCAGTTTTAAGCTGCGGTGCGAGGGTTTTGCAAAGTGTATGCCGCCAGGAACTTTCTGTCACCCACGTGTGCAAACTGATCGGATCTGGTGGAAGGGGGCTTGCTGTTTGTTGGGGTGGGCTCCTTGGGCGGGCCCTCATCTGAGTGCAGGTACCCACACCTGCCCAGAGCGTGCGGGGGAGGGCCTGCCGGAGCTGCAGGGAAGCGTGCGCAGCGGGGGTGAATTACGGGACCGGAGGAAGCTGCATTCCTGGCATATTCTTTCCCAGTGGTTCCCAGCTGTCTGCAATACTGGTAGGAACCAGTTTTTTCTGACCGCCTCCAGCTTGAGCAGAATTTCAGTCTGTGTCGCTGTCCTCAGCCAATTGAAAATCACCTGGAGTTTTATCCCAAGCACAAAAGAAGGTCAGAGAGAGGAGGCCCGATGACTGCGATTTCCCTCCCCGCCCCACCGCCACCCAGGGGCCTGGCCTGCGCCCTCGGGGTGTCAGCCCTGGAAATCCTTTGATTTCATTGTTTGCTGGCTTTGGCAAGGGTAAGCCAGCCTGAGAGACGCTGTTTATGTAAGGGTTGCTCTGTCTTACTTAACCTGATCAGTGTCTCTGCCTGGTGACCACACTGTGTCAGTCCTGCCTGCCTGAACCTCTCCCCAGGAGGCTGTAGTTGGCATTCCAGGTGCTTGGAACATCAGTGTAGTAACTACTCCTACCTCTGTGGCTGCCACTACTGTTCTTGTTATTCAAAGCTGATTTTTCTAAAGAGAGGTGAACTTGTGGTTTTTGCTATGCCTTTTGGCTCTGGGTCTGTCAGCAGCTGGTGCCCATCACGGTGAGGGGTCGGCGTGCAGTCAGGGGACCCTCTCCATCCAAGGTCTTGTCGTTGGGCGACTGCCGCTGCATTTCTACGCATGTGTTCATGCGTTCTGTGGGGAAGAAGACAGTGTTTAAGGCTTGAAGAAAGTTGGGATCCTGTGTGCTGCTCTCCAGAGGCTACTTGGTTTCAGGGTCATGCCCTGTCCTTCAGCCCCCCTGCAGCCCCAGGGTATATGTCTAGAGCAGGACTTGGCGTGGACACACGTAAGGGTGGGGACGCCAGTGCTAGAGCCCGCTGGGGGCAAAGCAGAAACTAGATGAGGTTTTACAAGGCAGGAACGGTGTGCTGTTGGTTCTTGCCGTGCAGGGCTGGGCTGACTCCTGCCGCATCCCCTACCCTATCAGCGGGGCTCCTTTTAGTCCAGGCCCTCGGTTACTGGAGGTATGGGTGGGGGCCAGGGAGAGCCCTGGGCCAGAGCTGCTCCCAGAATGCGTGGAGCTTGCATGGCCTGCTGTACGAGCTCACAGAATCAGAAATGTTTGGGGGTGTCTAGCGTGTCTGCTCCTTAGGCCTTTGTAAGGAACCAGGTGGGTGCCGAGCTTGGGGCAGCCTTACCTTGCCCAAGGCTGCTGATCCTGAGGCATCCTCTCCTTTCTCTCCCAAGAGTAAGTCGGTTGCTTTCTCTGGTGGGCCTCCTGCTTTTACCCCTGTTAGAGGACTCAGAGGGAGAGAATGGTCTTGGGGTTCTAAGCCCTGGGTGTAGAATGCCCCTGGTTGTCAGGTCACGTGATGCAAGGTGCTCTGCAGTCGGTGTTATGGCCTTTGCCAAAAGAGAACCCCAGAGCTCCCTTCTACCATCACCTGACATGCTGAAAATTAACCAGAAAGGTAAAAACAGTAAAACCTTGAATAGTGAGATATGTTAAAACATTTAAAAATTGTTATTGAGATAGAATTCACATGTAAAAATTGTACAATTCTGGTTTTTAGTATATTCACCGTGTTGTACTATCATCTCCCTAATAGTTTGATTTTTTTTAATTAATCTTTTTGAATACGAAAGGACTATGTTCTTATTGTAGAATGATATAAACATTCTGGAAAGCTCCCCTCAGAAACACTTTTAGTGAGAGGCCGGGCTGCCCTGTGTGATGCTCCAGGCCTGTGCGCATCCCAGGGGTTTGTGACTGGCGGCAGCATGCAGCCATCTCTCGGACCATCCAAGTCTGTACGTCTACATGTCATAAAGAGCCTGCCTGAAAAAGCCAGAAGACCTTCAGGCTTCAGGACCAGTCTCAAGGTTTCTGCCCAGACATAGATAGACCCATTCGATACCTGCCCAAGCTCCCAGATGAGCCCATCTGGACAACATCTTGGTAGCACTTAACTGGGAGGGCGAACAAAAATCTAGTGAAGTTTCTCCTCTCCAGATTTTTCAAGAAGTCTAACCAGAGTTTATTGACAGAAGAATCTTAGAAACTGGAAAATGCATGGCAGAGAAGAAAGACAATGTTTTCACGTTTCTAAACTCTCTGAGTTTTAATATATACTTTTTGGCAATGGAATTTTATTAAGTCTTAGTTTCTCTGACCTTTAAAATTTTATTTTAAGCTTCACGTCTTTATATGAGATAAACTATTATAGTTCAGAGTGTCTATGCAGATTATAAATTGAATCAGGGAATTTCCTGGCGCTCCAGTGGTTAGGACTCCGAACTTCCATTGCAGGGGGCACAGTTTCGATCCCTGGTCGGGAAACTAAGATCCCACAAGCCGCACAACATGGCCAAAAAAAAAAAGAAAAGAAAAAATTGCATCAAATACAAAATAGCCAAAAATAATAGGAAGAGGAGTTAGTTCACATTAGCACAAAGGAAGTTGAAACCAGTAGTAATACCAGTTACTACCAGTCATGCCAACTGCCTACCAGATTGTGTGCTAAATGCCTTTAGTCTTTACAAAAAAAAACCTATGAAGAATATATAGATTTTTTTTGTCCTCATCTTACGGATGAAAAAACTGAGCACAGAAATTTAGGTTATTTGCCAAGATCTCAGAGCTCAGATTTAAGGTTCTGCCTCCGACTGCACACCCTGAGCCCTTAGTGACAAGACTATTTCTGTAGGGGTCAGTGGGGATGCTTCAGGCTTCACAGGCCCAAGCTCCGGGCTCTTACATAAAGGCCTTGATTCTGTTTGGGGTTTTTTTGTTTTTGTTTTTAATATTTATTATTTGGCTGCGCCGGGTCTTAGTTGCGGCAGGTGGGCTCCTTAGTTGGGCTCGCCGGCTCCTCAGCCACAGCGCATGGGCTCCTTAGTTGCAGCATGCAAACTCCTAGTTGTGGCATGCGTGTTGGGATCTAGTTCCCCGACCAGGGCTCGAACCTGGGCCCCCTGCGTTGGGGGCGCAGAGTCTTAGCCACTGTGCCACCAGGGAAGTCCCCCTGATTCTGTTTTATGTCCGGCGAGAAAGCACAAGCAAAAAGGCCTGGCTTCAAAAGCTGTGCCACGCCTTTGTGGTCTGGAAAGAGGATCTAAATGCACTCAGTTCCCCTGAGGAGGCCCAGTTGGGGTTTGAGGACCTGGGGCAGCTGCAGCCCTACAGGCAGGAGGGCCACGAGCATTGGTCTTCTGGATGACTAGGCAGGGAACAGATGGGGCAGGAAGGCCTCTGTTCACCTGCCTTCTGGGCTGCCTGCCATGGAAGCAGTTGGCACCCACAAGCCGAGCAGAGCTGCTCGGCCTTGGGCCTTGGGGCTTTTGATGGGAGGGCATCTGCGTCGTAGGGTTGGGGTGAGGAGGCGCATCTGAGGGAATGATGGAAGCAGGGGCCCAGCCTCTGAGAGAGCCACCCTCTGGGGGCAGAAGCAGGCTGTCCAGAGTAGGAAGAAGTTGACCCAACCAGGCTACTGGTAGATGGGCATAATCAAGGCTTACCTGCCAAGAACAGTTCTCTTTTTGGCTAAAAATGAGTCCTAGGCCTTAGGGGAGCAACGGAGTGACATGTGTGTTCCTTCTTTGTCTTCAGTCATGGGACATTTTTTTCCGAAACACCAACGCCGGAGCGCCCCCGGGCACTGCCTACCAGAGCCCGCTCCCCCTGAGCCTGGGCTCCCTGTCAGCTGTGGCCAGAGCACAGCCCCTGGTGGAGGTTCAGCCCAACGTGGACAAGCTGGTGGAGGATCACCTGGCAGTGCAGTCTCTCATCAGGGCCTACCAGGTAAGGTGGCTGCGGCCAGCCATCCGTGACAGAGTGCCCTGCTGACCCCATGAAGGTTGTCGCTTAACTTTCACCCCCACCAAACACTAGGCGCTCTCTCTCCCTGCTCTGGGCTGGAGGGAGGCAAAAATGACATATGACAAGAGAAAAGGAGCCCAGGCAGTCTCACCCTGTTTGAGCAGATCCTCTGCCACCTTTAGCACCTGCCCTTATTTCTTCCCATAGCTTGGCAAGAATGATTTGTGAGCAGGGAAACGCGGTCAGTGCCCGGGCGTCAGGGGAAGTGCCGATGCCCAGGAGGGAGCAGTGACCGGGAGGGGTGTGCTGCTCCCCTTCTCAGTTGCTGGGGCCCAAATGCAATAAGACAAAATGAACCTGTAGGGTTTGGGGACAGAAGCAGAGCCCATGGAAGCAGTGAGAGGCAGGTGAGGGGCAGCTGAGCCTGCAGAGGGGCCACCTCTCCAGGAGCATTCCAGTCAGTGGTCAGCCCCGTTGGAGGAGGCTCATGCAGAGCCAAGGGCTTCCATGGCCTTTCTCAGAGCCCAGAAGCCCCTTCCAGGATATCCGCGTGGTGTGGAGAAGAGCCCAGAATTCAGACCTTACCACCTGGTCTGTGAATAGTTCTCAGGAGGAAAGGAGGAGAAATCGGGCCCGGGGAGGCTCTTCTGGGAGCTCCCAGGACATGGGCTCCCCTGCTGCCTCTTCTGGCATTGCTGCAATGTAGCAGGGGTGTCACACCACAGAGTTCTCTCTCGAATGTTCTGTTTCCTGGAAACGGCCATGTGGACCGTTCCCCTCCGCCCACGGGGCCAGCTGCCACAGGTGTCAGGACAGGTAGCACAGGGTGGGTCTGTCCTGTTGGAGCCTGGCAAGTCAGGCTCTCTCCCCAGGGCAAATGACGAGACGCACGCCATTCACAGTGGGCGTTTCTGTAGAAAGAGGCACAGTTGGTGTGTGCTGACCACTGCCTGACTTATTCAGCCTCAGTCATTTCTGTTGGTCTTTAAGTGACTTCTCAGCAGCTGCTCCCCTTCCCAAATTGTTAGCAAGAAACAGTGGATAAAGTATCCAAGACTTAAAGAAACAAAATTGGAAGGGATTTTACGTGTCTTTTTGCTTTTTTTTTTTTTTTTGCGGTATGTGGGCCTCTCACTGTTGTGGCCTCTCCCGTTGCAGAGCACAGGCTCTGGACGTGCAGGCTCAGCAGCCATGGCTCACGGGCCCAGCCGCTCTGCGGCATGTGGGATCTTCCCGGACCGGGGCATGAACCCTTGTCCCCTGCATCGGCAGGCGGACTCCCACCCACTGCGCCACCAGGGAAGCCCTCTTTTTGCTTTTAAATGGTTCAGATCAGGCACTGAGGTCCCTGTTGCAGCTGTCTGCTGTTGTGCCCCCTGTGCCCTGACCCACGCAGCAGGGCCGCACCCACCCCTTCCTTAGGGACTTCGTGTTCTAAGCTGAGTGGTCTTCGCACTGGAGCTAAAGTCCCCAGCATATCCCATTTCTGTTTATCCAGGAAAACTGTGAAGGATCCCGAGAAGTGGGTCCTTTTAGACTGCCAGGTTTATCAAAACCTGAGGAGCTTATCCCCTTTTTATAAAAGTGCATTTATGCACAATAGTGCTTTAAAACAAACTATTGTAAGGCTTTTTACAAACTGACTTTGTTGTTTGGGTTCATTGTCACTCTCAGGGAAAGGTTTGACCAAGTGCAACTTTTACCCCTCGCCACAGCCCACAGGACCTGCTTAATGACTGCTTGTATTATTGCTTCCAGGTCAGGGGTCACCACATTGCAAAACTTGATCCTCTCGGAATTAGTTGTGTAAATTTTGATGATGCTCCAGTAACTGTTTCTTCAAACGTGGGTGAGAATTAATCTGTAAACACTAATTTTAATGTAATTTTACTTTTTTTTTTTTTTTTTACCCCTTCCCTCTTTTTTTTCTCCTGTCCTTTTGTGTGTGTCCTTCCCTCTCCATCGCTGGCCCATTTGTAGATACGAGGGCACCATGTAGCACAGCTGGACCCCCTGGGAATTTTGGATGCTGATCTGGACTCCTCCGTGCCCGCTGATATTATCTCATCCACAGACAAACTTGGTGAGGGTCTGAGAGCGGCCAGCGCTGCGCTGCGTGGCTCCTCTCTCTGTGTCCCAGCCTGTGGCAGCCAGGACGTCCGCAGGCGGAAGGGAAAGACTCTTAAGTTTCCTTCGTTCTGATCACTTGACATTTATCAGTCATGTAGCCTTAGTGTGTTTTGGGCAAGTTATTTTTATCTCAGCTTTTCAGCCAGATCGTATGAGCTCAATTGTCTAAGTCTCAAAATTGGAAAGTAAAATTTGGGGGCAGAAAAGGTTTGTGGCACAGAGAAAAAGATGACCCACCCAGGCAGGCGGGTCAGAAGATATTCCAGAGACCAGCTCGTCTGGCTTCGGTTTCCAGATCTCAGGGCAGTGCTGCCCCAGACGGGGCACTGCTCAGGACCGTTGTCACACACTGTCTGCTCTGAAGCACGGTGTGGCCTGCCTTTGACAGGGTGAATTCCAGAGCAGGTGGTGCAGTTTGGGTGTCTCGATTCTCAAATGCCGGTGATCATACTGAGGAAACTTTGGAAGGCGTCCCCGCGGGCGCTTGTAGTCCCGCTCACCGTACCCCCTCTGTCTTGAGCAGAGGGGCGTGGCTGGGCTCACACCTGCGGTTGCTTTCTCAAGTTAACCTGCTCTAAGTCACCGTGCTGCTAACCTGTGCTGCAGAAATGACGACGTGACTAATTTTTAAATGGCCAGGTTGTTTTCGAGAAACACTGTGCATGCTAATAAAACTGATGGTTACCTACCTGCCTAACGCTGCTCTTTGGGAGGGGACGAAATTTGCCTCCTGAATAACAGTCACTAACGCTTTGTGGTGCCCGAATGCCCTTAGAGGCGTGTCCGAGTTGTGACGTGGGAGGTCAGGCAGTAGTCAGGTAAGGCTGGATTTCAAACAGTGTTGGCCCTGGGATTGACGTTAGAGGTTCGTCTCTGCTCCGTCTTCATTTCAGAAACACTCCTAGGTAATGCAGGGTTTCTTCTACTTTGTACCTGCACTTTAGCAGTTTTTGGAAGAAAGATTAGAGAAGCCCTCCTGAATATGATTAAATAGGGCCAGTTCAGATTGTCGGCAGGACGTGAGCTTAATCCTGCTACTTTATTGAGTGGTGACAACTGTGCACCCCAGAAGTGAGCTTCTCTTTGCAGTGTCCCCGAGGACACTTGGAGCTCCTTTCCTCTTCCTCGCCACTTAGTCCCCGCAGCACCCAGGCCCGACCCAACCTGTGCTCACCAGCGCTGAAGCCCCCTCAACACCGTGAGTCCCCTCCAGGTCCAGGGCAGAGCACCCCCTCTACGTGAGAGGCCTGCGAGCCCCAGGGCACCAGCTGCCTGATGAGAGCTCAAGGCCCTGTGCCCTGGAGCTGTCTCTCCAGAAAAGGATGACTGCAGAGCCAGCCCGGCACAGGCCACAGAGGCTGGCGTTCCCATGCACAGTCAAGCATTTAAACAAGAAAGGCACAGGGGAGGTGGGGTCTCCTTCTCCCGTTCAAAACTTCATCTCCCCTGTTCCTTGTGCCATCCCTGGTTGCTAGTTTCTTGGTATCAAAACGGACCTTTTTCGGTGGTTCCCAGCTCATTAGTACTGCCTGGGGAGCCTGGAGCTCTTCTCTGTCCCACGCAAGACTGGTCAGGGTGGGATGGCGCCCGCCGCAGCCCACAGGCACAGGCGGGGCTTTCTTGGAAGCGCCCCCCAGGCCATCCCAGCCCAGGAGTCTGTGAAGGGTGGGATCCCCCAGGCCTGTTGATGCTGCCTGGCTCCTCAGTTCACAGCTCTCATCAGGGGCAGGGGCAGAGGCAGGACCTCTGTCCTTCTTCCTAGTTCTTTCTTGGCCATCTCGGCCTTGCCTTACATTCTACTCTGGAATAGTGCCCCGAGTGTGCCCCTGTGAGGTTCTGCGTCAGCATGGCGAGGGTTATAAGCCAGAGACAGACAGAGGTGGCCCAGAACTTCCTGAGCTCATTTGAGGAAGACTGAGCATCCTCCAGCGGGGAGCCCTTCAGAAACAGCAGGAGAAGTTGGGCAGCAGCCCCCTCCTGTGCAGGAGAAAAGGTCACTGCATCCCGAGAATTCAAAATAGTGTGACGTGAGGGTCATGATCAATGGGGTTAGTGTAGGAAAGTTAGTCTTAAATTATCTCACCCTTGATGTATGTAGGTCTTTATGAAAACAACTGGTCCAACGTGACCGCTCTGTTCAGGGACACTGGACAGTCCCTAGAGCACTTTCCTGCCCACCATCTTATCTGAACCTCAGGGCCTGGGTTCGAGCCAGCTCCCTATGTGGAAGCCCGGCTCTGCCAGGACTAGCTGTGTGCCTCTGTCTCTGTCTCCTCGTCTGTTAGGTTGTTTCAGAATTAAATAAACTCCTGAGAATAGTGCCTGGAGCTTACTAAGCTCCATGAAGGTGTGAGCCACTGTGATTGTTAATAATCTTTTGAGATAAGTAGCTGCTGGTCTCTCTGGTAAAGATATATATTTAGAAACCAAGAAATGGAGCAAATAACCCAGAGTGGGTACCACAGGAGTTGGTAGTAGTAAGGGCTGGGCTGCACCCTGAGTGACGAGGAGACAGGGTAGCTCCGGGGCAGGGACCTGCCAAAGCGGGGGGTCGGCGTGGCCCACGTGTTGGTCTGGGGTAAGTGAGTGACTGCAGTGGCGTCCTGTGTTGCACAGAAGCCTTCCCCAAGCCTGCGTCCCGCTCGTAACACCTCTGAGCTGCCCTTCCTTTCTCCCGGTGGATGCGGCACGATTTCTCCATCCTCTTCTGGGGAAACCGAGGCCCAGGCGGTGATCACCCCTCAGGTATTTGAGCATTGTGCTGTTGCTGGAGCAGCACGAGGGCCAGAGGAACAACTGCGAGCCTTGGGTGAAGTCAGGAAGCCGTTCCCAAGGGCAGCGCTAGCCAGTGCAGGTCTGCAGGGGGGGCAGGGCTGATGTCCCCTCAAATTTTTTTTAATAAGGTGGAAAATATGACAAGTTTCCACTGAGTTCTTGCCCTTTTCTGACCAATTCTGAGAAGGTTGGGAAACGCTGGCCTAGGTTCCCTATGCTAACATCCTAGAAATACTCATGGGCCCCGCAGTCACTGGTAGAGAGTGTTAACAGGTAGACAGCCGACTTGGCCGACATGCTCCAGCTGCTGGATGGTCCCAGCATGTCAGCGTCACCGTGAGACACGTACACACAGAACATACTGTGAATGCAACAGAAATATCATTGAGATGGTGGGGTTATCGATTATTTTGATTAAAATTTAACAATTAATGTTAGAACAGTTTCTCAGGTGTGGGTTATGGTCTAGAATTGTGCAGTGACTGCTTAGGAAAGGGGGGCCTTTTCCCAGGATGTATTATGTTAGGAGCCAGGTTCCAGGTGTCCCCCAGAAGCGCATCTTGATTTATGTCGCGTCGGGTGGAGGAGAGTTGAGCTCCAACCTGAGATGCCTGGGCACACATTCCACATTCCTCCCTCGGGAGAGGTGGGAAGTCTCCAGATGGGATCAGGTTTTCTAGCGAGGCCTCTCCTGGTTGGCCCTAAAGAAGGGTCAGCGTGCAGCTTTTGACAGCGAGTCCCTTGGGGTCGGGGTTGTTGCCACCTTAAGTAGAAACAAATCAACTCCACACAGCCTGTGCGCTCTTCCCCCTCCAGGCTGCAGTCCTGCGCTGGCATGCAGTCCTTGCTTCGCTGGAGTGAGGACGGGGCGTGGGGAAGTCTTGTTTCTGGCCTCAGCAGAGCTGCCCTTGGCTGGGTGGGGACATGGTGAAAGTTCTCATTAGCTCTTGCCCTCCATTTCCTCTCCTCTTCCAAGGGCAGCATTTGAGTTAGATTCCAGCTTAAAAGTGCCATCGTCTGTGGTTTCTATATAAATTCTATAGTATAACTATTCACAGTGACAAAACAATTGAAATTTACTTAAATGTGATATTTAAACATAATTAAAGGAGAACTCAAAACAAATTCTGTAAATAGAGAGGAAGGCGTGAAACTTATGTTTACCATTAGTGTTTGCAAATTGTCAGTCTTAGGAAATGAGCTTGAGTTAAATAGTTAAAAGGGCAATTCAAAAGTCCAAATTATGGCAACATTTTAGCTAGTTCATGTCCAGCACAGCAGGACATGAAGTCTCCCCACCCTTCTGACCTTCCAGAGCGTTCTTTCTGGTTGAGTTTTGACCCCTTGATGGCTGGGAAGAATGAGCTAAAAATAGAGTTGAATTTTAATCTGCTTTCATAATTTCAGAACAATAGAGAGCAGTTTACTTAGCATTTATTGGCTGCTGTGTGCAGTGAATGTGTGGTGCCACCAGACCACTGAGTGAAGAGTTGGGATCAGGTTCCCCAAGTGACTCAGGAGGGCAGGCTAAGCTAAGGTCATTGTGGGTACATCCCCCTGCAGGGGTGTCCTCCGTCCTGGATGCCCAGGAACTGGCAGACCAAGGCACATCCCTGCTTCTTGCCGGCTATGCTTCACTTAGGAACAACACGGCCAAATCTCAGCCGTTCTCTGTCTCTCCAGCAGAGCATCTTATGCTCATCAAGAAGTAATTTTTAAAAATGTTTTAAAGTGCTCAGGTGCTGGGAATCCCTTGCGCTTTCTGTAAATGACAACCAGAATATCTCTTCTCTTTCCACTCTCCTTCGGTTTTTGTCTTTTCTTTGTTTTATTTTAAAAATATCCAAAAAGTGCAGATAAGAATAAAAGCATCCACGTATCCAGTACCCAGAGTGAACAAATGTAAACATTTTACCGTATTGCCTTTAGATTTGTTTTTAAATTTTATTTCATTAGTTTTTGGTTGCGTTGGATCTTTGTTGCTGCGTGCGGGCTACTCTTCGTTGTGGTGCGCGGGCTTCTCATTGCGGTGGCTTCTCGTTGCAGAGCACAGGCTCTAGGCGCGTGGGCTTCAGTAGTTGTGGCACATGGGCTCATTAGTTGTGGCTCGCGGGCTCTAGAAAGCAGGCTCAGTATCGTGGCGCACGGGCTTTGTTGCTCCGTGGCATGTGGGATCTTCCCGGGCCAGGTCTCGAACCCGTGTCCCGTGCATTGGCAGGCAGATTCTTAACCACTGTGCCACCAGGGAAGTCCCTAGATTTTTTTTAACAGATGCACGTTTGCAGTTCCCTTTGAGGCCGGCGGCGGGTGGGGAGGTGGCAGGGGAGGTGGGGAGATAGTCCCACAGGCAACGCTTATGGCTCCTTGGCATGGTCGTATGTCTTGATTATGAGGATTGAAGGAAAAAAATGAAGAGTCTTCATCCTTGCCTTAAGCAAAGCATCCATGCTTTTGTGTAGGACCTGGACGTTCCATTGTCTTGAGAGCCACTGGCTCTGAAGTCTTTGGTAGGTGCTGCCGTCCTCGAGGGCGAGGAGGAGAGCTTTACCCACTCAGAGCAGGCGTCTCCGTCCTCTCTGAGTCAGAGCTCTTGCCATCAGCGTCCAAGGATGCATTGGCTGGCCTTCCTCTCTACTCCCAGAGCAGGGAGCAGCCACAGTGCCAGTGACCATGCTCTGACCCCTCAGTCATCAGGCCCACCCTCCCAGGGAACCAGCGTCAGGAGGCATTTTGTGTGTCCAGATCAACATCTTGATTTTCACTAGCACCAGGCAAGCTTCCAGGTGTGGGGCAGGAGTGTGTGCAGCTGTGCACGTGTGTGGCTCTCAGCCTGTGTCCTCAGCAGCTGAGTTCCTCCATCCTGGTTCTGCCTTCTCGAGAGGGGAGACCAAGGACCTACCTTCTACTCTTTAGAATACAGCAGGAGCTTGAGGTTTTGGGCCTAGTCTGCTGCCTGATGCTCCAGTTCTGAGGAATGGGACACAAAAATTAGGCTTTTTCATTTTCTTTTCCCCAGTTTTTTCATCCCAAAGCAGTCTGGACTGGGTGGATTTGGCTTCCCAGGAGAGCTCTGTGTCGGCCACTTGTTCAGGATGGGGAAGTGAGGAGGTCTCAGCTGCCACCACACGGTGGCTTCTCGGTCTCAGGGAGCGGCCTTTCCCTCCTTCAGATTCACCTTATTGCAGCTGTTCATGAACCGTTTCCATGTTTATCAAAGTAGCTCTCAGACCACATATCCCCCCTCCCTTGTTCTCCTTCAGTGTCTATGTCTGTGTGACAGTGTTTGTGCTACCTGTTCCTGCGGTAATGGTGTAGGGTTTTGGGTGTTTGGGGTTTTTTTAAACTAACTCACCTGTCTTTTTCCCTCTGCACTCACCCATGCTATCCCACTCTGCCTCTCAGACCTTGCAGTTTTCAAGGAACGACTTCGAATGCTAACAGTAGGAGGTATGAAAATAACGAGCCTTTCACTTTTCTGGAGCTGAGGACTTCATTTGAGCAGGATGTGCAGCTTTCCCCAGCATGCAATTTGGGGAAAGTTGACACAGCTCTGTCGAGTGTTTTGAAGTTTGTTAATTGTCTTGAGATATGTTTTTCCTGTCATATAGCTGTTATCCAACAGGTAGAGCTACTTACCATGTCATATTAGCTTCTGTCCATTTGTGTTCTGAAGAGCATTTTCACCTCCGTGTGTCTCACCATTGCTTCGCTGGGCTTCCGTCTTTAGCGTAGGCTGTCTCTAGCTCCTGCTGTAGCCAGCGGGGACCTGAGGCCACACTACATTCTGCATGTTGGCACGTCGTTTCCTCCACATCCTGCACTATGCCCCTGACTGGACTCTGGATTCTTTCAGATTCTGCTTCCTGGGCATTTTTTCCCTTTTGATCTTCCCATGTTTGAAGGACAACTGAAGTACTGATAAAACGTTACTTAATGAAGTAAGGAGTCCTTAATGACCCTTGGTTCTGGGCAGAGCACCTTTGAAGAATCCAGAGTGGGGTGCTGGGGGTCATCTGCCTGCTCTCACTCACCACAGTGGCCAGTCTTCCTTCCATGCCAGGTGTCACTCAGAAGTTCTCTTTTCCTCCATCTTATAATGTCTGTGAGACTCTAGTTTTGATTAAACTTTTCATTTTGAAATAATTGTATGCAGTTATGAAAAATAACAGAGACGTTCTCATATGCCTTTCAGCTAGTTCCCTCAGTGGTACCATCTTGTAAACCATAGTACATCACACCAGGATACCGACACTGACAGCAGTCAAACCACAGAGGTCTACATCACTCCAGCGGTCATTCCTGCTGCCCCTCTGTAGCCACACTTACTCCCCTTCTACCCCACCCCCATGTTTGACGCCTGGCAACCACTGTTCTGTTCTCCATTTCTATAATTTTGTCATTTCAAGAATGTTTTACAAATCACAATATGTAACATTTTGGAATTGGCATTTTTCAGTCAGCATGCTTTTCTAACACTAATTTTTTCCTTCTTAATTGCTGAGTAGCATTCCTTGCCATAGATGTCCCAGAATTGTTTTAACCATTTACTCACTGAAGGACCTTTGTGTTGTTTCTTCTGTTCTTCGGCTAATAGGGTCTTTTACAGAGCAAAAGTTTTAAACTCTATAGTCCAGTGTATCAATTTTCCCTTTTATGGATCATGTTTTTGGTATCAAGTTTGAGAACTCTTTTCTTAGCTCTAGATCCTGAAGATTTTCTCCTGTATTTTTCTGAAGGTTTTATAGTTTTGCATTTAACATTTAACTCTGTGATCCATTTTGAGTTCATTTCTGTATAGGATATGAAGTTTAGATCAAGGTTTGTTTATTTTTGGCCTGTGGATGTCAATCACTCCAGCACCATTAACTGAAAAGTTTGTCTTTCTTCTCATTGAATTGCTTTTATACACTTTTATCAAAAATCAGTTGGACTTATTCAGTGGGTCTGTTTCTGGGTTCTCTATTCTTTCAATAGGTGTGTCTCTCCACCAGCACCACACTGTCTTGATTACTGTAGCTGCTGAACTTTATTTTCCTTTTCGAGAATTGCCTTGGCTGTTCTAGGGCCTGTCTCTTTCCATGTAAATTTTAGAGTAAGCTTGTCTACATTTACAAAAACTCTTGCTGACATTTTGGTAGGAATTGTGTTAAACCTATAGATGAATTTAAGGAGAATTGACATCTTTACTATATTGCCCTTCAATCCATGAACATAGTATGTCTCACTTATTTAGATCTTTGATTTCTTTCATCAGCTTTTTGTAGTTTTCAGCATACAAATTCTGTACATGTTTTGTTAGATTTACATGTCATTACTTCCTGTTTTTAAAAAAATTTAGTGTCCAATCTATTCATTACTAATATCTTGAAGTACAATTGATTGTTTTTATGTTGTGTCCTGTGACCTTGCTGAGCTCACTTATTCTAGGACTTTTTTTTTTTTAGTAGATTCTTTAGAATTTTGGGGGTAGACAATCATCTCACTTGAAAATAGGAACAATTATTTCTTCGTTTCCAATCTGTTTGCCTTTTATTTCCTTTTCTTGCCCAATTGCCCTGGTTGGACCTTCCAGTACCACGTTGACTAAGAGGCATAAGAATGAACATCCTTGCTTTGTTCCTGATCAATGGTGGATTACATCGATTGATTTTCAAGTATTGAACCCAACTTACATGTACTGCTGGAATAAACCTCAATTGGTCATGGTATATAATTCTTTGTGCATATTGCTGCATCTATATATATATGTATTTGCATCTGTATTCGTAGGGAATATTGGTCTGTAATTTTTTTTTTTCTGACTGTCTTTGTCTGCTCTTGGTATCAGGGTAATTCTAGCTTTGTAAAATAAGCTGAGAAGTTTTCTTCCTACTCTAATTCCTGAAAGAGACTGTGTAGAGTTGGTGTTAATTCTTCTTTAAACATCCAGTAGAATTTCCCAGCAAAACCATATGGGTTTGGATTTCTTTTTCAGAAGCTTTTTATTTATGAATTCGATTTCTTTAAAAGTTAGAGCTGTTCAGATTATCTCTTTCATAGTGGGTGGGTAACAGCAGTTTGTGTTGTTCTAGGAATGGTTTGTTTACATCTGAGTTGTCAAGTGTATGTTGTTCATAGTATTCCCTTAGTATCTTTTTGATATCTGCAGCGTCTGTATTGATATCCCCTTTTATTCCTGATACTGGTAATTTGTGTCTTCTCTTTTTCTGTTAGTCCTGTTAGAAGTTTGTCAATGTTACTGATCTTTCCAAAGAACCAGCTGTTTCATTGATTTTTCTGTTTTGCTGTTTTCAATTTCATTGATTTCTGTTCTTATCTTTATTTCCTTACTTCTGCTTTCTTTGTATTGTTTTTTTTTTTCCTTCTTTTTCTAGGTTCTTGTGGTAAGATCTTATAGATTACTGATTAGAGCCTTTTCCTCTTCTCTAATGTTTGCATTTACTGCTATAAATTTCCCTGTCAGAACTGCTTTAGCTGTCCTACAAACTTTGACATACTGTATTTTCATTTCCATTCAGTTCAGTGTATTTTCTGATACCACTTAATATTTCTTCTTTGACTCATGGATTATTTAGAAGGTGTTGTTTAGTTTCCAAGAATTTGGAGATTTTCCTTTTATATTTCTCTTATTGATTTCTAGTTTGATTCCATTGTTGTTGGAGAATGTACTCCATATAATTTCAGTTCTGCTAAATTTTTTTGTTTTTGGCTTCGTTGAGCCTTAGTCACAGCACGCGGGATCTTTTGTTACAGCATGTGGGCTTCTCCAGTTGCATCGCACTGGCTTCTCTCTAGTTGCGGCGCACAGGCTTAGTTGCCCCATGGCATGTGGGATCCTAGTTCCGCGACCAGGGATCGAACCCACATCCCCTGAATTGGAAGGCAGATGCTTAACCACTGGACCACCAGGGAAGTCCCTCAGTTCTGCTAAATTTGTTGAGGTGTTTTTATGGCCCACTATATTGTCTGAATTGGCATTTGTTCCATGGACATTTGGAAAGAATGCATACTCTGCTGTTGTTTGGTGAAGTGTTCTATAAATGTCCATTAGATCCTGTCAGTTATAGAGTCTTTCTATATCTTTGGCAACTTTCTATCTACTTTTTTAGTCGATTATTGAGTGAAGGGCTTTGAAGCCTCCAGACGAACTGTGGGTTTGTCTATTTTTCTTTTCAGTACTCAGTTTTGGTGTGTTTTTTTTCACATATTTTGCATCTCTGTTGTTTGGTGCACACACATTTAGAATTGCTATGTCTTCTGGGTGGATTGATCTTTTTATCATACAATGTCCCTCTCTGTCTCTAGTAATTTTCTTTGCTCTAATATATACTTTATCTGATGATAATATAGCTACTCCTGCTTTTGTTGGACATGTTTTACATGACATATCTTCTTCCATCCTTTTACTTTCAGTCTGCCTAAATCACTGTATTTGAAGTCAAGCATATAGTTGAGTCCTGTTTTTTTAATCCACTCTGTCAATCTCTGTCATTTAAGTAGTATATTTAGACCATTTATATTTAATGTAACTATTGATATGTTAGGGCTTAAATCTACCATTTTATCCTTCATTTTGTTTGGCCCTATTCATTTCTCTGCTTTCTTTTTCCTGACTTCCTCTAGGTTTTTAAACCTATACTTTAAAATTCCATTTTTATTTATATATAGTCTTTTTGATCATCTCTCTTTGTGTTTTTAGTGGTTTTTAGCCTTTTTAGTGGCTGTTTAGGTGTTACATCACTACATAACTTATCACAATCTAATGATGTCATCATTTTACCAGTTCAAGTGAAGTGTACTTACCTCCCTTTACATTCCTTCCTTCTCTCCATGTAAAATATATAGTTATCTTAAACATTTCCTCTACATATGTTTAGAACTGCATCAGATAATATTACAAATTTTGCTTCAATCATCAAACATAATTTAGAAGACCCACGAGGAGAAGGAAAGTCTTTTATTTACCTGTATTTTTTAGTTCCATGTTCTTTCTTCCTTCCTCCTGTCTGATTCCTTCTGGTATCATTTCCTTTCTGTTTACAACTTCTTTTAGCCATTCATTTAGGATGACAGATTCTCTTAGTTCTCTTCATCTGAAAATGTTTTGATTTCTCCTTCATTCCTATAGGATATTATCACTGTATATAGGATTCTGGGGAAACAGTTCTTTTCTTTCAGCTCTTGGTAAGTGTGGTGCTACTTCCTTCTGGTCTCCATGGCTTCTGTTGAGAAATCCTCTATTATTTTGTCCTCTGTTGTTTTGTCCTCTGTTGAGAAATCCACTGTTATTTGAGTCGTTTTGCCCTCTAGGCAAAGTGTCACTATATTCTGGCTGCTTTCAAGATTTTTTGTCTTTAAATTCAGAAGTTTAATTGTAACATATTTTGACATGGATTTCTTTGGCTTTATTTTGTGAGTTCACTGAGTTTCTTGAGTCTGTGGAGTAAGTCTTTTGCCATATTTGGGAAGTTTTCAGCCTCCCGCTTTCTATTCTCCTTCTGGGATTCATCAACACAACTGTGAAATCTTTTGTTACAGCATCACATGTCCCTAGGACTTTCTTCCGTTTTTTTCCCCCCCCAATCTGTTTTCTCTGTCTTCTTCAGGTTGGTTTATTTCTGTTGTTCTCCCTTTAAGTTCACTGATCCTCTGTCCTCTGATAATGCCATTGAGCCCGTTTACTAAGTTTTAATTGGGGTTATTATATTTTGCAGTTTCAAAATTTCCCATTTGGTGCTTCTTTGCATCTTAATTTTTTGCAGAGACTTTCTGTGTCTTTGCTGAGACTTAATTTTTTTTTTCATGTCTCATGTTTTAATTGCTCACTGAAATCATTTGATAATGGCTTCTTCAGAATCTTAGATAATTCTAACATCTGTGTCATTTTGGTGTTAGTGTCTATTGATTATCTTTTCTCGTTCAATCTGACATATTCCTGGTTCTTGTTATAAGTGATTTTTCTTTTTTTTTTATAATATTGAAACCAGGACATTTTGGGTATTATGAGATGGGATCTTGTTGAAATCTTTGTTATAGCAAGGCTCCTCTGAACACTGCTCTGGTAGGGAGGGGCCCACCTAGTTACTCCCCGGTGGAGATGGACATTCTGGGCCCCAAAGTCTCTGTTGACATTAGGGTGGGGGAGTGGGCTAGTGCATTACCTCCCAGAGGGAATGAAAGTTTGGGCTTCTTCTTGGGCCTTCTTTGAAACCTTTGGGTGGGGTCAGAGGTCAGAGTGCACTGCAGCCTGAGAAGGGTGTTGATGGGACTGCAGTGTGTTCCGTATGTTTGGGTGGAACAGAGCAGTTACAGTCTAAAAGTTTTCTGTCCTGCGAGGCTGCCTTTCTCCTGGTCCTTTAAAGAGAGCAGCTTTTGTTGGGGCTTTTTCTGTGTACACCTGTAGAAGTTTCCACATTGTTTGCTCCAAGTCTGGGATATGGGAGCCCAAAAGGAAACCCAGGGACCTCCTTGGCTGGTTGGCTTTTTTCTCCACCCTTTGGCGTAATCTTGCATTTGTTTTATATATGATATCTGGGATTTTTAGTTGCACTTGGTGGGGGAATAGGTAGGCATATGTCTATACTACCTTCCCAGACATCTGTAGATTTAAGTTGTCAAATGACTGAAGAACTCAGAAGCAAGGCCAGCAGTTTTGAAGTTCAGTAGTAGAGCCCAAGAATGATCAGTTCACGGTGATGGAAATGAAGAATCACCCATGTGGTGAGGCCAAGGGCTCTTCATGCTGAAAGGTCACGACAAGCCCACGTTCTCCTCTGGGACACACAGGTCGTTGGTTAACTCCACAATCAAAATGTTCAAACTGTTCCCAACAGAGTGTGCACTCTTTGGATACCCTGGTTCCCTTAGCCCCCACTGCTGAGTGTTCCCATGAGCTAGGAAAAGTGTCCCCCAGATAACTCTGGTTTTCCTCCATAAACACTGAGAGCTGGGCTGTGAAGGGCCAGAGCCATGCTTTATCAGGCCCACGTGATGGCCCATCCTCATTCTTGATAGAATAACAGCAGGAAACGGGTGCATAGCTTAACCAAGCCACTCTACCATCACCACCACCACCCCAAGGTGAAAAAAAGCCAGGTTGCTTTTGTTTTAATAAAACAAAAAAAGGTTGAAAAACATAGAATTTGCTTTTAAAAGTTAAAAAAATAAAAAGTGTCCTAGAGCATTAGATAAATAAAAGCTGTGGTTCCCAAGCCAGCTTAATAGGATCATCCAGGGATGTTCATGGCCCATCCATGACCAATTGAGTCAAGTCCTGGCATTGGAGCCTGGGAGTGTGCATTTTTACAAATCTCCCAAATTCCCTAGAGATTTGGATACACAGCTGTGTTTGCAAGCGACTGCTTGGGTCCCTTACTGGGCCCTCTGCCTTATTTACACTTAATTAGGCCAGGAAATGGGAGACTGTCTTATCTTGCACAGTCAGGTGTTAGAGACTGTGGGTGCTCGTTTCACATTTCATCCTGGCGTCTGGGATTGTGAACTGCACCTTGCCTCACTCCAGCCAATATCTTGTGGGTGGGAGCCTAACCTATAGTGTCACTGGACAGTTTTCCTCCAAGCCTCTTCCCCTTTGATAATTATTGCAACATGAAACAAGCGCATAATGCCCTGGAAAGAGCCCCTCCACTCTATCACATGTTTGTCAGTTTGAAATATGCTTTCAGATGAGGAGCACCTTGCACGTGGTGCTCAGCAAATAGCAGTGATAAGTCAGTGATAGTCGGTTCCTTAGCAATTAGTCAGTAAATACGTGTCGGTATTGGACTGGGGAGAGCGATAATCAGATCTGTGACTTATGAGCGCTGTCTGGAGGATGGGTCTTTATGTGCAGTTGGAGGTCTTCCAGGAGATGGCGCCGTCCTTCATCAGAGGTGGCTGTGGAAGCCTCTGCCCTGCTGCCTGGCAGCTCTCCCGCAGGCCACTGGGCTTCTTGGTGACTGTCCCTCACTTCTCAGTCTCCTAGCTTCCACTCACCACATACAAATGCCATCACCATTAAGACATATATGACCTAGTCTAGTCCAGTTCCTCATTTTCTACTTGAATTCTCTCCTTAACTGTTTTTCATTTGCTTTCTGATTGACTTACCCAGTGCCTTTTCAAACCTAAATCGCTTTGTGTCTGTGGGGCCTTGAAATACATTTTTCTCTAAATTATGAATAATTGGTGCACTGGACTAATATATGCATCATATGAATTTATTCTCCTTTACCTGTGATGCCAGTAATATACTCAGCTTCTGTTTGTTGCTAAAGTTTGTGTTTCTGGCTGTAATATAGTATTTATTTTCATACATAACAGAGGTTTTTATGATTTTGTTCTTCTTTTTTCTCTCCCCTGGGGAGTCCCTCCCCCTTTTCCTAAACTGTGGCCCCCGTATGGCTGTGCCCATCTCTCCTCACCCCCGTAGGGTTCTACGGCCTGGACGAATCTGACCTGGACAAGGTCTTCCACCTGCCCACCACCACGTTCATCGGTGGACAGGAGTCGGCCCTTCCGCTGCGGGAGATCATCCGGCGCCTGGAGGTAAGAAAACACAAGTCGTTTCCAGAAAACTCCAGTGGACTTGCTAAAAACTTGTGTTGGCAGGAGGCCTCCAGACTAGGTTGTTTTTCTCTTGATCCTATATATTTTTTTAATGTAAGGGAAGGGGAATTGTTTTGTTCTGTTTTTTGCTATTTTGTTGATGAAATTCCATGCTTTTTTATTTTTACAATCAACCATAACAAAATGTAGACTTTGCTGCCGACTTTAAAAAATGTGTCCTGGGCTTCCCTGGTGGCGCAGTGGTTGGGAGTCCGCCTGCCGATGCAGGGGACACGGGTTCGTGCCCCGGTCCGGGAGGATCCCACATGCCGCAGAGCGGCTGGGCCCGTGAGCCATGGCCACTGGGCCTGCAAGTCCGGAGCCTGTGCTCCACAATGGGAGAGGCCACAACAGTGAGAGGCCCATGTACCAGAAAAAAAAAAAATGTGTCCTAAAGCATTAGGTAAATAAAGGGTGTCATTCCCAAAACAACTTGAATAGGAACGCCTGGGGAGGTTCCTGGCCCACCTACGACCAACTGAGTCAGCTCTGGTTTTGGAACCTGGAAATGTGCATTTTTACAAATCTCCCAGAGATAGGGATACGCAGCTGTGTTTACAAGCGACTGCTCGAGCCCCAGGTTGTACTGATCCAGCATTTGAAAGGGGCAGAGAGCCATGCACGGCTTTCATTTCATCCAGTGCCAGAACCCAGGAGTTGGGCTGTTGTGGACACTTGGACCTGGACTCCAGGGGTCCCAGCCATAGCACCCCCTGTCCCCAGAGGGCCCCACGTCCAGGGCTCTTCCAAGAGAGCCTACCATTCTGACTTGTCCCAGTTTGGAATACCCCTTCTCGTTGTTTACAGATATTTACGTACACTCACCCGATGATGGTGGGTTAGGTATGTTTACACGTGACATGTGCGTGCACTGGGCGGCTGTGTGAGCTGACAGAGCTTAAGTATGTTCTTGGTCCCGTGACATAATAATCAACTTGCAGCTCTTTGAATATTTAGAGCGAGTGCAATTTCTTGGCTTCCTAACGTCTCACTAGAGAGAGAAGCTAAGAATCGGCACCTAAAACTCCCTGCCCTTTTCTCCTGGGGATTGAGCTAAGAACAGGAGAAACAAAATATGATCCAGGGGCCCAGTAACTATGTGTCCAAGTTAATAGCTAAATTCATGCTGATAATAATGGAGACATACTGTTTTTGACCTAATAATTTCCTTTGAGCCTTTAATTGTTCAGTAATGGACATACTCCCCATCAGGCATAAGGAGCACGGGCGTGTTCTCCTGCCTCCATGGGTAAAGGAGGGGGCCCCCTCCCCCTCCCCGCCTCTTCCCTCCCCACTTCCTCCCTCCCCCTCCTCTCCCCCTTTCCCTTCCTTCATTCTCTTCCCCTCCCCTCCCCCCTCCCCTTCCCCTCCCCTCTCTCCCCACCCCTTCCTCTCCTCTCTGCTAGACTTACAACTCAGACTTGGGTCCCAGGGAAGATGCACCCTTTTTTAAGCTGATGGAGGAAGGTTCAAGGTTCATGTTAACAGACGCTGTGGCTGGGCCATGTTTTCTCAAATGTGTTTGTGTAGAAATACACTTTCTTCTGCGGCTCAGTAGATCAGGGCACTGTCACTGTACAGCTCCGGTGGAAGTGGTGACTCGCGCTGGCTCTGAAGTCAGGGAAGGCAGGCCAGCACCCCCCATCCCTGGGCTTCTTGTGCATCCAGTTTAAAAGTTCCCAGTTTATCACATGAGGTGTCCTCAGGGAAATATAGTTTTGGAGTTAATGAAAACACCTTAAACACCAAGGTCTTTCCCAGATCCATTTCCTCTTTTTGTCCCTAGGCAAGATTTTCCTCCTCTTGGCTAGGATGATAGCGAGAGCGCGTTGTGGTTGGCCATTATTTTGAGTTCAGGCAAATGTCCCTTTGTTTCATTATCATAGAATTAACGTGCAGAGGTGCCCACCCCTGCTCTGGTGTCACATCTAGACCCACCACTGGGATCCCAGGTGCATCCTCACCCTGCACTGTGCCAGCCAGTTTCCATGTCTGTTGTGAAAACCAAAGGGGGTCACAGACAGAACCACCAAGCAGAACCTGGCCCTCTAAGTGCTTGGTCAGCATGGCTGCTGCGAAGACGTTGAAAGGCATTTGTGGGCTCTAAAACTTATTGTCGGGAGTTCCCTGGTGGCCTAGTGGTTAGGATTCAGCGGTATCACTACCATGGCCCGGGTTTGATCCCTGGTCAGGGAACTGAGATCCCACAAGATGTGCAGCGTGGCCAATATATATACATATCAATTAATTTTAAAAAATTATTGGCACACCAGGGCATTGCTTTTTAAATTCCTAAAAGCAGTGGTTAAGAATCCTCCTGCCAATGCAGGGGACATGGGTTTGAGCCCTGGTCCGGGAAGATCCCACATGCCGTGGAGCAGCTAAGCCCGTGCACCACAACTACTGAGCCTGCGCTCTAGAGCCCATGAGCCACAACTACTGAGCCCGCGTGCCGCAACTACTGAAGCCTGCGTGCCGCAACTACTGAAGCCCGTGTGCCTAGAGCCTGTGCTCCGCAACAAGAGAAGCCACCACCACGAGAAGCCCGCGCACCGCAACGAAGAGTAGCCCCAGCTCGCCGCAACTAGAGAAAGCCCACACGCAGCAACGAAGACCCAACGCAGCCATAAATAAATAAATAAATAAATTTTAAAAATAAATAAATAAAAGCCTGCTAACTTAAGTGGCCACTGAGCTGTGATATCCACCGGCAGCACAGGGCCTTTCTTTCTCAGGGTGGTGGGCACAGTCTGACCTTGAGGTCAGAGAACCTGTCTTCCCCAGGAGCTTCCCCGTCCCTGGGCTGGTGCTTCTGTCCTCCCGCCATGAGGGGAGCATGTCTCGGCTTAGTGGTTCTCACTGTCCCCTCCCTGCCTATTGGGCTCTGTACTCTGTGGAGGAACTATTTCATGGCCAGGTTCAGAGTGAGAGGAGGTTGTGGGCCCAAACTTGGTGCCCCAGGCCACAGCTGGCTCTGTTGCATTTGAAAGGGAGGCCACCTGTTCTGCCAGCCTTCTGGCTGAGTGGTCAGTCAACACACCTGGGGGGACATCCCCTTGATCGTGTGTGTGTGCGTGAAAAACAGATGGCGTACTGCCAGCACATTGGGGTGGAGTTCATGTTCATCAATGACCTGGAGCAGTGCCAGTGGATCCGGCAGAAATTCGAGACGCCTGGGATCATGCAGTTCACCAATGAGGAGAAGCGGACCCTGCTGGCCCGGCTAGTGCGCTCCACCAGGTACGGGGCTGCACTGGTCCCGTCAGTGTGGCACAGCCTGTTGACAGGGGTGGGTGGGTTTGGAGCGTGGCCACAGCCCCACGAGAGCAAGGTTGGCCCTGGTGCCTTGGCTCTTCAGAGTGGCTTGGTTCCTGTCCAGGTTTGAGGAGTTCCTGCAGCGGAAGTGGTCATCTGAGAAGCGCTTTGGTCTCGAAGGCTGCGAGGTGCTGATTCCTGCCCTCAAGACCATCATTGACAAGTCAAGTGAGAACGGAGTGGACTACGTGATCATGGGGATGCCGCACAGGTACCTGGCTGCCCTTCATGCATCCAGAGCACGGGGTGGGGCACTAGGCAAGCAAGGAGGCTGGCTCGCCTGGAACGCACTTGCACCCCTGTCCTGGGACAGCCATCGCCACAGCATCCCCCTCCCTCAGTAGCCACTGTCACACTCAAGGCCACAGTGGTTTTAGGCAGGCATCTTGGCCTCATGCCCTTGTCGGGATCACCACTGAGGGAGGTTAACCTAGAGGGAAGGCTGCTCGGTGACGTGGAGCGGAGACCTCAGCTTGAGGCGGCAGCAGAGGCTGAGGGTGGAGCGTTCGCCACAGGCCGGCAGTGTTTCTCCGTTTTCTACCTTTCTTCCTCCCACCTCGTCGTGGCCCTGGGTGCCGGGCAAGCAGAGGCTGAGTGTCCCACATCAGCTCTGCTCTCAGCTCCTCTCGGGCTGCAAACCGAGGCACTGCCTGTCCATCGGGGGAGGAAGGGGCTAGAACAGCATTGCCTGCTGCCCGGAACACAGCTCAGGCCCTGCTCGCCCCTCTGTGCACCAGAGGGCGGCTGAACGTGCTTGCAAACGTCATCAGGAAGGAGCTGGAGCAGATTTTCTGTCAGTTCGACTCAAAGCTGGAGGCAGCTGATGAGGTGAGACACCCGACTTCCTTTAGAAACTAGCAGAGCTCCGACCCACACCAGACCCTGGTTCCGCTTGTTTCTCCGGAAGCACCTGGGCCTGGGATCCTCCATACCACTCGCAAAGGAGGTGGCCGGTGGCCGACCTCCCGGAGAAAAGAGAGATCAGAGGCTTGGCAGCCCCCGCAGTCCTCCCCACTGGGGTTTGGGACGTGCGCCTCTGGTTGAGGGACCTTCTCCCTGTGCCCTAGGTAGAGCCATTCTGGGGAAAGGCTTTCCATCCTTCCAGGAATGGGGGTTCTGGGAGGAGAAATAACACAGGACAGGGCTGTCGTGAAGAGTAAGCATCTCCATGCCCAGGATAAAGGCTGACTGTTTGTACCTTCAGGGTTCTGGAGACGTGAAGTACCACCTGGGCATGTATCACCGGCGGATCAACCGTGTGACCGACAGGAACATCACCCTGTCGCTGGTGGCGAACCCTTCCCACCTGGAGGCTGCCGATCCCGTGGTGATGGGCAAGACTAAAGCTGAGCAGTTTTACTGTGGGGACACCGAGGGAAAGAAGGTAAGGCCACGGGGGCTGGCCAGGGGCAGCCCTGAGGCCAGATGGTCCAGGACCGGCTCACAGCCTCAGGCACGTCCCAGACCTCATGTTTCTGGAATTTAACAAAATATTCTGAATGGATCTTGAAAGAGTAGCCATAGTATTAATAAATTAATCCGTTACAGATAATGTTTCCTTCCAAGTTGTGACCACCAGAGCTAGGTGGGGAGTAGATTGCTTTCATTGTCACCACACCTGTGGAGAAGCTAGTTTTGTACAGTATCATGGCGGACAAAGAGGCTTTGTCACTGAACAGGAGGAGAGAGTCTTAAGGAAAAGATGTGGGTGAGCCTAAAGGAGGAACTGTAAAACTGACAGATGGGGGGCTTCCCTGGTGGCGCGGTGGTTGAGAGTCCGCCTGCCGATGCAGGGGATGCGGGTTCGTGCCCCGGTCCGGGAAGATTGCACATGTCGCGGAGCGGCTGGGCCCGTGAGCCATAGCCGCTGAGCCTGCGCGTCCAGAGCCTGTGCTCCGCAACGGGAGAGGCCACAGCAGTGAGAGGCCCGCGTACCACAAAAAAAACAAATACTGACAGATGGGAGGAGAGGTGTTCGAGTTTGTAGCAGGGTGGCACCGTTTAGAGATGGAGAACAGCTCGAGTTCCGGGCGGCCCTGGTACCGGCATTTTCCAGGTGTGTGACGCTGAATGTTTAATGTTGGTTGGACAGCCTACTTACGTATAGAAATCCTCAGTGGATTTTAACTGTTTGTCCTTGTTTAACCTCAAAGTAGAAGTTTGTCTGTAACAAATTGTACAGTTCTTATTACTTAATGATAACCTCAAAGCCAAGCAATAAGAAAAATCAAGTTTTTGTAATGTCTGCATGTGCATTCTGGGGTATGTTCAAAGTCAGCATCACCACCCTACTCTCAAGCATCTCTTGTTCTTCCTAGAAATAGGGTCATATGTGAGGAAGCTAACAGAACATACACAATGTGATGTAAAGCTGCAGGCTCACTGGTAAAGAACTTCAGAAGAGGTATATGGGTGTGGAAGGAAGTGGAATGAAAGGCAGTCAAATCCTCTCATCGATAGAGCAGGTAGTTGTCATATTTAATTAAAGAAACAGCAGGATTTAGGTAGACGGGAAGAAAAGGACATTCTCTGGAGATGAAAGAAGGACAAGGATGGAGGTGGGGTTGTGCTGTGGGCAGAGCAGGGAGGAGCTGGGCAGGGCAGCCTGGCCCAGGGATGCCCTGGAGAGGGGTCAGACTTTTTAGAGGTGGAACCAAGCATTAGTCTACTAGGTTCTATAATTTAAAACACTGTGAGTCTACTCGTGCTGTGTTTGGACGGTTAGAGGGTAACGGGATCCCGACCAGAGGTGGCATTGGGAACAGGAAGTGGTTCCTGCACCACAAAGAGTGTGGCCCATGGGGAGGGTGTCGGGACATGAGAGTTACTTTGCTGAGCTTGGGGGCCTGGATGGTGCCTCAGAAACTCCAAGAGGGTAGAAAGTGGCTTCCTGTGCAGCCCCCGAGACCACCAGTGACACAGTGGCCAGGGACGGATAGGGAGGAAACCAGCATCAGTGACCAGTGCCTCCAGCATTTCCGCTGTCTGTGGCTGGGACCCTTGCCCAGGCATTTGGGGCCAGGGAAGGGAACAGGAGTGCAGAAAACTTTGTGACATCTACGTTCATAAATTACAGACGAAAAGCCACTCCAACATCGCTTGCTTAGAATGCTGGAGACATCCTGAAAAGGAATGAAAGAACTAGGGAGAAGTGGTTGAGGGTGTCTAACATGCTTCAGATGATCACAGCAGTCCATCCTGTGAGGCCAGGAGAGGCTGATTAGCCCTGTGTGGTCACCAGGCACTTGTCTGAGGGAGTGCCCTGTCCATGGGAGTGCCCTGCCTGGCGTGGACGGCCCATCCCTCCAGGGCCCTGCCCCCGCCCCTCTATCTGAGCCCACCCTTGCCCGTGCTCAGCGGGTGAGTCCAGACCCCACCAGTCCTTCACACCTGCTCTCCTGGCTACTCTTCCCAAACCCTTAGGCAATTATCTGATTTCTGTTAAACCCAGAATCCAGGGAGCTGGAGTGTTTGTTACATAACCTTCAGTGTTTCAGAAAAAAACTATGTAATTTCTATAAATGTGGCCAAGGTTGTTCTATAACCTGGTGCAAGACTGAGCCTGACCCAGCTTGGCTCAGGGCTGATGTGGCCCTTGGGGCATTCATGTGGGAAAGCAGCTCCCTAGCGCCGCGGGTGGCCTGCCACGGACGGAGGCCCACTCCTACCTGGGTCCAGATCGGGCCGCCAGGGTGTGTGATTTTAGCAAGCAGCACTGTGCTGAGGAACACAAGGGACCGAGTGCAGCCTAGCAAGGGGCACAATACAGCTTCTCCAGAAGATCAAGAGAAACAGCGTGAGGAGAGGGGAGGCTGACCCTGAGGTGCCCGATGGCAGAAGGCCGAGGTTGTACAGAGAAGGCTCTGCAGAGAAACGCGCGTCCTGGCGAGCAGGAAGAGGCACCATGTCCCCCAGTCGTTTGGGCCCTGGCAAGGCTGCAATCCTCTGAGGAGGTCCCTGCGCAGACCCGACACTTGTGTCCACTTCCACCTGTCCCAGACAGTGTCCCTGTGTCCCTCAGGGCAGGACACATGGGGTTCTGCTAAAAAAAAAATCTAGATTTTTGTCCCCGAAGAGCACGTGGACCTTCCCTTCCTGGCGCTGCGGACCAGGGAGGTGACAGGAGTTGAGTAAACACAGCAAGAGCGCGTCAAGGAGCAGGGGTGGCAGGGCCGTGGGGCTGTACCAAGCAAACAGGTAATGTGTTGAGGACAGTGGGAACAGTGTCTCACGGTGTAGGGGATGTTTATAAATGCAGAAGGAGGAAGGCCCAGAAATAGGATTGGAATTGGAGGCATCATAGTTGTACAGTGTACAGATTTAGAAATCGCTGTGTATGTGAACCTGTGCATCTGGTTTTTGGCTCTGTGCTGAAAGAGCCTAGAAGTGTGATGCTCTAGTGGTGATGAGCACACAAATACTAGTCTTCAGTGCCGTCCTCCACTGAAGGAACCAGGCTCCTTAGAGAAGTGTCTGATTCCAGGGCTGGGCAGGAACAGTGCAGCAGGGGGCTGAAATCTCTGTTGTGCCAGAAAGCACGGAGGCCCCCACAAGCCATGGGGCCTGTCCAGATGGCACGGGACCCCCACGCCAAGTATGGGGCAGCGTGAGCGTCCAAATAACTACAGATACTAGTCAGTTACAGCCAGTTGAATAAAACAGGAATCCGGGAGCACGTATTAATACAGATAAATAAAAGTCGAGAAGAGAAAGCTTTTATGGAATGCCAGCGCGTGAAGGTAGGAGTGACACCTGGCAGCATACCAGGGGTGCCGCTCAGGCTGCTGGGTGGGTGGAGGTGTGGTAAGGAGCAAGATCTAGAAGTTTTCCTCACTGTTCTCGTTACCGAGGAGAAATGGCGAGTTTAAAGGGAGAAACACAGACTTCCTGGCGGTCCAGTGGTTAAGACTCTGCACTTCCACTGCAGGGGGTGCAGGTTCGATCCCTGGTTGAGGAACTAGGATCCCACATGCCGTGCAGCATGACCAAAAAAAAAAAAAGGGAGAAACAGACAGCTACCTGTCCATGTGATCCAAGTCAACTTCATCCACGTGGGGTAGGCCAGCTCTGGCGTCCCCTGGTACGGAATGCACCGTTCCTGAGTCTGGTCACACAGGACCATCGGAGCCCAAGGCCTGGCCCTAAGAGCGCGTCCCCGTGGGGTCTGGGCCAGCACTGCCTTCCTGACGAGAGGGCCCTGCGTGGTGGGTTCAGGGGTGGTGGCATTGGCTCTGCAGCAGTTGATGGCAGGGTGGCAGGTGCGCGGACATGGAGGGCACCCTCGTGGAGCACGTTCTCAGGGGGAACGGGGTGCGGGGGGGCCTGGGGGTCTTTGTGCCTTCCTGCCGTTTCCTTTCTAAGTTCGAAATTATCTCAAAATACATCATTTTTTGAAAAGTGGATTGTGACTGAATCTCCAGTGTGCCTTGTGGACGTGGTGGTCGGGACCATGTCACATTTGGGGTCTCCTTTGCGTGTCTGCAGGTCATGTCCATCCTTCTGCACGGGGACGCTGCATTTGCCGGCCAGGGCATCGTGTACGAGACCTTCCACCTGAGTGACCTGCCGTCCTACACGACTCACGGCACTGTCCACGTGGTCGTCAACAACCAGGTAACCTGGGCTCCAGGCGGGCTCTGGGGTCTTTGCAGCAGAGAAGGCTGTGGAGGCCACAGCATCAATTAGACTTTCTCCTGAGGCTTCTACGCTCACATCAGCCTTACTTAGAATGACATGGTTTCATCATTTAATACATTTGTTGTTTTCTGATTAATAAACTTGGACAAACAGGAAACTTTCTTTAAAGTGGAGAGATTTTAATTACGGTGTTTAAGATCATGGTGTTATTTCAGAATATTTTCTTCCATATCCACAAGCACATAGATGGCTTTCCTCTTTTAAGAAACTGGGTTCTGTACACACAGTTTTATATCCACTTCTTATTTACCACAGTGTTTTCTCATGGCATTATATATTCTTAAAATATTAATTTTAATGGAAATAATTCATTATAGGTTGTTTCATAAAATAGATATTGAAAAGGTGCCAAGGAAAGAGAAAGGTCTAAAAACAACCTGTCTCTGAACTGTGTTTTAAACAGATGACCAAACACAGAGAGTCTTTACTGCTTTTTGGGTAGGGGCTGAGATGCTAACAGGAATGGTCTTCAATCTGGAAGAGTACAGCAAAGATCATTCACAGGGATTGGAAGCCCAAGACGCAGGGGGATTTTTTTTTTTTTTAAAGAAAAAAGTTTTTCCATGAGTAGTCTCCAGAGTCAGGTGAATTCCATCCCAGGAGTTTTTTGCTTGGTTGATTGCTTGGTTTTTTTTGGTGCAGTTTTTTTTTTTGGTTTTTTTGATTATTTATTCTTTTTTTAAAATTAACTTATTTGTTTATTTTTGGCTGCGTTGTGTCTTCATTGCTGCGCGTGGGCTTTCTCTAGTTGGGGCTGCTCTTCATTGTGGTGCGCGGGCTTCTCATTGCGGTGGCTGCTCTTGTTGTGGAGCACGGGCTTTAGGCACGTGGGTTTCAGTAGTTGTGGCATGTGGGCTCAGTAGTTGTAGTGCACGGGCTCTAGAGCGCAGGCTCAGTAGTTGTGGCACACGGGCTTAGTTGCTCCGCGGCATGTGGCATCATCCCAGACCAGGGCTCGAACCTGTGGTCCTTGCATTGGCAGGCGGATTCTTAACCACTGCGCCACCAGGGAAGTCCCTCTCCATTTGTTTAGATTGGGTAATTTCTGTTCCATCTTTAAGTTCTCTGAGTCTTTCCTTTCTCCCTTCCATTCTGCCATAGAGCACCTCCATTCAGGTTTGGGGTTTTTTTCCCTGATTTCCACCCCCCCGGGGGGGTTTGTTTGTTTGTTTTTTCAACTCTAAAGTTTCCACTTGGTTCTTCTTGTATCTTCTGTTTCTTTGCTGAGTTTCTATTTTTTCATGTATTTCAGGAATGTTCATAATTTTTATTGAGGTATTTTTATGAAGTTTGCTTTGAATTTTATGAATTGTAATTTTATGAAGTCTTTGTGAGGTAATTCTAAAATCTGTGTCATCTCAGTGTTGGCTTCTAATGATTGCTTTTTCTCATTCAAGCTAAGATTTTTCTGGTTGTTGGTATAACAAGTGATTTCTTATGAAACCAGACATTTTGAGGATATGTTATGAAACTCAGAATCTTATTTAAATCTCCTGTTATAGGAGGTGTCCTCTGGACATTTCGGGTCGGGGTTGGGGGACACTTGTTACTGCCAGGTGGGGTAGGGGTCCAGGTTCCCCACCCCAGGTCTGTTGATACCCAGGGAAGGGAGGGGACGGAGGGTGGGACAAGGGTGCTTTGTTACTGCTTCCCAAGTAGCCTCCACTAACACCAGGGATGGAGTGGTTGCCTAATTACCAGCAGCCTAGGGGGGCTGCTGGGGACACCGGGCCTTTGCTGGGGCAAGTGGGGGTGGCCACGGTGTTTTCTGTGGGGTTGGCTGCAGCAGGGTGATGATTGTCTAAAAATCTTCTGTACTGCTAGGCGGCCTGTTCCTGGTCTTCTGGCCAGAGAGAGCCACTTTCCTCGAAACGTCTTTTTGCTATGCCTGTTGGCGTTTCTGAGTTGCCTGCTTCCCTAGCCCTAAATCTGGGCTATATGAGGCAAAAAGATAGCCCTGGGAATGATCACAAGTCATTCCTCGGGACTGGAGGTCCCCGGCTGATCTGCTTGCTTCTGTCTACCTTCAGTGTTTGTTTTATATATATAATGCCTTGGGTTTTTAATTGTACTTATTAGCAGGAGAAGGAGGGAAAGGTACATCTCCTCCATCTTCCAGAAGTGGAAGTCCCTATGAGCACTTTTTTCTAAGTGTAAATTCCATTTCTTTAGTAAATACAAGACTATTCAGGTTATCTGTTTCTTCTTGAGTGAGCTCTGGTTACTTCTGTCTTTCATGGAATTTTTTCATTTCATTTAAGTTGTAAAATTTATGAGCATAAAGTTTCCAATGTTCTCTTATTAGGGTCTGTTGTTTTATCCCTTCTTTCATTCCTAATATTGGTAATTTGTGTGTTTTCTCTTTTTCTCGGTTATATAGATTTGTTGTTGGTTTCAAAGGAACAGCTTTGGTTTCATTGCATTTTCTCTGTTGTTTTCCTGTTTTCTATTTCATTGGTTTCTGCTCTTTGTAATTTCTTTCCTTCTACTTGCTTTGGGTTTAATTTAGTCTTCTCTTTCTAGTTTCTTATTTCTTATTCATTGACTTGAAACCTTCCGTCTTGGCAATATAAACATTTAACAGTATTTCAATTTAAGAATCACATTACATGGGCTTCCCTGGTGGCGCAGTGGTTGAGAGTCCGCCTGCCGATGCAAGGGACACGGGTTCGTGCCCCGGTCCGGAAAGATCCCACATGCCGGGGAGCGGCTGGGCCCGTGAGCCATGGCCACTGAGCCTGCGTGTCTGGAGCCTGTGCTCTGCAACGGGAGAGGCCACAACAGTGAGAGGCCGACATACCACAAAAAAAAAAAAAAAAAAAAGAATCACATTACACAAATACAGTACAGGTAAGCCTTTGGTTTGTCAAACTTCTTATGACAGAAGGTCAAGCATTTTGGTTGAACTTAAGTGAGACTGTGTCCAGAGGAGAGAGTCTTAGGATGGCATAGTGTCTGGAAAATTACCCTAAAAGGAAGCCGTGACCATGTAGCCCAGAAGATGGAAGACTCCTAGAAGCATAAGAGCTGTTTTCAAACAAATGAATGCTTCACAAAGCAAGGAATATAATGGGCAGAGTCAGCACCAATGCATAGCAATTGCCAGGAAGCAGCAGATTTCAGCTGAATGAAAAGAACTTCCAACAATCAGACCTGTTCCTTTTTTTTTTTTTTTTTTTGCGGTACGCAGGCCTCTCACTGCTGTGACCTCTTCCGTTACAGAGCACAGGCTCCAGACACACAGGCTCAGCAGCCATGGCTCACGGGCCCAGCCATCTGCGTCATGTGGGATCTTCCCAGACCGGGGCACGAACCCATGTCCCATGTCCCCCTGCATCGGCAGGCAAACTCTCAACCACTGCGCTGCCAGGGAAGCCCCCTGTTCCTTTTTTTTTTTTTTTTTGCACCGGATAAAATTTAATAGGGTGGGGAAGACACTGAAAACGGGACAGGGAAGAAGGTGCAGAGTCCGGGTTGGGTGAGGGCCTTAGTTAGCCAAATCTGGGGCCTTCAGGCCCACCCAGCTGCATTGGCAGGTTGACGCGGTAGCCCTGAAAGCTGCAGAGCGCCCAGCACATGTGGGAGCAGGGGTAGTGGCGTGGATGGGGACAGCCAGGGACAGAGCTGCAGGGTTGAAGGAAACAGGGCTCCAACCAGGATAGACCATTTGCCTCTCACGTCCCCTCTGGCTCTCAAACCCAGCAGTTCCACTTTGTGGGGTTTTCCTACTACTACACTCACTCCCAAATGTCTTCTTTAAAGATATCACTTGGGGAATTCCCAGGCTGTCCAGTGGTTAGGACTCGGTGCTTTCACTGCCAGGGCCAGGGTTTGATCCCTGGTCAGGGAACTAAGATCCTGCAAGACACACAGTGTGGCCCAAAATATATATATATATATATATTATATGTACATAATATATATGTCACTGCTGCACAATTAATACCTTAATAAAACTGGAAGAAAAAATAAATGTACAAAACTGAAATAAGTAAATAATATGGAGGGGCATTGTGGGGAAGCTATGACTGCTGCAGCAAGACTAGAAACCAGAATTTCTACCACTACATCAGTAGGGAGCTGGTTAAGTAGTTTATGATGTATCCATCCGTGTGTTACAAGGCTTAAATGAATTAATACATATAAATTAATATACATAAAGTGCTCAGAATAGTGCCTGGCCCATAAATAAGCACTAATGTAAGTTAACTGCAACTGCAGTGTAATAAAACCATTTGAGAGAGTAGGATCTATATATACTGTTGAAATGAACTATAAGGTACGTTAAGTGGGGAAAAGAAGTGCAGAGCAGAACGTGGAGTATAGCTGCATCTCTGTGTGTGTGTGTGAGTGGGTGGGTATGCGTACACCCACCATATGTGTTTAAAGATGAAGAAGTCAGGGACTTCCTTGATGGTCCAGTGATTAAGACTCCGAGCTCCCAGTGCAGGAGGCCTGGGTTTAATCCCTAGTCAGGGAACTAGATCCTGCATGCCACAACTAAGACCCGGCACAGCCAAATAAATAAATACATATTTTTAAAAAATAAAATAAGAAAAATGAAGTCGGTAACAGTGGTGGATATTGGGGAGGGCAGCTGGGGGACTGAGGTCTCAAAACTTCGAAGCAGTTCACTTTCTGTGGTGTTCTAGCTGTAAGGTTCATATTATGATCACTGTCTTACCTGGTCCCTACCCTCATTTCCCTATGGGGAGACCCAGACCCAGATGGACCATGGGATTGATCAAGGTTCTCTGTAAGTGCTCATCAGAATTCTCCCTGGTACATCTTTTTTCAATGTTCTCATCAGTTTGTGACTATTTCTAATCTTTTCTTTAGTCAGTGTAATAAAGGAGTTTATGTAAGAGCAATTCATCATAAAGAAAGAAAGAATTCTCAGACTTCTGTAAGAACTACAGTTTTGCTAATGTTTTCTTAAATCTTTTTACTGTTTTTGATAACATCAATCATGACATGGGGCCAGTAAGATCTGTAGCAGGAAAGGAAAGATGTGCTTTGCTGAGGCTCTTGTTTCTCTAAGGACACACGTAGTATTTCCTATTCTGAATGTTTCTTCTAAGGAAGCCATCAGTTGCTAAATGCTTTTGTATAAGAATGTTTATGGGCGGGGTGGGGGGGGCTTCCCTGGTGGTGCAGTGGTTAAGAATCCGCCTGCCAATGCAGGGGACATGGGTTCAAGCCCTGGTCCGGGAAGATTCCCACATGCTGCGGAGTAACTAAGCCTGTGTGCAACAACTGCTGAGCCTGCGCTCTAGAGCCTGCGAGCCACAACTACTGAGCCCGTGTGCCACAACTACCAAAGCCCGTGTGCCTAGAGCCTGTGCTCCACGGCAAGAGAAGCCACCGCAATAAAAAGCCTACGCACCACAATGAAGAGTGGCCCCCACTCACCACAACTAAAGAAAGCCGGGACGCAGCAACGAATACCCAAAGCGGCCAAAAATAAAAATAAAATAAATTTTAAAAACAAAAAACAAAAAAACTTACTAAAAAAAAATGTTTATCGGGCTTTCCTGGTGGCGCAGTAGTTAAGAATCTGCCTGCCAATGCAGGGACACGGGTTCGAGCCCTGGTCAGGGAAGATCCCACATGCCACGGAGCAACTAAGCCCGTGCGCCACAACTACTGAGCCTGCACTCTAGAGCCCACGGGCCACAACTACTGAAGCCCGTGCACCTAGAGCCCATGCTCTGCAACAAGAGAAGCCGCCACAATGAGAAGCCCGTGCAGTGCAACGAAGAGTAGCGCCTGCTTGACGCAACTAAAGGAAGCCCATGCACAGCAACGAAGACCCGATGCAGCCAAAAATAAATAAATAAATTTATTTTTTTAAGAAAAGATTTTTCAGGGAAAAGTTAAAAACAAAAAAGAATGTTTATAAAAACCAAAGAGTCTTTGTATAAATTTTGGCAAAGCCGTAGGAAGCAGTATTATATAATCATTAAAATATTTAATATCCTGGGGAAACGGTCACAACATGGTGAGTGTAAATGCAGGTTACTCATGCTGCTAGTAGGAGGGTGAGTGGTACAACCACTTTGGAGAGCACTCGATGGTATTTAGGTGCAATGTTCTGACCCTGTGGCTTAGTTTTCCCTTCTTAGGAGTACTGCAGAGAAACTCAGTGCTTGCTGGAGAAAACCTCCGTAAGAATGTGTACAGTAACAGTGTATTAACCACAAGTTGGAAACAACTAAATGTCCAACAACAGGAGAATGGATAAATGAACTGTGGTATATACTATTCAGTACTTAGATTTCACTAAGCTCTACTACAGGAAGTAGAGGTACATGTTTCAACCTGGATGAACCATGAATATAAATATTGAACAGAAAGCAAGTTGCAAAGGATTTGCACAGCATATAGAGTATGACACCATATGTAAGGTACATAGACTGTATATCTCTATGGTTTAAAAGACATGGAAATACTCTTCCAAAATGTCAGTGCTATGAAAACCCAAGAAAAGCAAGAAGGCTTCAAGATTAAAGGGGACTAGAGAGAGGTGACAACTAATGCAGGGTGATGTGCTGGATTGGATATGGGACTGAGGCAAGAAAGACTGGGTATCGTTAGGACAATTGGTGGAATGTGTCTACTGAGGGTCAGATAACGGTATTCTGTAATATTGAATTGCTTGGGCCGAGAACTGCACTCTGGCTGGTAATGAAATGTCCATGTTTTAGGGAATAGGGACGTCTACTACTTACCTGCAAATGGTTTAGGAAAAATGTGTGTGTGTGCGTGCGTGTGTAATGGAAAGAGCATGAATAAGAAAAGGGGCAAAATGGCAACAGTTGGTGAACCTGAGTAAAGACTGTGTGGGAGTTCTCTGTATGCTTTCAACTTTTCCATAAGTCTGAATGATATCACAATTTTAGTGAACAATAAGCCTAAGAAGATACCATATATTGTTTATGGACACATGGAATACATATTGCAACACGTAGAAACTATGTCCTCCACTTTCAGGGCCGTGCTCTCTGTGTGTGGGCCAGCTGTAGCAGAAATGTATAAAAAGTCCTGGAACTGTTAAGATTTGTTCATTTTGGCTTGTGAGTTCATGGGTGATCATTATAGTATTATCATACTTTCTATATGTTTGAAGTAGTCCATAAAAATAAATTTTCGGTATTTGTTTTCTTTATTTTCCTTTTTATTTTTTTGGTTGCGTCAGGTCTTAGCTGTGGCATGCGGGATCTTTTGTTGTGGCATGCGGGCTCCTCTCTAGTTGTGGCGTGTGGGTTTTCTCTCTCTAGTTGTGGCACGTGGGCTCTGTAGTTTGTGGCACGCAGGCTCTCTCGCTGAGGCGCGCGAGCTCAGTAGTTGTGGCTCGCGGGCTTAGTTGCCCCGCAGCACGTGGGATCTTAGTTCTCCGACCAGGGAACGAACCTACATCCCCTGCACTGGAAGGCGGATTCTTTACCACTGGACCACCAGGGAAGTCCCCATGAAAATAAATGTTAAATGCAGGTTATAAAATTACGAATATATGATTAAGTTTTAGTACATCTAAGTGGTGAGGCCTTTAATTTTCTTTTCAAAGAAAAAAATGCCAATGTTAAGTGACCAAAGTGCAAAACTACAGAAATGATAGGATCTGAAATTTTGTATTTATATTTCATGTGTATGCATGCAAAGAAAATCATCTGGAAAGGAAAACATCAAAATATTTACACCTGGTAGAATATAGTGACTTTGTTTAATTTTTCATTAAACTGTCTTCCAAACTTGAACATGTATGAATTTTGTTAGCAGAATAGGAAAAAAAAAAACAATTAAAAAAAAATAGCCTTTGGGAACTGTCTTAGAGTAGGCCTAGGGCAGCCAAGTGGCCTCCAGCAAGTGGCCTTCAGGCTCCACCCTGCCTGCCGTTAGCCCCGCCCTCACCCTCAGACACATACATTCCTGCTCCTGCCCTGCCCTCTTATCCTGCCCTGCCCTCGGCTCCACCCCCTGTCCTGGTTCCACCCTGCCATTGGCCTGGAGGGTGGGCCTGCTCTGCCCCGCCCCACCTCTGCCCCACCCATGCTCAGCAGCTTGCCCAAGCCCCCTGGCCAAGCTGCCTGTCTCTTGCAGATCGGCTTCACCACCGACCCACGCATGGCCCGCTCCTCACCCTACCCCACCGATGTGGCCCGAGTCGTGAATGCCCCCATTTTCCACGTGAATGCGGATGACCCGGAGGCAGTCATGTACGTGTGCAAGGTGGCAGCCGAGTGGAGGAGCACCTTCCACAAGGACGTGGTGGTGGACCTGGTGAGTGACCTTAGCCCGTGTCCTGAAGAGAGGGGTCAGGGCTCCCTAGAGCCAGGGCACCTCACTGCCCCTCCTGAGGGCTCCTGCATCTTTGGCCTGGGTGACCTGACCTGGGGAAGAAGGTAGTTGGAATCCTGTCCCGAGATAGCCCCAGGTCACTCTCGTTTCATCTCATGTGACAGTCAAAGCAATTCTAGCGAGTGAAGGAGTGAGAGACAGGACCCTAATTCTAGAAGAGGTAAACTGAGGTGTCACATAGGAGAAGTGGGGGCAGGTCCTCGTGGGTCCTGGGTCCCAGCCAACGTGGTCCGTGATGCTGGCATCTCCTGGCTGTGTTCAGGTGTGTTACCGACGCAATGGCCACAACGAGATGGACGAGCCCATGTTCACGCAGCCGCTCATGTACAAGCAGATCCGCAAGCAGAAGCCCGTGCTGCAGAAGTATGCCGAGGTGCTGGTGTCGCAGGGCGTGGTCAACCAGCCTGAGTATGAGGTGCGTCCCCGGCTCTGATCCCAGTGGGCCTTTCCAGAGCCAGGGAGGGATAGAGAAGGCCCACCACAGGGCAAATGCTCGCTTTCGCAGAGTAATTAGGATCCAAGTGAGAACACGTGAAATATTTACAACTATAGCATTTCGGTGCATAACTTCTTGGAGAGTCCAGGCTACTGAGGAGTTGCGTGAGGGAGGTGGGACCTGAGAGCACTTTGGCACAAGGCAGTGGCCTCCTTGGCTTACAGAGTCCAGTGCACAGGGGTGAGAGGGCGAGAGGCTGATGAGGGATCCAGCTTGTAAAGGGCCTGCTGTGACCTGGTCAGTTCTGGCTGGTTATGAGTGCGAAGGCCCGTGCAGGGTGACAGAGAAGTGGAGCAGGGCTGCGTATTCAGGGGCTGTGCTCGGAGCCATGAGAACTCATCCGAAAGAATATGGTGAGAGGGTGGGCGGGGACAGGGCTCCAACTTAGAGCAGGATCTGCAGCCAGCAACTGTGGAGAAGCAGCTACGGGAATGAAAACAATAAAACGGAAGCTTCCCACAGACCTCAGGGGTGATGCGTGTTGGGAGGAGAAGGCCTGGAGGCCAGTGGAGTCTGAGCGACTCTGCACTCAGGAAGTGCAGGCGCGCACTGGCTGTGTGGCTGGCGTGCCCTGTGCAGAGCGGCCCTGACGGCTGTGTCGGGCCCGACCCTCCAGGAGGAGATCTCCAAGTATGACAAGATCTGTGAGGAGGCCTTCACCAGGTCCAAGGACGAGAAGATCTTGCACATCAAGCACTGGTTGGACTCCCCCTGGCCTGGTGAGTGAGGAACGCCACCAGTGAGCCCCCTCCCCGCTCCACAACACCCTGTGGGCCCTGGACTCGGCCCCCTGACTTCGGCTCTCGGTCCTGGCCACCGCTGCACAGCATCTCGCGTGTCCACGGCTCCTTGAGGAGTGGCACCTGTGCGTCAGCTTGCCCCTTCCCTGCTAGGCTTCTTCACCCTGGACGGGCAGCCCAGGAGCATGACCTGCCCCTCCACGGGCCTGACGGAGGATATTCTCACGCACATTGGGAACGTGGCCAGCTCCGTGCCTGTGGAGAACTTCACCATTCACGGAGGTAAGGGCACCACCAGGACCTTTGGAAGTGTTGGGCCGAGTCCAGTGCCAACTGTGTCCCAGCATGAGACCAGTCCTCGCCCACCTTAGGTCCCTGCTTCGTTCAAGGCCGGGGTGGCTGGATGAGGGAAGCCCTCGCCTCACCTTACCCCTGCCCCGGCGAGGTCCTCAGCCGGCGGAGCAGTGGAGGAAGGGATGGGATGTCACGGCCGCTCTGGCCTGGTCTCCACTCAGCTCCCTTCCCCACTCTCCCGGTGAGTCAGGACTCCCAAAAGCTGGGGCCGAAGGAAGCTCAGCTCTTGTCCCGAGAGGGTGTGCCGGGCGGCTGGTGAGCACCCTGTCTCTGCAGGGCTGAGCCGGATCCTGAAGACCCGTGGGGAGCTGGTGAAGAACAGGACGGTGGACTGGGCTCTGGCGGAGTACATGGCTTTCGGCTCCCTCCTGAAGGAGGGCATCCACATCCGGCTGAGCGGCCAGGACGTGGAGCGGGGCACTTTTAGGTAATGGTCCCGGTGCTCTTGTGGGCCCTTCAAAGCATGGGAGATGGAAAGGAAGGGCTCTGGAGTTCCTCTCCCAGAAGAAAATCCCTGCCAGGAGAAAATCATTAGATCCCATTGCTCAGACCCAGAAGCACCTTTTCCCTGCTCTGATTAGACGCTTCCGTTAAGAACGGGGCTTTGTGCTCCCCCGGCGGTGCACGGGGCTGGCTTCTGCCGCTAATCTGTGCTGTTCTCCCTCAGCCATCGCCACCACGTGCTGCACGACCAGAATGTGGACAAGAGAACCTGCATCCCCATGAACCACCTCTGGCCCAACCAGGCCCCCTACACCGTGTGCAACAGCTCGCTGTCCGAGTACGGGGTCCTGGGTGAGCACCCCAGCCTGCGAGGCCCTCCTCCCTGCCGCCTCCCCGCTGCTTCCCCTGCCACCCCTTCCCCCTCCTCCCCTCTGCCCCACTCTCCCCTCCTCCCTGCAGCCCCCTTCCCGCCCACCAGCTGACTCCTGTCCGGTCTTCTCCCTCCCTCCTGCCCTGCAGGCTTTGAGCTGGGTTTTGCCATGGCCAGTCCTAACGCCCTGGTCCTCTGGGAGGCCCAGTTTGGTGACTTCCACAACACGGCCCAGTGCATCATCGACCAGTTCATCTGCCCAGGACAAGCCAAGTGGGTGCGGCAGAACGGCATCGTGCTGCTGCTGCCCCACGGCATGGAGGGCATGGTGAGGCCCCCGCCCCTTCCCGGCAGACCTAGAACGTGGGAAGGGCCTGCCTAGGACCCTGACCCCGAAATTGGCACCGTACGGGCTCTGCTGGTGTTCCCCACCTCCCTTGGAAGGCAAGAGGCAGTTCCTGCTCCGTTACTGATGAGAAGTGGCAGTGCGGACGGGGACCTCCCAGGCTCCGGTGTTCCCTGTTCTCTTCCCTCCTCCTCCGCCAGGCCCTGTGGGGGGCTTGCTTAAGAACCGGGTTTGGAAACCAGGAGGAACCAGGAGTGCTGGGCCCTGTCCTGATGTGGAAACGCCCCCTCCACGCTCCGTGTGCAGGAGGAGAAGGAATTAAACTGCCAACAGTAAAGAGAGAGTTTGGTGTTTTTCAGACCAAAATGAGCAAGTTGGTTAAGGAAGAGATGTACTGAATGCAACGGTCAGCAAGGGGGAAGCTCCTGATCTGTAACTTGTTTGTCTGGTTCCAGGGTCCGGAGCATTCCTCCGCCAGGCCGGAGCGGTTCCTGCAGATGTGCAATGACGACCCAGATGTCCTGCCGGTGAGTGGCGCACCTGGGCGTCTGTGGGCAACTCTGAAGGCACGACTGCTCTGTGCCTCTCGGTAGACGCAGGTGGGCCCCGAGCCTGCTGGTCTCCACAAAGTGAGAGGCCTTCTTAGAGCACAGAAGACAGTGCCGGGCTGCCTCCTGTCGTCCCTGCTGCTGTAGAAAGCAGAGGCGCTGAAAGCTACAGCAGAAGCTTCTAGGAGTGATACTGCCTGTATTTTGATTCAGGCAAACGGTTTAGAGGAAAGAACTCTGGGGTGATTCTAGTGAAATTTTAAGAGCTAAAAGGAAATTTGGGGGGTTCTGTTTCTAAGGAACATCAGAATTGGTTTTAGGTAGAACCTGTGTCTGTCCCAGACCAGGCAGTAGTTTTCAGAGAAATAGGGATTACATGGGACTGAGAATCCCATTCAGAGCGTGGGGCTGGCTGGCTGAGCTCTCGTCAGTGCCCCCTGTGTGTGCATCTCTGGAGGAGCTGTGGCACCCTAAGGCTGCGGCCGTGAGGCCCTCTGCCTTGATGCCCCCTGCGACGGGGTGCTCAGTGCCGCCTGGCCTCTGGCCCTTTCCCTCCTTGCTCCAGGACCTTAAGGAAGCCAACTTCGACATAAATCAGCTGTACGATTGCAACTGGGTTGTCGTCAACTGCTCCACCCCTGGCAACTTCTTCCATGTGCTGCGTCGCCAGATTCTCCTGCCCTTCCGGAAGCCGGTCAGTTGGGGGTGTCCCAGCTCAGAGAGGCCTGGCCTGAGAACTCCAGGGCCCCAGCCCAATGGGAGGATGGACTTGTGGGCGGGTGGTCGTAGATGGTGCGTTGAGCTTGGAGGAGAGCTGAGCCCCCAGGAAGCAGTCTCCTTGGTGAGGTGTGGAAGGGTGAGTAGGAGTGTGAGTGAAGGGTCCAAGGGGAGAATGCCCCCTGCTGCTGCCGGCCACAGTGCAGGGCCAGGCAGGCCCATGGGACAGGACAGCCCTGGCCACAGGCAAGGATGTCAGGAAAGGCTCAGGGGTCTTCCCCAGGTATAGGGTAGGGGGTACCCAGGGCTCCGAGCAGGCTGGGACAGACCCTGGAGGAGTGGATGCCCAGTGTCTCAGGGCGGAGGAGAGGGGACAAGGGGAAACCGCATCATTCTGTTTTCCTTCTCTTCACCTCTACCCTGCGGATCCCGCTGACCTGACCGTAGAGCTGGGAGGGCAGCATTAGATGCCTGTTCTGAAGGCGAGGCCTGGGCAGCCCCTTGCTGTCGGCCCTCCTTCTGGAATCCTTAGAACCTGAGCCTCTGCTTCTGTGTTTCAGTTAATCATCTTCACCCCCAAGTCCCTGCTGCGGCACCCTGAGGCCAGATCCAGCTTTGATGAGATGCTTCCAGGTAGGCTTGAGGGGGGTGGGCATTTGGAGTGGGTCTTCACTGCTACTCTGTGGGGGGCTTATCCTTGTCAGTCTCACTCTGGTCCTTGCCACATTTTTTGGTTGTTGGGTAAAGACCACTGAACACGACAGCCTGGATGTCAGAGCTCATGTGCAAATTGGTCAAACAGCATGTCTCGCGTCCCACTGGGGTCTGTGACCCCTGCCTGGGTGCACCCCCGCAGGACTCTTTCAGAGGCAGTGAAGTGAGCCTGAGGTTAGAGTTCACGCTGCTGCCTGGGCACTGCTCCTGGGGGGCTGATGGCAGCTCACCGCCAGGGACAGAGGAGAAGCACCGGTGGGTAGGGGCTGCCACGTAACATGGCAGCTCAGTGGTGTGAGGTGAGGCCCACAGCACTGAGATTTCCCCCTGGACAGCAGACATCAGGTGGCTGACAGCACACAGTGGCCCCACACAACCCCGGGCTTACAGGGCCAGGGGAGCCCACTTGCTCCCAGCCATGGAGCCCCCTTTAATCTTCGGTCAAGGTAAACCCCTTCTTTGTTTTTTTTCCCATTTTTTTTTTATTATGGTGAAATATACATAATATAAAATTTACCATCTTAGCCATTTTTAAGTGTACAGTTCAGTGGCATTAATAAACACATTGACGTCATTGTGCAACCATCAACCCCGTCCATCTCCAGAACTTTTTTCATCTTCCCAAACTGAAACTCTGCACCCATTGAAGAACTCGCCCATCACTACTCCTTCCCCAGCCCCTGGCACCCACCGTTCTGCTTTCTGTCTCTGTGGGTTTGGCTGTTCTAGGAGCTGCATGTGAGGGGGCTCATACAGTATGTGTCTTTATGTGACGGGCTTATTTCACTCAGCACAGTATCCTCAAGGTTCATCCATGTTGTAGCAGGTGTCAGAATTTCCTCCGTTTCTAAGGCTGAATAATGTTCTGTTGTATTTTTATACCACTTTTTGCTTATCTATTCATCTGTCAGTGGACACTTGGGTTACCTCCACATTTTAGCCATTGGGGATAATGGCTAAAATTATTAGCCATTATGGCTAAAATTATTAGTACACCTATGAACATGGGTGTACAAATCTCTCTTCAGGACCCTGCTTTCAATTCCTTTGGGTATATACCAAGAAGCAGATTGCTGGGTCATATGGTAATTTTTCAGGCATACCATACCATTTTCCATACTGGTTCACAGCAATACAGGAGGATTCCAGTTTCTCTACATTCTTGCCAACACTACTGTTTTCTGTTTTTGTTTTCTTGGTTTTTGTTTTTGTTTCATAATAGCCACCCTAGTGACCATGAAGTAGTATCTCATCGCAGTTTTGACTTTTGTTAACCTAATGATCAGTGATGTTGAGCGTCTTTTCATGTGCTTATTGGCCATCTGTATGTTATCTTTGGAAAAATGTTTAATCAAGTCCTTGCCCATTTTTTAATTGGGTTGTTTGTTTTGTTGTTGGGTTGTAAGATTTCTCTCTGTTTACTGGATATTGATGCCTTATCAGATATGTGACTTGCAACTATTTTCTTCGATCTGTGTGTAGTCTTTTTTTTTCCAGGCCTGTTTGTGTGTTCATTTGTTTGTTTGTTTATTTGCTGCACCACACGGCATGTGGAATCCTGGTTCCCCAACCAGGGATCAAACCCGTGCCCCATGCATTGGGATTGCGGAGTCTTAACCACTGGACCACCAGGGAAGTCCCTGTGTGTTGTCTTTGGATGCACAAAATTTTTAAATTTTCATGAAGTCCACTTTTTCTCTTCTTTTTGTTGTTGTCTGTGCCTTTGGAGTCACATCTAAGAAATCACTGCCAAATTCAATGTCATGAAGCTTTTCTTTTTAAATAAATTTATTTATTTTTGGCTGCATTGGGTCTTCGTTGCTGCACGCAGGCTTTCTCTAGTTGCAGCAAGCGGGGGCTACTCTTCATTGTGGTGCACCGGCTTCTCATTGTGGTGGCTTCTCTTGTTGTGGAGCACAGGCTCTAGGTACATGGGCTTCAGTAGTTGTGGCGCGTGGGCTTAATAGTTGTAGCGCACGAGCTCTAGAGCGCAGGCTCAGTAGTTGTGGCACATGGGCTTAGTTGGTCCGCTGCATGTGGGATCTTCCAGACCAGGGATAGAACCCCTGTCACCTGCATTGGCAGGCGGATTCTTAACCGCTGTGCCACCAGGGAAGTCCCAATGTCATGAAGCTTTTGCCTCATGTTTTCTAGTTCTGTAAAACATTCCGTTGGTAATTTGATAGGGATTGCATTGAATCTGTAGATTGCTTTGGGTAGTATGGACATTTTCACAATATTGATTCTTCCAATCCAAGAACATGGTATATATCTCTCCATCTTTTTGTGTCCTCTTTGATTTCTTTCATCAGTGTCTTATAGGTTTCTGAGTACAGGTCTTTTGCCTCCTTAGGTAGGTTTATTCCTAGGTATTTTATTATTTTTGTTGCAATGGTGAATGGGATTGTTTCCTTAATGTCTCTTTCTGATCTTTCATTGTTAGTGTATAGGAATGCAAGAGATTTCTGTGCATTAATTTTGTATCCTGCAACTTTACCAAATTCATTGATTAGCTCTAGTAGTTTTCTGGTGGCATCTTTAGGATTCTCTATGTATAGTATCATGTCATCTGCAAACAGTGACAGTTTTACTTCTTCTTTTCCAATTTGTATTCCTTTTATTTCTCTTTTTTCTCTGATTGCCGTGGCTAGGACTTCCAAAACCATGTTGAATAGTAGTGGCGAGAGTGGGCAACCTTGTCTTGTTCCTGATCTTAGAGGAAATGCTTTCAGTTTTTCACCATTGAGAATGATGTTAGCTGTGGGTTTGTCGTATATGGTCTTTATTATGTTGAGGTAGGTTCCCTCTATGCCCACTTTCTGGAGAGTTTTTATCATAAGTGGGTGTTGAATTTTGTCAAAAGCTTTTTTCTGCATCTATTGAGATGATCATATGGTTTTTATTCTTCAATTTGTTAATATGGTGTATCACATTGATTGATTTGCGTATATTGAAGAATCCTTGCATCCCTGGGATAAATCCCACTTGATCATGGTATATGATCCTTTTAATGTGTTGGTGGATTCTGTTTGCTAGTATTTTGTTGAGGATTTTTGCATCTATATTCATCAGTGATACCGGTCTGAAATTTTCTTTTTTTGTAGTACATTTGTCTCATTTTGGTATCAGGGTGATGGTGGCCTCACAGAATGAGTTTGGGAGTGTTCCTTCCTCTGCAATTTTTTGGAAGAGTTTGAGAAGGATAGGTGTTAGCTCTACTCTAAGTGTTTGATAGAATTCACCTGTGAAGCCAGCTGGTCCTGGACTTTTGTTTGTTGGAAGATTTTCAATCAAGGTTTCAATTTCATTACTTGTGATTGGTCTGTTCATATTTTCTGTTTCTTCCTGGTTCAGTCTTGGAAGGTTATACCTTTCTAAGAGTTTGTCCATTTCTTCCAGGTTGTCCATTTTATTGGCATAGAGCTGCTTGTAGTAGTCTCTTAGGATGCTTTGTATTTTTGTGGTGTCCGTTGTAAATTCTCCTTTTTCATTTCTAATTTCATTGATTTGAGTCCTCCCCCTCTTTTTCTTGATGAGTCTGGCTAATGGTTTATCAATTTTGTTTATCTTCTCAGAGAACCAGTTTTTAGTTTTATTGATCTTTGCTATTGTTTTCTTTGTTTCTATTTCATTTATTTCTGCTCTGATCTTTATGATTTCTTTTCTTCTACTAACTTTGGGTTTTGTTTGTTCTTCTTTCTCTAGTTCCTTTAGGTGTAAGGTTAGATTGTTTATTTGAGGTTTTTCTTGTTTCTTGAGGTAGGCTTGTATAGCTATAAACGTTCCTCTCAGAACTGCTTTTGCTGCATCCCATAGGTTTTGGATCGTCATGTTTTCATTGTAATTTGTCTCTAGGTATTTTTTGATTTCCTCTTTGATTTCTTCAGTGATCTTTTGGTTATTTAATAATGTATTGTTTAGCCTGCATGTGTTTGTGTTTTTTACATTTTTTTCCCTGTAATTGATTTCTAACCTCATAGCATTGTGGCTGGAAAAGATGCTTGATATGATTTCAGTTTTCCTAAATTTACTGAGGCTTGATTTGTGACCCAAGATGTGATCTGTCCTGGAGAATGTTCCATGTGCACTTGAGAACAAAGTGTAATCTGCTGTTTTTGGATGGAATGTCCTATAAATATCAATTAAGTCTATCTGGTCTACTGTGTCATTTAAAGCTTGTGTTTCCTTATTAATTTTCTGTCTGGATGATCTTTCCATTGGCGTAACTGAGGTGTTAAAGTCCCCCACTATTATTGTGTTACTGTCTATTTCCTCTTTTATAGCTGTTAGCAGTTGCCTTATGTATTGAGGTGCTCCTATGTTGGGTGCATATATATTTATAATTGTTGTATCTTCTTCTTGGACTGATCCCTTGATCATTATGTAGTGTCCTTCGTTGTCTCTTGTAACATTCTTTATTTTAAAGTCTATTTTATCTGATATGAGTATTACTACTCTGGCTTTCTTTGATTTACCTTTGCATGGAATATCTTTTTCCATCCCCTCACTTTCAGTCTGTATGTGTTCCTAGGTCTGAAGTGGGTCTCTTTTACATAGCTTATGTCTAAAAACCTGTGTCTTTTGGTTGGAGTATTTAATCCATTCATGTGTAAGGTAATTATCGATATGTATGTTCCTATTACCATTTTCTTGTTATGGGTTTATCTTTGTAGGTCCTTTTCTTCTCTTGTGTTTCCCACTCAGAGAAGTTCCTTTAGCATTTGTTGTAGAGCTGGTTTGTTGGTGCTGAATTCTCACAGCTTTTGCTTGTCTGTAAAGCTTTTGATTTCTCCATCGAATCTGAATGAGATCCTTGCCGGGTAGAGTAATCTTGGTTGTAAGTTCTTCCCCTTCATCGCTTTAAATATATCATGCCACTCCCTTCTGGCTTGTAGAGTTTCTGCTGAGAAATCAGCTGTTAAACTTATGGGAGTTCCCTTGTATGTTTTTTGTCGTTTTCCCTTGTTGCTTTCAATAATTTTTCTTTGTCTTTAATTTTTGATTACTATGTGTCTCGACGTGTTTCTCCTTGGGTTTATCCTGCCTGGGCCTCTCTGTGCTTCTTGGACTTGGGTGGCTATTTCCATTCCCATGTTAGGGAAGTTTTCGACTATAATCTCTTCAAATATTTTCTCAGCACTTCCTCTCTCTCTTCTCCTTCTGAGGGCCCTGTAATGTGAATGTTGGTGGGTTTAATGTTGTCCCAGAGGTCTCTTAGGCTGTCTTCATTTCTTTTCATTCTTTTTTCTTTATTCTGTTCCACGGCAGTGAATTCCACCATTCTGTCTTCCAAGTCACTTATCCGTTCTTCTGCCTCAGTCATTCTGCTATCGTTTCCTTCTAGTGTAGTTTTCATTTCAGTTATTGTATTGTTCATCTCTGTTTGTTTGTTCTTTAATTCTTCCAGGTCTTTGGTAAACATTTCTTGTATCTTCTCGATCTTTGCCTCCATTCTTTTTCCAAGGTCCTGGATCATCTTCACTATCATTACTCTGAATTCTTTTTCTGCAAGGTTGCCTATCTCCAGTTCATTTATTTGTTTTTCTTGGGTTTTATCTTGTTTCTTCATCTGGTACATAGCCCTCTGCCTTTTCATTTTGCCTGTCTTTCTGTGAATGTGGTTTTCCTTCCACAGGCTGCAGGATTGTAGTTGTTCTTGCTTCTGCTGTCTGCCCTCTGCTGGATGAGGCTGCTTAAGAGGCTTGTGCAAGTCTCCTGATGGGAGGGACTGGTGGTGGGTAGAGCTGGGTGTTGCTCTGGTGGGAAGACTCAGTGAAACTTTAATCCGCTTCTCTGCTGATGGGTGGGGCTGGGTTCCCTCCCTGTTGGTTGTTTGGCCTGAGGTGACCCAGCACTGGAGCCTACTGGCCCTTTGGTGGGGCTAATGGCACCAAGGAGTACTTCCCAGAACTTCTTCTGCCAGTTTCTTTGTCCCCACGGTGAGCCACAGCCACACCCTGCCTCTGCAGGAGACCCTCCAACAGTAGCAGGTAGGTCTGGTTCAGTCTCCTGTGGGGTCACTGCTCCTTCCCCTGGGTCCCGATGCGCACACTACTTTGTGTGTGCCCTCCAAGAGTGGAGTCTCTGTTTCCCCCAGTCCTGTCGAAGTCCTGCAGTCAAATCCCACTAGCCTTCAAAGTCTGATTCTCTAGGAATTCCTCCTCCCGTTGCCGGACCCCCAGGTTGGGAAGCCTGATGTGGGTCTCAGAACCTTCACTCCAGTGGATGGACTTCTGTGGTATAATTGTTCTCCAGTTTGTGAGTCACCTACCCAGCGGTTGTGGGATTTGATTTTACTGTGATTGCGCCCCTCCTACCATCTCATTGCGGCTTCTCCTTTGTCTTTGGATGTGGGGTGTCTTTTTTGGTGAGTTCCAGTGTCTTCCTGTCGATGACTGTTCAGCAGTTAGTTGTGATTCTGGTGCGCTCACAAGAAGGAGTGAGCGCACGTCCTTCTACTCCGCCATCTTGAACCAATCTCCGCATGTTTTCTTCTAAGTTTTATAATTTCAGTCTTGTGTTTAGTCTTTAATCCATTTTGAGTTAGTGTGTCTGTATGGTGTAAGGGTACAGCTTCATTTGCATGTGGATATCCAGTTTTCCCAGCACCATTTGTTGAAGAGACTCTCCTTTCCGCATTGAATAGTCTTGGTTCCCTTGTCAAAATCATTTGACCATATACGTGAAGGTTCATTTCTGGTCTCTCTGTTGTCTTCCATTGGTCTATATATGTCTTTATGCCAGTACCACTTTGATCTTGTAGCTTTATAGTAAGTTTTGAAATCAGGAAGCATGAGTCCTCCAGCTTTGTTTTTCTTTTTTCAAGATAGTTTTGGCTATTCAGGGTCCTTTGGGAGTCTGTGAATTTTAAGGTGGACTTTTCTATTTCTGAAAAAATGTCATTGGGATTTTTTTTTTTAAGATGTATTATTTATTTAGGCTGTGTTGGGTCTTTGTTGCTGCACACGGGCTTTCTCTAATTGCGGCGAGCGGGGGCTACTCTTCGTCATGCTGAGCGGGCTTCTTATTGCGGTGGCTTCTCTTGTTACGGAGCACGGGCTCTAAGAGCATGGGCTTCCGTAGTTGCAGCACGCGGGCTCAGTAGTTGTGGCTCTCGGGCTCTAGAGCGCAGGCTCAGTAGTTGTGGCTCACGGGCTTAGTTGCTCCACAGCATGTGGGATCTTCCCAGACCAGGGCTCGAACCCACGTCCCCTGCATTGGCAGGCGGATTCTTAACCACTGCACCACCAGGGAAGTCCCTGTCATTGGGATTTTGATAAGGATTGCGTTGAATCTGTAGATTGCTTTGATAATATTAACATCATGGCAATATTAAGTCTCCCAATCCATGAACATGGATGACTTTCCATTTATTGGTATCTTCTTTAATTTCTCTCAGTAATGTTCTATAGTTTTCAGTGTACAAGTCTTTCATTTTCTTGGTTAAGTTTATTCCTAAGTAATCTTATTTATTTGATGCTGTTTTGAATGGGATTTTTTTTTCTTAACTTTCAGATTGTTCATAGAAATACAACTGAATTCTGAGTGTTGATTTTCTATCCTGTAACTTTGCTGAATTCATTTATTAGTTCTAACAGGGTTTTTTTGTATGTGGAATCTTTAGGGTTTTCTACATGTAAAACAAACAGATAATTTTATTTGTTCCTTTCCAATTTAGATACTTCTTAGTTCTTTTTTTTTTTTTTTTTTTCCCTAATTGCTCTGGCTAGAAATTCCAGTGCTATGCTGAATAGAAGTGGTGAGAACGGACATCCTTGCCTTGTTTGTGTCTTAGGAAAATGCTTTGAGTCTTTCACCATTGAGTATGATGTTCACGGTGGGTCTCTCATATCTGGCCTTTCTCATGTGAAGGTAGTTTCCTTCTAATCCTAGCATTTGCGTGTGTACGTGAATGTGAGCATGTTGTGTGTTGCTTATGTGTCATTAAGGGAACCCCTCATTTTGAATGCAGCTTCCTGAAGTTGGCCTTGTTCGCAGGGGAATGGTCCCGGCCGTGAGCATCTGAGTATTTGCTCTAGTTTCCAGTGTGGCAAGTTTTAGTATTTGTAAACTCATGAGGAGTCTGAGCAGAGTGGTCATGGGATGGTCTTCTAGACCTAGTTGTCCCTGAAGTCTGAGATAGGTCGTTCTGAAGAATGAACTGATGTCCCCTGCTCCTCAAGGCTGGCCTTGCCCCCTGTGCCTGTTAGGCTCTCTCGGTGTGGATTAATGCAAGGGCGTCATAGGCTGGCGAGCGGGGGAGAGCCCAACCCTCAGAAACTAAATGTTCTGGTGTCAGTTGTGGCACAGCCCCACCTCGTGGAGGGAGGGCCCTGGACACCCTCAGCCAAGTCCTGAGCAGACCCCCAGCTGTGGGGATTCTCTTGTAGGTACCCACTTCCAGCGGGTGATCCCAGAAGATGGCCCTGCAGCCCAAAACCCAGAAAACGTCAAGAGACTTCTCTTCTGTACCGGCAAAGTGTACTATGATCTTACCCGAGAGCGCAAAGCACGGGATATGGCAGAGCAAGTGGCCATCACGAGGATCGAGCAGGTGAGGGCAGGTGGTGCCCAGTCCTGGCGTTCCTCCTCTGGGTGTCTGGACCCCAGAGCTCTCCCAGAGTTTCCAGAACATCCTTTAGGGGTCACTGAGCTCCTCACCTGGGACGCCAGCCCCTCTAGGACACCAGCCTCGCCCGGTACTCTGAGCACCTTCTCCTGACAGGAGCTCCTCTCTCTCTCCCCAGCTGTCGCCCTTCCCCTTCGACCTCCTGCTGCAGGAGGTGCAGAAGTACCCCAGCGCCGAGCTGGCCTGGTGCCAGGAGGAGCACAAGAACCAAGGCTACTACGACTACGTGAAGCCCAGGCTGCGGACCACCATCAACCGCGCCAAGCCTGTGTGGTAAGGTCGCGGGCAGTCGGCTGGGGCCCGGGGAGGGCAAGGGGGCCCGCGCCCCTTGGGGGCCTTCGCCATCACCGCGCACTGTCACTCCCCTCAGGTACGCCGGCCGGGACCCAGCAGCGGCTCCAGCCACCGGCAACAAGAAGACCCACCTCACGGAGCTGCAGCGCCTCCTGGACACGGCCTTCGACCTGGACGCCTTCAAGAAGTTCTCGTAGATGCTGCCTGGGCTCCGCCTCACGACCGCCCCTTGCTTCTCCACTACAGAATAGTGCTCCGCGCTGCCCGCGCCTCTGCCCGTCCCTGCACCACACACGCCCCCTCCTCGCTCACTTAGGAATTAAGCTGCTCCCCCACGTGCTTGGCTGCCCCCAGGCCAGGTGCTCCCCAGGCTCTGTGACTTCTGTCCAGCTGAGCAGCCTTCATGGAGGCAGTGGAGAGCGGGGGGGGAGGAGAGGCAGCCCCTGCAGGAGTCCTGGGAGGGTCACATCTGCCCTCACCCCCGGATCACCCCCAGGGCCCGCCTCATGTGGCACACCCTTGTGCTGGCGGTCCCTGTCACCCAGCAGGGTGGCTTCCTCTCCTCAGGCTGAGCCCCAGACCCCTCGGAGGAGCCACCACGGTCAGAGGCTTTGTGGGGTGGGAGGGCTCTGTCAGGACCCTCGCCGTGCGGTGAGCAGAGGGCACTGCCGCGGGCTGGCTGGTGGGAGACGGCCCGAGACTGACCTGCACAGAGAGGGCGGGTCCGCTCTCCTCAGCGTCCACTTCCTCCCCTCGAGAGGGTCCCGGGCCGTGCACAGGGGCCGTGCACACTCCACCCGCCTGGAGCTGGGTGGCACCCGGGCCCGTGGGGTGTGCGTGGCGGGAAGCGCCACTCGGGGCTCTCGGGCCGAGGCGCAGGCTGCTCATCTGGGTCCTGCCCTCCCTTAACCTCCAGTTCCACCTCCTTTCCTCTTTCCTTCTACATGATGGAGACTCCGAAGCATCCTTCTCTCTGCTGTGCCAAAGCTGGTCCGAAGGGGAGAGGAGGGCCAGGAGTGAGGGGCAGCACTAGGCCAGGGGCCAGCTCCCCTGACCTGTCACAGGGACAGATCTGATTTATTTATTTTGGTTAAAAAAAAAAATAACGAAAACAACTTTGCATTGCATTTGGCTTGACCCATAAACTAAGTTATCCTTGGGCCCGTGTGGTGTCATTCTTTCTGCTCCGCCCTAGGCGTCTCCGCCCTGCCTTGGGAAGCAGCCCCTTCTCGCTGCAGGGCCTGCGTGCCCGTGGGGCAGCACAGGGGTGGCGCCTGGCCTCGCCGTCATCATTGTTGCAGACTGTGTTGGACACACCATGGTTTCTGAGTGTCCCCTGCTCCCAGGTCCCCCAACACTCCACCTAAAAAAGTACTCTGCAGTCTGTGCTTCAGCCAGCGTGCGTGGTGGGCTCGCCCTGGGACGTTGCTAGCAGCCTCCAGGAGCCCAAGCAGCTCATTGGACCTCTGGAGGGGAGTGGGCCGTGCCAGCGGAGCCCTTTTGAGGCCGTGTCCCCTCTTGACAAGAGCCCCACTGCCTTCAGCCGGCCAGCCTTGGTTTTCTGGGGGGTGGAGAGGTCCCGGCACTGAAAAAGAGCTCAGGGAAAGGCCTGGGTGTGGACATGGGGGTACCCTCCAGCAGTGGGGCCCCCTGCCGTTCACCCCATCCTTTGGGCCACACTCAGGTCCCTTGTCCTTGAAGCCTTTTCAGAATGTCTTCATTTTGTCCTGTGGCTTGCCCAAGAGTCTTCCGGGCCTGGCATGCCTTGGGCAGGTAGTGGCAGGGGAAAAGCTGTCACCTGCCCCTGTGCTTCTGTGTGTGCTCCAAAACCAGCACCCTGTCCCCGTGTCTGATGCGGTCAGCCAGGCAGATTAGAGCTAAAAGGCAAAAAAGGAGTCAGGAGCCCCTTTCCCTGGAGAGAATCCTGGTGCTCTAAGGGGGCAGCCGTCCCCATCCTGCACTCTGTGTGGTGAGTTAGGGTTCCGCTCTTACCCCGAGGCAGAGCACATCGGGGTGAGACACGAGATGGAAGTTCGCCCTCACCTCTTGCTGCTTCTAATCTGGTCGGTGGGTACAGGGGAGCCAAGAGCCTAAGGGGGTCTGGGCACTTCCTGGTGGGGTACCTGAGGGAGTCCAGGGCTCACAGGAGCCACCACCACTGGCCCATCTGCGGGAGCCGAGGCAAGGGACAGGGCGAGGGACGTGGGTCTCTCCCACTCCCACAGCTCTGCGTGGGTCTGCAGATGAGGGGCAATCAGGCCACGCTGGGCCACCCACCAGACAAACGCTTCTCTCTCTGGTCAGCTCTGTTCTGCTATGGTTCTTAGTCGCCCCTTTCCTAAAACAAAAAGAGCAATGGTGAGAAGGAAGAAGCCTCACAGTCTAGGACAGCAGCCTATATGCTTAGACTTCCAGAGGCGCCGGACCAGTGTGTGAGAGTGTGCATGTGTGGGCATGTCAGTGTGTGCACGTGCGTGTGTGTGTGTGTGTGCGTGCACGAGAGTGCCTGGGCCACTTGACGTGGATTCCTGGCCTTTCTGGATATTAAAGGCCCATCTGGGCTTCCCTGGTGGCGCAGTGGTTGAGAGTCCGCCTGCCGATGCAGGGGACACGGGTTCGTGCCCCGGTCCGGGAGGATCCCACATGCCACGGAGCGGCTGGGCCCGTGAGCCACGGCCGCTGAGCCTGCGCGTGCGGAGCCTGTGCTCCGCAAGGGGAGAGGCCACATCAGAGGCCCTCGTACCGCAAAAAAAAAAAAAAAAAGGCCCATCTGACAGCCGCACCTGTGAAAGTGTAGGAAGAGGGTCAGCCTGCCACGTCCCTGTTCCCAGGAGCGGCCCCCAGGACAGGTGGGCCTGGGGGTGCTGGGGGGAGAGGAGGGGCTCGGGGTGAGGCACAGGTGGGTATGAGGCCTTACCCATAGTTCATCCTTGACGTGTCAAGTGTCCCACCACTGGGGTGATTTTATCTCCATTGGAAGTGGAGTTGGAATCAGTGTCAAACCTATTTCTGCCCTCAATTAGGTGGGGCAGTGAGCTGCCCAGTAGGGTAGTATTCACCTGGGACCAGACTACAAAGCTAACCACACCTTTCAGATTTCCCCCAGCTCTTGTCCCCTGGGAGTCCCAGCTGCCACACCCAGCTCATGGCATCCTGAAAGGAATGGGGTCCAGGTCCCTTCCAGCAGGGCTGCTCTGCCCCTCCCCGCGCGGCCTCACCCCCAGGACTTAACCCTTGCGCTGTAGTCTACCCTCCCCCACGCCCTCGCCTCCCCCAGGGCCTCACTCCCGCCAGGGCAGACCCCTTCCCCGCAGCCCCATCACCTCCCCCCAGAACCTCAACTCCCTCTCGACCCTTTTTTTAATTGATATATTTGACATATAACGTATTAGTTTCAAGTGTACAACATAACGATTGGAAACCAACAAGGACCTACTGTATAGCACAGGGAACTCTACTCAACATTCTGTGATAACCTATATGAGAAAAGAATCTGAAAAAGAATGAGTATATGTATGTGTATAACTGAATCTCTTTGCTGTACACCTGAAACTAACACAGCATTGTAAATCAACTATAATCCAATAAAATTGACGGCATGATGATTCGATACTTGTATATATTGTGAAATGGTCACTACAATAAGTCTAGTTCACGCATGTCAAACGTTTCCATTTTTTTTTCTTGTGATGAGAACATTTAAGAGTTTGCCCTTAAACAGTTCTCAGTAATAATGATCTTAAGGGGAAAAAAGGTCAAACTGTTATCAGGCAAGAGAAGTAACAATAGCAAAGATAACAAATCACCTGTTATCCAGACTCCCAGTTCTGCTTCTTTGGTAAAGACTGGCCTGAAGCACTTTCTTGAGCCATTTTGCAGAATTTAAGCCCCCCTCAGGCGCTCAACCACTAGATCAACAGGAACCTAAGGTTAATGATGATGTTGATGTCTTCTGACCCTCGTGACTTCAATCAAGTAAAGCTTGGACTCTCTCCAATACCCAAGCCGCTACATGAACATGCATGTACTCTTAGATTAAAACTTCCCCAGGTTTGCTCTTCGGGGAGAAACTGTGTACGGTCAGGCCACTCAAGGTGGCTGTTCTCTTGCTCTCTGTCCATCCCCTGCTCGACCAGTGCCTGCTTCACCTACATGCTCCTCACAGAACTGACCTTCCTACTTGCTCCAAACCCCAGCTAATGATTGTTCTTATCAAAGGGGCGGTGAGGGGCGTGCCCCTCTGCTGGTTTCCCTGGTAACCGATGAGCCAATCTGACTCATCAATTCCCCCTATAACTGGCAACCTCCCCCGCCCCCCCCCCACCTCCAGAGCGTCGACTTCCGCCAAGTCCAGCACGCCCAGGGGGGAGTCGCTCCAGGACCTTGCTCTAGAACTGTAAGCTCCCCCATCCATTAAACAATTGATGTCTCTGTGGCTGACTCTGGGCTCTTTCTCAGGTCTGGAAGCTGAACAGGTACAGGCCTCGTAGGCCTGTGGGATGTAGCCCCACATATATATTCCTTGAGGAGGAACTAGGACTCTGTTTTTTATCACTGAACTATTGTTTCTTTTTTTTTTTTTTTTTTTTCAGTGCGCGGGCCTCTCACTGTTGTGACCTCTTGCGGTACGCGGGCCTCACTGTTGTGACCTCTCCCGTTGCGGAGCACAGGCTCCAGACGCGCAGGCTCAGCGGCCATGGCTCACGGGCCCAGCCGCTCCCCGGCATGTGGGATCTTCCCGGACCGGGGCACGAACCCGTGTCCCCTGCATCAGCAGGCGGACTCTCAACCACTGCGCCACCAGAAAGCCCTGAACTATTGTTTCTTGATTGCTTCTCCCTTGTTCCTACACTCCCTCACTATCCTTAAGATTTTTAATTACTGAGACCTGTTCAAGACCAAGCATTCTGGTCTGGCTTAGATCACAAAATGGCTCAGGCTAAAAACGTCTTCTTTCATGTCAAGAAAGCCATGCCTGGTTCTCTTTCTCTGGGACACCCTAACCTATCTGCTTACGTGGAGAGTCTGACATATCTCGTGGCTGTGGTCCCCCCTCACCCGATGAGTCAGAACTCTCAAAACACGATATTGGGGCTTCCCTGGGGGCGCAGTGGTTGAGAGTCCGCCTGCCGATGCAGGGGACACGGGTTCGTGTCCCGGTCCGGGAAGATCCCACATGTCGCGGAGCGGCTGGGCCCGTGAGCCATGGCCGCTGAGCCTGTGCGTCCGGAGCCTGTGCTCCGCAACGCGAGAGGCCACAACAGTGAGAGGCCCGCGTACCGCAAAAAAACAAAAACAAAAACAAACAAACAAAAAAACCCACGATATTGGTGCTCTACCCTGCTTGATTGGTTTCAGTTTCCTATTGCCTATATAAGGAAAATCATGAAGCACCTATCAAATAAATTAGGCATTCATCAAGAGTATTTTAAAGAATTTTAAATAGTTTTTACCAAATCTACAAATAATGCATCCATCCTTACAGTTTGGCTCATTCCTTCCTATCATTTTTTAATGCCTTTAAAAATACTTTTTTTAGATTTCCCAGCTAACGCTGGGAAATCTAATTTGACACATTCCTTTATTTCTATCTACACACACTTAGTTGTTTTGGTTTAATCATGTGAGCTTAGTTGCTGACCTCATGACCCTTCACCTTAAATACTTCTCCTTGACAGTCTCCTAAGAAGAAAGGCATTTTCCAAGCCCACGATGCAGCCATCACTCTCGGGGAATTTCACATCCATTCAATGCTATTATCTCATCTCTGGCCCTTATTCAAATTTCCCTAAGTGTCCCAATAATGTTTTTTTTTTTTTTTTTTTCCCCTTTTTTCTCTTTTTAAAAATTTATTTATTTATTTATTTTTGGCTGTGTTGGGTCTTCGTTGCTGCACACGGGCTTTCTCTAGTTGCAGAGAGCAGGGGCTACTCTTCATTGCGGTGCGCAGGCTTCTCGTTGCGGTGGCTTCTCTTGTTGTGGAGCACGGGCTCTAGGTGCGCAGACTCCAGTAGTTGTGCCTCGCGGGGTTTAGAGCACAGGTTCAGTAGTTGTGGCGCACGGGCTTAGTTGCTCTGCGGCATGTGGGATCTTGCCGGACCAGGGCTTGAACCCACGTCCCCTGCATTAGCAGGTGGATTCTTAACCACTGCGCCACCAGGGAAGCCCCCCCAATAATGTCCTTTTCCTCCATCCAGAGTCCAATCAAGGATCATGGCACTGCATTTACTTCTTGGTCTTTCTGGTGTCCTTGAAATAGAGCAGGACCCTGTGGGGCCCTCTAGGGTACAAAAGCCTGTGCATGTCCCCCGTTTCTTATTTATAGGAAAAAGGCTTCAGCCTCCTAGACCTTCCCTGAGTTCCAAAGGGCAGATTCAAACAGTTACTAATTACGGGAGTGAATGAATGCAGAAACAAAGGAAAGGCAGTCAAGAATTTCTCATGATTCGATTCAGGTTGAACCTTTCTGGCTGGAACTTCCAAATGCAGTTTTCTGTGTCAACACTGAGCATCACACCAAGGGCATAGGATGTCAGCTGGTCCCACACTTGGTGATGCTGACTTGGTTAAGGTAGTGTCTGATCCATGTCTTTATTGTAAAGGTACCTTTCTCTACTCATAATGATTAGTGGCTTGTGGAAGATTGTCTGCTCCATAAATGTTTTTTACCAGCTAGCATCATACAACTTTGTATCCTATTTTTCTTTTCTATTCTTTCTTTCTTTCGGCCATGATCCCATGGCATGTGGGATCTCAGTTCCCCGACCAGGGATAGAACCCGTGCCCCTTGAAGTGGAAGTGTGGAGTCTTAACCACTGGACCACCAGGGAAGTCCCTCTCATACATTTAAATATTTCAAAAACATGATTTTGGGTGCTGCATAAATTCCAGCCTATGGGGGTGTTCTACTAAACTATTACCTAGGAGAATTGAACTATTGGCTTACTAATGAATGCTCCACAACAGTGGGATTTTTGTCTGTTTTACTAGCTGCCACATTTCCAGCACTGAGAACAGTGTCTGGCAAATAGAAGCTCAACAAAAGTTTGTTGAATGAATGAATACAGCTTGTGTCCAATTTTTCAATATCATAGATAATGCCACAGCAAGCATCCTTTTATATAAATCTTTGCAGCGTTTATTTTATGAGGATCACAGATAATGATAGTAAGAAGGGAAATGTTTAACAGAGTGAAAAAATAAGGATGCAAAACCACATAAAGGCTATAATCTCCAAACCACACAGATATGCAGAGAGAACCATCAGAGATAAAATAGACCAAAATAACAAGGATTCTCTCTCAACATTTGTGGGTTTTTTTGCGGTACGCGGGCCTTCCACTGCTGCGGCCCCTCCCGCCGCGGAGAACAGGCTCCAGACGCGCAGGCCCAGCGGCCATGGCTCACGGGCCCAGCCGCACCGCAGCATGTGGGATCTTCCTGGACCAGGGCACGAACCCGCGTCCCCCGCATCGGCAGGCGGACCCCCAACCACTGCGCCACCAGGGAAGCCCTCTCTCAACATTTGGACAGTGGAAGGTTTTGACTTGTTATGAACATTTTTCTGTATTTTCTACAATTAGAATATGTTGCAAAAAAAGTAGCAGTTTTTTCTTTTAAAAGTTAGTTTTGCAAGCCGAGATCATGTCAAATTATTGTGCTTAAGAGCCATTCATAATAACTGAAGGTCCTGGTTAAAAACCAAATTCAGGTTTAGGCCACATTAACTGCAGGAAAGAGCAGGCCCACAGAAGCCCCCATGCTGTGCTAGGCGGGCCACATTTAGAATATAGTGTCCCGTTCTTGGTGTCACTTTTTTTTTTTAATTTTTACTTTTTAAAATTATTTTTAGCTGCATTAGGTCTTAGTTGCGGCACGCGGGACCTTCATTGCAGCATGCGGGCTCTTTCGTTGTAGCATGTGGGCTCTTCGTTGTGGTGTGTGGGCTTCTCTCTACTTGTGGCGTGTGGGTTTTTCTCTCTCTAGTTGTAATGGGCGGGCTCCAGAGTGCTTGGGCTCAGTAGTTGTGGCACGCCGGCTTAGTTGCCTCATGGCACGTGGGATCTTAGTTCCCCGACCAGGGTTCCAACCTGCGTCCCCTGCATTGGAAGGTGGATTCTTTTTTTTTTTTTTTTAATTTATGTATTTATTTGTCTGTGCCGGGTCTTAGTTGCGGCATGCGAACTCTTAGTTGCAGCATGTGGGATCTAGTTCCCTGACCAGGGATCGAACCCAGGCCCCCTGCATTGGGAGCACGGAGTCTTAGCCACTGGACCACCAGGGAAGTCCCGGAAGGTGGATTCTTTACCAGTGGACCACAGGGGATGTCCCTCAGTGTCACTTTCAAAAGGATACTGTCTAACTGTCGTGCATTTGAAGGAGAGTGGCCAATCCGTATGGGGTCTGGAAATCCTGTGGCTGTTAACACTTAAAGAACTGGGTGTGTTTGTCTTCCAACAGCAGATTCCAAGGGAGTAAGTTTCTTCTAATACCTGAAGAGCTGTCAAATACCAAAATGAGGATTCTCATTTTATACAGTTGTAGAAGGGAGATTTTAGGGAGGCAGATTTTTTTCCAGTAAATAAGGGAGACTTTTTTTTTTTTTTTGGCTGCATGGCTTTCAGGATCTTAGTTCCCTGACCAGGGATTGAACCTGCGACCCCTGCAGTGGAAGAGCAGAGTCTTTTATATTTATTTATTTATTTGTGTTTTTTTTGGCTGCATTGGGTCTTCGTTGCTACATGCAGGCTTTCTCTAGTTGCGGCCAGCAGGGGCTACTCTTCATTGCGGTGTGCGGGCTTCTCATTGCAGTGGCTTCTCTTGTTGCAGAGCATGGGCTCTAGGTGCGCAGGCTTCAGTCGTTGTGGTACGTGGGCTCAGTAGTTGTGGCACACGGGCTCTAGAGCGCAGGCTCAGTAGTTGTGGCCCACGGGGTGAGTTGCTCCGCGGATCTTCCCGGCCCAGGGATCGAATCCATGTCCCCTGCATTGTCAGGCAGATTCTAACCACTGTGCCACAGGGAAGTCCCGGAAGAGCAGAGTTTTAACCACTGGACCTCCAGCGAAGTCCCCTAAGGGAGACTCTTCTAACAATCCACATAATCAAAGATGGGAGTGGGCACCAAACAGCATCTCCCAGTGGCATTGGGAGGAGGTAACAGAGCTGCCTGCAGAGTTCAAATGCAGCACCCTGGTGTGGCCACTTCTGGCCTCTTCCAGGAACCTGCCTGCAACTCCCCCAAACTCACAGCCTCTTGGAGGCAGAAGACAGTCAGGTTCCATGGGGCCTGCCTCCCCCTTCACGCTGTCTCTTCTCGGGGCCAGCTCTCTAGAGAATTCCCCCCTCCCATTTCCCAGCATTCCCATCCTCCGGTCTTGCTTTATTTTTCTTCCTAACCCTTGCCCTGATGGAAACATTGTTACCTGGTGAGTCATTTCCTTCTCTTTGTCCCTTCTAGTGGGGCCAGAGAGGACTTTCAAACGTGGTCACTGGGGCGTTCAGAGCACAGACCAGTGACTGGCACACAGCAGGCCGGCCATATTTGTTCAATGAAGTAATGGTTCTCAAAGGATACAGAGCACAGGGTTCAGATAGCCTTGAGGGAAGAAATTTCAGCAATATTAAGTTAATTGTGGGACAAGCCACAACTACGGAGCCCGCATACCACAACTACTGAAGCTCACGTGCCTAGAGCCCATGCTCCACAACAAGAGAAGCACCCACTGGCCGCAACTAGAGAAAGCCCCCGCTCAGCAACAAAGACCCAACGCAGCCAAATTAAATAAAAATAAATAAATAAATAAATGAAGAATTGTTTAAAAAAAAAAAGTTAATTGTGGGACTTCCCTGGTGGTTCAGTAACTAAGGTTCTGCACTCCCAATGCAGGAGGCCGGGTTGGATCCCTGGTCAGGGAACTAGATCCCACATGCCACAACTAAAGTTCCTGCACGGCACAACAAAGACCCCATATGCCACAACTAAGACGCGGCGCAGCCAAATAAATAAAAATTTAAAAAACAGTTAATTGTGAGGCATCCATTGATAGAGGAATGGATAAACAAAATGTGGTATACACACACAATGAAATATTATTCAGCCTTCAAAAGGAAGGAAATTATGCCAGCTGCAACAGGGATGAAACTTCAGGGCATATGCCAGTCACAAACAAATATTGTATGATTCCACTTCTAACGGGTCCCTAGAGTAGTCAAATTCAGAGACAGAAAGTAAAATTGTGGGTGGGAGGGGGATGAGGAATTATTGTTTGATGAGTACAGAGTGTCAGTTTTAGGAGATGAAAAAGCTATGGAGATGGATGGTGGTGATGGATACACAACAGTGGGAAATGTGCTTAATGCCACTGTATACTTAAAACTGGTTAAGATGGTAAACTTTGATATTGTATTTTACCACAATAAAAAAATTGTGGGTAATGGGGAGAACGTGGTCTTCCTAAAGGAAGGGTAGAAAATAGTTGCAAATAAAGGCTGCTAATAGCATATGAAGATGCCAACTGATCAGAGGTTGCTTCATCTGGCTAGAACTCGAATGACTTTAAGAATGCTCAACAGGGCCGCCCTCTGGGAAGAGGGAAGAACAGCGAGGAACGCGACTTGTTTGGTTCCGCGTGGTTTTCCTTACAAGACTCTTCCCAGAAGTGGCCGGTTGACGCCGGGTCACCTCCGTAGGCCCCGCCCTCTTATAGGCCACGCCCCGTCCCACCCCTCCTCCTGGACCCGCCCTCTTTCTGGACCCGCCCCGGCGGAGAGCGAAGAGGAAGCGCGGGTGACTCTGCAGACGCCGCGTTTGGAAAGGTGTGAAGGGGGCGGGGAGCACAGGTCGCCCCCAACCCGCCCTCCCGCCCCGCCCCGCCCCCGCCCCGCCCCCGCCCGGCCCGCCGCCCTGGCCTGCGCAGGCCCGCGGCCACTCGCTCCTGAGCGCCGGCTCGGGGCTCCACTGCTCTGGCCTGGGGGCGGGGCCGGCGCGCGGCGTCATGCATATGCATGAGCAGCGCGGCGGCTCCATTGTGCCCTCGGAGCGGGCGGCGGCGAGATGGCGCGGACCGCGGCGGCCCCGGGGCGGCGGGCGGCGCTGAGGGCGGGCTGAGCGCATGGAGCGGCGCGGATCGGGGGCCGCGGCGGCGAGGGGCCTGGCCGGGCCGCTTGGAGGTGAGCGGACCGGGCGGGCAGGTGCGGGCGGCGGGGGCGGCAGGTGCGGCAGGTGCGGGCGGCGGCAGGTGCGGCGTCCCCGGGCCCGGCTCTGCAGCGCCTCGGCGGGGCCCCGGCGGGGCTGGAGCCGGCCCTGCCGCCCACCTGCCGCACTTGCCGCGCGTGCGTTGTGGTCCTGGGCCGACTGGCCCCATGCGCGCCGAGGCGACCCTTCACCTGAGCCTTTGTTGGGGCTGGCCGGAATCCGGCCGAGCACCCGAGGGGTCTGGGGCAAGAGGCTGACCCGGGCCCTCGCCCAAGCTGGTCCCGCTGCCTCTTCTGCGCGCTGTGGCCTGAAAGCTCACCTTTCGGGCCCCTCCGGGCCGTGCGCGCCGCCGGCACGCGGATGTAAGGTCCGCGGAGATAGGCTCTGGGGCTGGCGACCCTGACCTTCCAGCCCCCAGCCGTGCTTTTGGTGGAGATACCCTGTTCCCAACAGGACATATTGAAGTCAGGCGGGAGGGTGTCCTGCCCCCCGGCGTGTCTTGCCTTAGCCTCCCGCATCTGTTCCCCGCTGCCCTGTACCCCCCACCGCGCTACCCTGCTACCCCTGCCCTGCTCTTCCGGACCTTCCCCACCTCCCCCCTGACCTGCTCCCCTACAGCCTGCTCCCCATACGCTCTTCCCGGTAGTTGCAGAATATCCATGGTGATGTCTTTAAGTCCTTCGTATAATATTATCTCAGAAGATTTCACAGGGAAATACACAGAACATGTGACTCGATCTGTAAGACAGTTGATAGGGCGAACACAGACTCACCCACCGAATCCTGTCATACTAGAACCAGAGAGCTTCCGTTGAAGAAGCTTGAGAGAGGTAACAGGATAAGTGAAGGAATCTCAGCCTCACCCAGTGAGTACTGGCCTTGGGGACGTGTCACACCCAGAGGGTGGCTCTTGGCTGGGAAGAGAAAGGTGAGATGATGAATGACAGATTCAGAGCCACTCGTGAAAGACTGGTAGGGTATGTCCGGGGAGGATTCCTGATCATTGGATTGATCGCCAAGGGCAGCCAGGCCTCCCCATGGAGTGTCCACTAGCACTTGGGTCCAGGATGGGATCGGGGGCTGATGACTTAAATGGTCACGTGTTCTCCCTTTTCCTAGTCCTAGAGTGGCCACCACGTACCTATTTTACACATTGTAAACTGAGGCCCAGAAGAGTGCAACCCTTCAACTGTTCTCTGAAATGACCCACACCTGGGCCATTCAGAAATGCGCATTCCTGGGCATTTTGGATGAACTCTTTTTTTATTTATTTATTTTATTTATTTTGGCTGTGTTGGGTCTTCGTTGCTGAGTGCAGGCTTTCTCTAGTTGCAGCAAGCGGGGGCTACTCTTCATTGCAGTATGCCGGCTTCTCATTGCGGTGGCTTCTCTCGCTGTGCAGCACGGGCTCTAGGCGCACCAGCTTCAGTAGTTGCAGCACGCGGGCTCAGTAGTTGTGGCGCATGGGCTTCGGCTCTGCGGCATGTGGCATCTTCCCGGGCCAGGGCTCGACCCGTGTCTCCTGCATTGGCAGGAGGATTCTCAACCACTGTGCCACCAGGGAAGCCCCTGGATGAACTCTTAACACTTACGCTAGTCAGTGTGTGGTCTCCCAAGTAGAGGGGCAGGACTTTGAGCCACTGGAGCACGTGAGCCCCCCCCCCCCCCACTGCATAGTGTCCTGCGATGCTCGAGCTATCGTTCTCCATTCTCTGAGCGTGTCCGGTGTTCTTGTGGCTGGGGCCCAGCACTGGAACCTTGGGAACTGTGGGCCCCCTGCTGCGGGGGGAGGCAGCGAGTCCCTGCCCTCCTGGGGCCGGGTGGTGTGTCGCGGGGCCTGCTGCTCCTGGGTGACTAGGCCGGGGTAAGGGAGCGGAGGTAGAAGAGGGTGGACCCATGTTAATTAATGTCTGCCTTTGGAGACTGTGGTGCAGGCGCTGTGAGGTCCTGGGGAACAAGGGTCTGGGTAGTGAGCTGTCTGTAGCTCTTTTTCGGGAGGAAGATGTAATCTGACCCCCAGAAAACCCTGTGGCGTTCTAGACTGACCTCAAGCCTGGACGTTCTGCCGAGGTCCTGGCTTCCAGCGAGTGTCCGTGTACAGGGAGAGCCCTCAGCTGGCAGGAAGCACACACACCCAAGCTCGCTCTTACCTCTGCCTCTGGGGCCAGGAGGTGGGAGGAGGGTCTGTGCTCACAGCACGCCTCTCCCTTTGTCAGGAGCAGAGGGTCACGGGGTCCCTGACCTGGAGAGTTTGGGGCTTCTCAGGGAGGAGACCAGACTTGGTTCAGGAGCTTGGCAGGAAGTCAGGAAGTCACTGCCCCCGCACAGAAAGCTCAGGGGGAACTGGAAATGTCTGTGGTCTCGTCCACAGCCGTGGGGGTGGAATTCCCCAGAGTCACGTGATGTAGGAAGCTGCCCTGGGCCCCAGGCCAGCACCCTCCACGGGGGGGCCCCCCCGCCCTGCACCTGCCCTGTCCCCCTCCTCCCCAGCTCCCCTGGGCTCTCAGACTGTGGTCTGAGTACCAGCAGCGGCAGCACCTGCAGACTTGTTAGAAATGCACGTCTTAGGCCCCACCCCACCCTGTGAACTCAGAGTGGGGCTGAGCAGTCCTAGATTCCCGCGTGCTCCACCTGCCCTGAGGCTCTGACCCAGGCCGGGGGGCCTGTCTTCCCATCTTCCTCCTGCTTTTCCCTGTCCTTTGCTTCTGGGACAGCAGAGTGGGCCTGGCCAATCCAACCAGCTTTGGGAAAGGATTGCCCTGGGCATCTCTGTGGGGAGAGAGAGCTGGTCGCGGTTGTACATTAAGTAAATTTTTATTTTGAGAGAATTATAGATTTATAAGCAGTTATAAGAAATAACACAAAGAGCTCTGTATCCTTTACTGGCTTTCCCTAGTGGTAACATCTTGCAAAACTGTAGCCCAGTATCACAGGAGGGTACTAACTCCATCAATACAGTTGAGATACATGTATTTCCATCCCCACCTTCTTATATTCCCACTCGCTTCCCTTCTCCCCACGTTTAACCCCTGGCAACCACCAGTGTGCTCTCCATTTCTATAATTTCGTCATTTCGAGGATGTTATATAAAGGGAATCATACAGTGTGTAACCTTTGGGGACTGGCTTTTTCCACACATCATGATTCTCTGGAGATTCCTGCAGGTTGGTGCCTGTATCAGTAGTAGCTCTTCCTTTTTATGCCTCCAGGCTCACAGTTGATTAACTCTTCACCGCTGAGGGACATCTGGGTCTCCATTCTTTGGCTATTAGGAATAAAGCTGCTGTAAACATTCACGTACAGATTTTTATGTGAACATAAGTTTACGCTTCTCTGAGATACATGTTCAGGAGTGCAGTTGCTGGGTTGTATAGTGGCTGCATGCTTAGTTTTATAAGAAACTACCGAATCGTTTTTCAGAGTGGTTGTACCATTTTATATTCCCACCAGCCATGCACGAGAGATCCAGTTTCTCCTAGCCAGCATTTGGTGGTATCATTATTTCTTATTTTAGCCATGGTGATAGGTGTGTAGTGATACCTCGATGTGGTTTTAATTTGCATTTCTCTGATGGCCAGTGATGTTGAACATCTTTTCATGTGCTTATTTGCGGTCTGTATTTCTTCTTTGGTGAAATGTCTTTTCGTGTCTTTTGCCTATTTTCTAATTTTTTTAACTTTCGCGTTTTGGGAATTCTTTATATACTCCAGATACTAGTCTTTTGTCAGATACGGGGCTTGCAGATATTTCTCCCAGTCTATAGCTTGTGTTTTCATCCTCTTAGCAGGGTCTTTCACAGAACAAAAGTTTTCAGTTTTTCCTTTTATGGATCATGCTTTTGGTGTCAAATCTAAGAAAGTTCTTACGGTTTTGTGCTGTACATTTAAATCTGTGACCCACTTCGAGTTAGTTTCTGTATAATATGTGAAGTTTAGGGTTTTTTTGTTTTGTTTTGTTTTTGTCTTTTGCTTGTGAATGTCCAATAGCTCCAGCACATTTGTTGAAAATGCTGTCCTTCCCCCAGTGCATACTTTTTGCACCTTTGTCAGAAACTCTGTCTGGGTCTGTCTTGGGCTCTCTATAGTTTGTCCCATTGACCTGTGTGTCTGTCCCTCTGCCAATACCACAGTCTAGAGCAGCCCGCGTATATTCTAAGTCCTGAAAGCTCTGCGTGTTGCTCCAGGCCCCGCTCAGCAGGTTTAGGGGGCGTTTCTGGCTGTCGGCAGCACTCCCCGCCCCCAGCCTCCCACTGCAGTGTCACCATCCTGGGGGTTGTCCTCGCTGGGGACAGCCAGCCTTCCCTTGCCTGGCTCGGTGATTCTGGCTCCGAGGGCTGAGTCCAGGGGTCCCTGAGCCCTCTGGAGCCACCAGCCTCCTGCTTTCTTGGCCTTTGCTTCCTGGTTGGCATGTGGTCTGGGGCCCGACTCCTTTGGGAGGGGCGTCAGGAAGGAGAGCAGGGCCAGGCGTGAGGTGGGCAGGCACGCCAGCTGCCTCACTCCTCTTGTCTGACCGGTCCGTCACCTTCCCTCCCAGCCCTGGCTCTGCTGCGATTCTGGGAACCACTCACCCCAGTGCTTTGTGGGAGGCCTTGGGCCCAAGTCACAGCCCCCACTGTATCCCCCACCTGCGCTGGGGCCCTGGTCAGGGACTCGGCCCCCGCGTGCCGCCTTCAGGACTGTATTTGCAGAGGACATGATTATATAATCCTGCCTCGCTTGGGCTGCCCTGACGGTGAGGTCCTGGTCAGCGCTCAGGAATGTGAGCCTTGGGGTTGGGTGGGTGGCACTGTGAGTGCTGAGGCGGTGGGATTGAGCCACCAGAAGTTAGCTTGCCCAGGTGGTGTGTGCGTGCATGTGAGGCCTTGCAGCCCCTAGAAGGCAGTGGTGCTCTAGGATGGAACCTCGACCCAGAGAAGGCAGACAGGGGCCTCCCCGGAGACCCCCAGACAACCACAGCCAGCATGCCTCTGTGGTTAGGCTGGGTGGAGGTGCGCGTGAGAGGTGGTCCTGGCAGTGCCAGCAAGGGCCCTCGGCCTGGTTGGTGAAGGGTTTGCTTGTGGAGGTGTCGGAGGCGTTGGCAGCCAGGAGGAGCAGCCGGCCGCTGCCTCACTCATTTTCTGAGGTGCTAAGGGGAAGAGAGCCAGCCCCACAGAGTGGGAGGAAGCAGTGCCCCATCCCGGCACGGGCTCACAGATTCCATGCGTGTCCTCCGGCCATGGTTGCTGTGTCCCCACTGGCCCCTTGCCATGTCTGTTGGGTGCCCACCAACCCTCCGCCCTTTGCGCTGTGTATGCATCCCCGCCTTGTTGGGAGCTCACCATGCGGGTCACTGCGATCTGTGGGGGTCAGTCTTCCCGCCTTGCCCCTGTGCGCACGTCGCCCTTCTGCTGCTCTGGGGAGAAGCCCTGGGGCTGGGAGGCTGCCAGCCAGGGATGGGCTGCTGGCTCCACACCTAGTTCCGGCCCCTGCCTGGCCCCAGGCTGCAGGTTAGCTGACCTGGTGCCGCACCCCCACCCCCACCCCCACCTCCAGGCATGCAGAGGCCCCTCCCCATAGTGGGCAGGCCCCAGACCCTGAGCAGGTGACGCCTGCTGTCTGGCACCCCTAGGCCTCTGGCCTTGTCTGCCCCGCCCCCCCGGGCCCGCCCCCGCCCCCCCCCCCCCCCCCGCCCCGGGCCTCAGGTGGGGTGGAGGCAGGGGATTCTGGCAGCTGGGTTCTGGATGTCCCCTGGCTTTTATGCGTATCCAGGCTTTCGTGTGGGGGAGGGAGAACGTGGAAAGTTTGGGGGATCAGAAAGTCTGCTTCCAGAACCATTCCGGGGGCTCCAGGTGGCAGGGCCCGGTCAGAAAGGGTCAGTGCTGGCTTCCGGGCTGGGGCTGGGGAGGGCAGAGATCTGCCAGGGTGGGCAGTGCGGGTAGGGCCAATGCCGGGCTTCCCTGAGCCCCCTGAGCGGGCCCCCGGGTCCCGGTCTCACCTGCCCTACCCTTCATCGGTTGGAGCAGAGGAAGGACGGGGCTTGGTGCTGATAGGGGTCTCCCGGCAGCATCTCCGCTGACTTCCTTCCCTCCTGTCCCAGCAGCCAGAGCATCTGAGTCCCACGTAAGCACCAGTGAGGGCTGCTTCCTGCCACCCACAGACCTGGCCTTTAGGCTGCTCCCAAGCCAATGAACCCCATGAACCCCATGAAACCCGCCCTGCCCCCCGCGCCACACGGGTGAGTGGGGTCTCCTGCTGCCCTCCCCGCTTGGGCCCCAGGACACGGGTGGGTGGTAGAGTGGGACCCCTCTGCTCCCAGCCTTCGCTTCTTCCCAGGCGGGGTTCTAGGCACCTGCGGCCTCCTGACCGAGCCTCCCCGCCTGCCCCTCTCCTTGTAGTGATGGTCCATTCGCTTATGAGGCGGTGCCTTGGCAACAGAGTGCCACTCAGCCAGCAGGATCGCTGTCCGTGGTCACAACCGTGTGGGGAGTCGGCAACGCGGCGCAGAGCCAGGTGAGCCCACACCTGGGCCCCGCCCCGAGGGGCGCCAGAGCCCCCCTCAGATCTCGGAGAAGTGGAGCCAGGGCTTCCTGAGTCTCCCACGTCCTCAGAGACCAGTTCTTCCACACGTGGCGTGGGATCTCCTCCTCCTGTCTTCACCTGGCCTCCACACCCCACCTGTGAGCAGCTGCCCCCCCACTGGACCACCCTCCCCTCTGCCCCCACCTCCACCTCCTCACCTGCCCAGCCTCTCCTTTCCAGCACTTTAGAACCACGGCATGAAGCAAGTTGTTTGGATGGTGTCCTTTGGTGATTCTTGCTTCCTTGTAGGTTTTGGGGAACCCTATGGGCCCCACAGGGAGCCCCCCCGGCAGCTCCATGATGCCCGGCATGGCAGGTGGCAGCTCTGCCCTGAACTCCCCGCAGTGCCTGGGACAGCAGGCGTTCGGTGAGGGCGGTGCCAACAAGGGCTACGTGCAGCAAGGGGTGTATGGCCGCGGGGGCTACCCCGGGGGCCCTGGCTTCACCGCTGGGTAAGCAGGACCCCTCCCCTGGCAGGCGTGCTAGGAGCCCTCTGGGGGCGACGCTGCTAACTTGCTGGGCGCCTGGGAGCTGTGTGACACTGATGTGTTGAACGTTGCATCTCTGCGGCTCCTGCCGGCTCCCACGCTAACGAGGGGGGTGTGTGGGAAAGAATGGGGCTCCCCTCGGGTGCCGTGTACCCCCCCCCCGGGAGATGGCAGGGGAGCGCCTCTGAGCTGAGCCGTCTGTCTGTTACAGGTATGCGGGCGGCCCGGGGGGGCCGGGGGGCCTGGGCCTTCCCTCACACGCCACGCGGCCCTCCACCGACTTCACTCAAGCAGCAGCGGCTGCTGCCGTGGCTGCTGCTGCCGCCACAGCCACGGCCACGGCCACGGCCACCGTGGCTGCCCTCCAGGAGAAGCAGAGCCAGGAGCTGAGCCAGTACGGAGCGGTGAGGCCCCGCAGCTCCTCCTGTGCGGCCCGTGTGCGTTGGTGCAGAAGGCAGGGTCTTGTCAGGCAGCCAGGATTGAGGCCCTGGGGACACGCATGCTGTGTGCTGGGGCCAATGAAGATGAGGCGGGAAAGGAGTGGGGAGCTGAGGGGAGAGGACCCAGGCCAGGGGGGGCGAGGGGGAGCCCGCCTGCAGGGGGTGGGCACAAGGCTGGCACCCACAGCGGTGGGTAAGGCCTGGATGGTTCCTCTCTTCTCTTCCCAGATGGGGGCCGGACAGTCTTTTAACAGCCAGTTCCTGCAGCACGGTGGTCCCCGGGGGCCCAGTGTCCCCAGCAGCATGAACCCTGCCAGCGTGGGAGGGCTGATGGGCCCCTCCGGCATGAGCCCCATGGGCATGAACCCCACCCGGGCAGCGGGCCTGGCGCCCCTATATGCAGGGCAGCGCTTGCCCCAGCACGGGTACCCTGGGCCCCCCCAGGCCCAGCCCCTGCCCCGACAGGGCGTCAAGAGAGCCTACTCCAGTGAGGTGAGTGGTCAGGCCCCCCACCCCAAGCGCCCTCAGAGCTGTTGTGTGGAGGGAGAGTCGGCTGTGCCTGACAGGGCGGGTACCGCCCTCCCTCCCCGGGAACGGGCTTCCCCAGCACCTCTTCTCCTGGCCATTTTGCCTCTTTCCTCCTTCAGGTGTATCCCGGGCAGCAGTACCTGCCAGGAGGCCAGTACACGCCTGCCGCCACCCAGTACGCACCTGGCCCCGGGCAGCCCCCCGCCCCGTCCTCCTACCCTGGGCACAGGCTGCCCCTGCAGCAGGGCGCGGGCCAGTCCTTGTCCACTCCCAGCCCCGCGGGACTGCACTACAAGGTAGGGCCGCTTCTCCCGGGCCTCTGCAGCCCCTGGTGGCCCACGCCAAGCCCTGTGGGACACAGGCGGACCTTGAGGCAGCCGGGGCTGGCGAGTGGGCTCGCGTGTGCTTGGGTGGCCGAGCAACCAGGAGCTTCCCGGGGGCCCTGATCAGCGTAGGGCAGCTCCCAGGAGGGCAGTCCAGGTACGAAAGGCCCCTCTGTGAGATTCAGTGTATGGAGCAGCAGGCAGGCACCCACGCCACCTGCGTGTCCTTTAGGGACAGTGTCCCCATCCCCTCTGCTTGCTGCAGAGAAGCCCAGCGAGGGGACAGGCCAGAGGGGCCAGGAGCTCGTGATGGGAGGGGCCCGAGCGATAAGAGTGCCGCTGGAGGGCGGAGAGGAGGTGTGTGTACCTGTGTCCTTTCAGCCTCTCTGTGGCTTCCTCGTAAACCCCTCTGATGCGTGGGGTCAGCTCTTTTTCTGTAGTGGTCATTCTTAAAATTATGAAATCAGCATGTGCTCCCTGTAGATTATTTAGAAGACACGAAAAGTGTATAAAGAAGAAAGAAGCCAACACCCGTGTGTGTGGTGGGCCCCCCTGTCCCCAGCCCTCTCCTAGGGTCAAGTCCAGGACCCTGTGAGCGCTCGGGGCAGGCGGCAGTCCCAGGCACACGCGGTTTTCTCTCCTGCAGCCCGCAGAGCAGTTCAGCGGGCAGGGTGCCAGCTTCAACGGGGGGAGCGTCAGCTACAGCCAGCCCAGCCTGAGTGGGGTATGGGCGGCGGGGCAGGCGGGCAGGCGGGCGGGAGGCTCATGGGGTGGGTGCCCGGAGAGAGGGCGCCCAGGCAGGAGGAAGCGTGGACTCCCTGCCCGTTCCTGGTCTGACCATTCCCATTGGGTACTCCAAGAACAAACTCTACCCCTACACCACTCCACCTTGACTGTTTGCTCAACCCCACAGCCCGCCCGTTCCATCCCCGGCTACCCCAGCTCCCCACTGCCAGGGAGCCCCACGCCGCCCATGACCCCCGGCAGCAGCATCCCCTACATGTCCACCAGCCAGGAGGTCAAGTCGCCCTTCCTGCCCGACCTCAAGCCCAGCGTGAGCAGCTTGCACCCGTCACCACCCGGTGAGTGAGGTCTGCTCTCAGGACAGATGGGCAGGGCCCCCGAGAGTCCTGCAGGGACCTTGGCGGGGGCGGGGGGGCCTTCACCTGCATTTTCTATTAATGGACCTCTTTGCAAATCCATCTGAAGCATCCATCTTCTCTGTAGAAAAATAGCCATGTGCACAGTTTTGTGTATGGTTTTAGGGGCCCCCTGAAGCCCACTTCTGGTTAAGAACTGCTTTCCGGGAGACCACTGCAGCAGCAGTTGGGGGTCCTAAAACCCTAGCTTGAGCACTAGGGTGACAGCAGGTGGCCCGTTCGCACCTCTTCTGCCTCCTACCCCCTCTGAAAGCACCAGAGGCGCCATCTTTTTGGGTTGGTGGGGCATATTCTCCAGTCATGATTCAGGGATCATTCTCGGGGCTCCTACTGGAGCAGGACAGAATGGCGGGACACCAAGATCTGTTCCCGTTGGAGGTGGAGGCCGAGCCCAGGGTCCCAGGAGAGATGCTGCCCAAGCCCCAGCCCCATGAAAGGGGAGGAGGGGCCACGGCCCCCACGATGGGGCGGGGGCAGGCCGCTCGGCCTGGTGGCCATCCTGTAGGTGGCCTGCTCACACCGGCATGGCCTGCTTCCAGGCAGCGGCCCCTGTGACGAGCTGCGGCTGACTTTCCCCGTGCGGGACGGGGTGGTCCTGGAGCCCTTCCGCCTGCAGCACAACCTGGCCGTGAGCAATCACGCTTTCCAGCTCCGTGACTCCGTCTACAAGACCCTGATGCTGAGGTGAGTGGGCGCCTGCCCCCAGCGTGCAGCCGCTCGCTCCGCCCCTCACTCTCAGCATCCATCCTTCCCGTGCAGGCCGGACCTGGAGCTGCAGTTCAAGTGCTACCACCACGAGGACCGGCAGATGAACACCAACTGGCCGGCCTCGGTGCAGGTCAGCGTCAACGCCACGCCGCTCACCATCGAGCGCGGCGACAACAAGACCTCCCACAAGCCCCTCTACCTGAAGCACGTGTGCCAGCCGGGCCGCAACACCATCCAGATCACCGTCACGGCCTGCTGCTGCGTGAGTGCCCTCCGCGGGGCTGGGTTGGGGGCGTCATGGCTAGAGAAAAAGGCACTGGCTCTCCTCCTAACCATCCTGGGCCTTGTAAGTAAAGGATCTCAAATAAAAATGCCCTTGCTGCTTTCGGGTTAGGTTCAGTGACTAAATTTGATGCTCACGTTAATTATGTAAGGGAAACTAGCTGAGCCTGCCTCTTCCCTGGAGGAAGCTCACAGGGTCCTGAGTCCCAGCTGACCCTGAGTCTTTGTTAAGGAGTCATTCAGGTTCCAGCAGGCTCCGGATCCAGGACTAGAAGAGGCAGGATGCACTTAGCTGCACAGCACTGATCAGCCCGGGTGGGAGGGGGCAGAGGCGGGCAGCCCCGATGCAGTTCTGGGATGTTTTCACTTGGACCAGCGTGGATAAAGGTGGATGCTGTAGGCAGGGCACATTCAGGAGCCTCTCAGATAATTGTGTTCCGACAGAGAGGCCGTGGTTGGTGCAGACACACAGTGAGCTTTCCAGATAGGTGTGGGCCTGGTCCCCTGGGCTCCCCGGGGAGGGGCAGCAGGTGGCCTGCCTGTGCGTTAGCCACAAGAGAACGGGCCTGCGCTGCGCCTCCCCGGGCCACGTCCCGCTGACCGGGTCCTCCTGTTGCAGTCCCACCTCTTCGTGCTGCAGCTGGTGCACCGGCCGTCCGTCCGCTCGGTGCTGCAGGGTCTCCTCAAGAAGCGCCTCCTACCTGCCGAGCACTGCATCACCAAGAGTGAGTGGCCCTTGCTTTCCTCGGCCCCAGGCAGCCGGCCCCATGACAGACAAGGCTGCCTTCTCTGGGGTGGGGGTGGGGGCTGCGTGCAGAGAGCAGCAGTCAGCCCTGGAACGCCCCTCGGAGGTGCTGAGCCAGCAGTGGCCGGGTCCCGCTTGGCGGCCCTCACCCACGTCCTCCTTTCCCCTGTCGATGTCAGTAAAGCGGAACTTCAGCAGCGGCACCATCCCTGGCACCCCTGGGCCCAACGGAGAGGACGGGGTGGAGCAGACGGCCATCAAGGTGTCTCTCAAGTGCCCCATCACCTTCCGCAGGATCCAGCTACCTGCCCGAGGCCATGACTGTCGCCACATTCAGGTAGGTGGCCACTGCAGAGCTTTGCCAGAACTTCCGTTGCCCTTTAACTGTGTTCAGCGGGAGTGGCCTCTGAGCACCTCGGCTGGCAGGTGACAGGACAGGCCGGCCAGTGGGCAGGTGGCCTGGCTCCCCTGCCTTCTCCCCTCAGACTGGGCTTTTGTTTCTTCTAACATTATTCTAAGCGTAACAGCCGTTTTACTGTGTTCTCGGGGCTCCGATTTTAAACGGCATCCTGGATGCAGGGCGCTGTCCTCTCCCCGCCCTGCCCCCAGGAGCAGCGCCTTTGTTTGTCTCTGCAGAAACGCTCTGCGTGCAGACAAGTACGTGCACACACACCCTCCACCCCCACCCCCCCACCCCCGCCCACCTTTTGGTTACATAAACGGTAAACATCGCTCTGCATCATGTTTTTCCTCCACACCACATCCTGGAAGTCATTCCCTGACTGGGCAAAGCTGCCCAGTTCTTGCTTTGGCCACACGTCATTCCCAGGGAGGGCTGCGTAGGCTGTCCCGTCTCTTACATCTGTTAGGATGATGCCGTGGTAAAAGCCTGGGAGCCGAGCCTTCTCACACAGGCAGTAAATAAGCCCCAAGTTCCTGAAACCACAGAGCATGGCCGGGTTGCCCCGGCCCCAGTGTGAGGAACTGTCTCGCCCTTTCTCTGCAGTGCTTTGACCTGGAGTCCTATTTACAGCTCAACTGTGAGCGAGGGACCTGGAGGTGCCCCGTGTGCAAGTGAGTGTGTCAGAGACGGTCCCCACGGCTCTGGGGGCGGGTGGCACTTTCTCTGAGGCTGTTAATGGGCGTTTCCTTCCACAAGCCAGGTGTGGGGCTCACAGCACAGGCTAGGAGGGATGGAGTGGCTCAGGGCAGCGACGTCAGGCAGGGTTACCTCACACCGGGGGCTGAGACATGACAGGGCCTGTGCCCGGGAAGAGGTTGGGCCAGCCCTCTGAGCTGTGTGTCCCCTTGGTTTTCTACAGCAAGACGGCATTGCTGGAGGGCCTGGAGGTGGACCAGTACATGCTGGGCATCCTCATTTACATTCAGAAGTGAGTCTCCTTTCCTGCAACCCCAGCATCTTTGGTCAGCAGAGGGCAGCCCTGGGACAGGTGGGGAGACACCCCATGCTGATCCAGCGTGGAGCGGGCTCGACTCCAGGCCGTGGATGGAATCCACATCCGACCCAGGCCCGCAGCCCACAAGCACGTGGAATGTGCTGGGTGGCCACGAGCATTTGAGTGGGAGGTCTGCCTAAAAATGGCCCAGGGCCAGGAGAGGCAGCAGGACAGGTGGTGACCAGCCGTGCATGTCCCCGCCCAGCTCTGACTACGAGGAGATCACCATCGACCCCACGTGCAGCTGGAAGCCAGTGCCTGTGAAGCCTGACGTGCACGTCAAGGAGGAGCCGGACGGGCCGGCGTTGAAGCGCTGCCGCACCGTGAGCCCCGCCCACGTGCTCATGCCCAGTGTGATGGAGATGATCGCTGCCCTGGGCCCTGGGGCCGCGCCCTTCGCCCCCCTCCAGCCCCCCTCAGCCCCAGCCGCCGGCGATTACCCCAGCCAGGGTGAGTACAGGGGGCTTGCCCTAGAAACAGACGGCCCTGGGCAAATGATCCGTCCTCTCCTACCAGTCTGCTGCCTGTGGACGTGTCACTCCGAGGGCCGCGAGCCTGGGGGCCTGGTTGGGGACTTGGTGGCATAGGCGCAGCCTCGGCCGAGCCGGCGGGGATGGGCAGCAGGGCCTCCGGCTGCAGCTGCACGCACCTCCCCAGTAGTCTGGAACGAAGGTCTGTGCTGGCACACTTCCATGGACCGGCCCCGTCCGACCACGCGTGCGGGAGTGTCTGGGTGCGGTGGGTCCCATTCCTGTCCCCTCGCAGCCTCCTGGCAGTGTCATCAGCCAGTTCCCCTAGCAGCAATGAGAAGAAATGCCCTTTGCCGAATAGCATCTTCCATAAAGTCAGACGTTATCTGGGTGAGCTCAGTGAGTCCTGCCCACGCTGCGGCTGGCCTGTTTCCGTGCTCTACCGGCATGAGCCCCCTGGCTCTCCTCTCTCAGGTTCCAGCTTCCTGGGACCCGGGACATTCCCCGACTCTTTCCCGCCCACCACGCCCAGCACCCCGACCCTTGCTGAGTTCACCCCGGGGCCCCCCCCTGTCTCCTATCAATCCGACATTCCCAGCCGGCCCCCGGACCCGGAGAGATCTGCCCCCTGCCTCCCAGGCCAGGTCAGTGCCAAGGCGGGGGGCTGACGAGCTGTCCACCCAGAGAGCCCCTGGGCCATTTTACTAGGTTCTTCTCTCCTCCTTCAGATGGCACCAGCGGGTCACCTGGACCCGGCCCATAACCCTGGGCCTCCGGGGCTGCACGCCCCCAACCTTGGAGGCCCCTCAGGGCCCCAGCTGCACCATCCAAACCCTCCCCCGGCATCCCGGCAGCCCCTGGGCCCGGTGAATTCGGGTCCCATCGGTGAGCTGGCCTTCAGTGCTGCCACAGGCATGATGGGGCCCCCCGTGTCTGGGGCAGGGGAGGCCCCGGAACCGGGCCTGGACGTGAGTACTGGGCCCCGTGCTGGGGAGCACTTGGAGCCGGGGCTGGGGTGTGGCTTATCTGTCATCCCAGGGTCCACATGCTTCATAGAAGGGAGGACAGTGATACCACCGTGACTTCCAGACGCAGGGAGAGCTGGTCGGGTGACGTCAGCGCTTTTGTTGACGAGTGTGAGGTATCCAGAGTAGCCGTGGGTGATTGTGTCCAGACACCTGGCCCTGGGGACCTGGGTGCCACTGTGGCATGGGCAGAGTCCCCGAGAAGACTTGGCTTGTAGCTGGTGACCCTGGCCTTAGGGTCTGATTTGACCTGTCTGACTCACAGGTGGTATGTGAGCCAGAATCAGTGCAAAAAAGACAGGTGACTGTCCCTTGACCATGATAAATGAATACAAAGTTCAATGTGAAAAAATGTAGAAAGCACAGCTCAAAGCAGAATATCCCAGGGAGTGGGATCCCACCTTCTGCATTCGCCCTGTTCACGTCAGGGACCCCTCACAGTCCTGGGTGTCCCATGTTGTCCTTGAACAGCTTATCACAAGTGATGCCTGGTCACAGAGCAGTCTTTCGCTGGAAGAGCCCCTGTGCAGAGCAGGCTGAGGGGCTCCAGTGCCAGCCTGTGTCGGGGTGAGGGGTGTGCCGCATCCTGGCTGGGGACCCAGGCCCAAAGCTGGCGGGTTTGCTTTGTCCTCAGCTGCTCCCAGAACTGACTAACCCTGATGAGCTGCTGTCCTACCTGGGCCCACCTGACCTCCCCACAAACAGCAATGACGACCTGCTCTCTCTCTTCGAGAACAACTGATCCTGTTGACCACCTGGCCGACGGGGACATGCCCGCAGATGTCACACACCCTTCTCTCCAGCCCGGCCCCCCCCGACACCAGCGGCCCTCCCCACACGTACACCTGGAGCCAGGACGCGCCCCGACGCCTGGCCCTGGAGGCTGGAGGCGGCCCTGCACTGGCTGGGAGGGGACCCCTGGGCGGTGGTGCTCGCTGGCCCAGTTTGCAGCTGCAGAACTGTTTTTGATGAGGTCCCCAGCCCCGCCCTTGTCCCTGCCCCCATCCGCACCCCACCCATGCTTGTCCAGCCCTGCCTGGTTCATGCACACCTGCTGCCCCTGACCCCCCGACCCCTGCCTGCTCTCACCGGCCTGCATCTTGTCCAGCGTTGACCTTTTTACTTCAATGACCCCTTGGCCCTGGGCCGGTGAGGAGCGGGGCTGCTCTGTCCCGGGGCCCCGTGTCGCCCAGCCTCCTGTGGCAGGGGCTGGGGGCGTCCGTCCTCCCACCCGAGGCTTCAGGCTGACGCTGGGGGTGGGGCCTCTACAGCACAGCAGTGTACCTAGTGTAGAAATGCTGACAGATGTAGGGTGGCTGGGCCTCTGTGCAGCCGGGGGCTCCTGCCCTGGCCATGTGCAGACCGGGGGGGGGGGGGGGGGGGGGGGCGGCAGCAAGCTCCCTCCTGCTGGAGGCGGGACTTGGACTCGGCTCCCCCAAGTTCCCCTTCTCTGTGAAAGTGAAGAATTGGTCTCGCTGTGTTTTTTAAAACCACACCTCTCCCGTGTCCACCCTGGGGCCACGCCAGGTGGGGGAGGAGCCGCCGCACTGCAGGTGCAGGGCCGAGCTGTGTCCCCTGTCCGCCCGTCTCTATTAAAGGACTCCCTCGTGGTGGACCTGGTGAGTCCCTCCTTCCTGCTCCACCTGCATCCTGCACCTGGGCGGGGCTCCCTGCTCCAAGCCAAGGCCCAGCTGTTCGCAACCCCGGGTAAATTTCCTTGTCCCTGGAATTTCCCAAGTTGGCTTTGGCAGGAGAGCTGTTTGGTGAAGTGTCACCAGGGCTGGGAGGCGCATCTGCCACCACGTCACTGTGTGGGCTTGCCTCAGGCAGGGACCCAGCTATGGGGCCAGAGGCCTCAGGAGGGGCCGGACCGCGTGCCTTCGTCTGTGTACTAGCTGCCTGAGCCTCCCCGAGGGCCTTCCTGTCCAGCAGAAAAGGCTTATGTGTCCCATGGGGGAGGAGGGAGGGCGCCCCTGGACACCTGCCGCCGGGGGAGCGTCCGGTGTGGGCGGGCTCCACGTTGCCTGCTGACATCTTGGAACCCCAGGTGTGGGCCTTCCTGTCCCTCTGCAGCCTTGCTTCTGGCTTTTCTGGCTGAGGGAACGGAAGTGGAGAGAGGCTGAGGGAGGAACAGCGCCCCCAGTGCTCCAGGGAGCAAAGAGGCAGGTCCCGGGGTTTGCCCAGAAGCCCAGACCCAGCAGAGTCCACCCCCAGGGGGTGGGGGGCTCCTTTCTGGGGGATGTTAGGCACAGCTGGAAGCGCTGTCCCACTGTGTGGGGCAGCTGTGCACCCTTGGTCTGTGATGTGCTGGGTAGAGTGGAGAGATCAGGAGATGGGCTGCTCGGGCTACACCCACAGAGAGGTCGGGAAAGGTCTGAGGGGCGCCTCAGCCCCGATGTCACCGTGGCCACCTCAAACAGTGAGGGATGAAAGCAAGGTGTGGGAGTTCACGCGGTGTGATGCCGTTTTTATAAAGCGCAACACTAGCTCTGCATTTCATGGGATCCGCACACGTGCAACAGGAAGGAAAGCAAGGCGGTCAACACAGTGGCCACAGTGCTCCCTGTGGGGACAGCACAGGGGTGCATCTGGGGAGAGTGACAGTGGCAGTGGTGTTCTGACCCTCAAGGGGAGCAGTGGTTTCACGGGTGTTCACCTTATGCTTCGTGCTATATATCCTTACGAACGTACCAAATATGCAACTTAAAAAGCTAACTAGGCCTGACAGACACACACAACACCCAACAACAGCAGAATACACGTTATTTTTAAGTGTATGTGGGACGTTCTCCAGGAGAGACCACAAGTTAGGCCACAAAACAAGCCTCAATAAATTACCAAGATTGAAATCATACAAAGTACCTACTCTGACCACAGTGGAATGAAGCTAGATAAGAGAAGGGAAACGAAAACTCACAAATGTGTGTAAATGAACACACTTCAACAGTCAGAGGGTCAAAGGAGAAATCACAAATTACAAGATAAAACACTACACACCAAAATCTAAAACACAATGAAAGCAGTGGTAAAGAGGGAAATTTATAGCTGTAAACGTCTATATTTAAAAAGAGGGACTTCCCTGGTGGTCCAGTGGCTAGGACTCCATGCTCCCATGCCTGGGGCTAAGGTTGGATCCCTGGTCAGGGAACTAGATCCCACGTGCTGTGGCTGGGGGTTCGCATGCCCAAGTAAAGAGTCTGCATGCCGCAACTAAGACCCAGCACAGCTGAATGAATGAATGACTACTACAAAAAAAGAAGTAGCAAAAAAGAACTCAGTTAACCTAACTAGGACTGAAGGCAGTAGAAAAAAGAAACTAAATCCAGAGCTTGCAGAAGGAAATAACTATTAAACAGAGGGAATAGGAAGACAATAGAGAATCGACGTAAGCAGAAGTTGTTTCTTTGAAAAGCAACAGAATGAAGAAAGCTTTAAGCTAGATTGACTAAAGGAAAAGAAACAAATGACTAAAATCTGAAATGAAACTTGGGGAAATTACTACTGACCTTAAAAGGATAAGAGAATACTATGAACAATCGTGCACCAACAAATTAGATAACTTAGATGAAATAGACTAATTCCGAGAAATACAAATTACCAAAACTGACCCAACAAGAAACAGAAAATATGAACAGACCTACAAGTAAGGAGATTGAATCAATAATCAAACCGCCCCCAACAAAGAGAAGTCTGGGACCAGATGCCTTCATGGGTGAATTCTACCATTTAAAGGCTTATACCAATCTTTATCCCACTCTTGTAAACACTGCAGAGGAGGGAATACTTCCTGAGTGTCTCTTCTCGGCAGCTCCCTGCCAGCAGCACTGCCATGTTCCTGGCCTTCTCTCGCTCCAGGCTCGGTGGCCTGTGTCCTCTCCCTGCAGCAAGGGGCTGCCACCCCTTGCCCCTTTAGCTCTACCCCCTGCAGCCCTGTCCTCCTTAACAACCTTTCAAGCTTGGGTGGCCCCTGAGACCATTCATCCCGCCTGCCACGGGTTCTACGAGACAAGCAAGGACATCACGGCAATGGCTGGAGGGAGAAGTCTCTAGACAGGATCAAGGGAGTGTTTCATGGGCCCAGGGACTGCTGAAGCCTTTTTTCTTTTCTTTTTCTTACTGTTTAACCTTTTGTGTTGGGAGTCATTGGCCACTGGCCTGATCCACTTTTTTAAGCTGACATACAGAACTGAGTTCTGTAAGGTCAATACACCTGTGGAACTGCTGTCCAGGTGAAGACAGATGTTTCCACCATTCCCCCCACCCCCTCAGCTACTGCTGCTCTGGCCTCTATCACCAGAGGTGAATTTGGCCTGGTCTTGAACCTGATATAAGTGAATCATAGGTCTGCACCTCTGGGTTAACTGACCCTTAAAGCTCATGTTTTTATTTTCATTTAACTGTAAGTTGTTCCTAGTTATGACTAGCAGTGATTAACACCGCTCCCCAGCCTCCAACACCCAACTCTTTCTGGCCAGGGTGCTCCTCTGCTGAAACCCTCTCCATGGGGTGTTAGCCACGACCCAGGTTGCAAGTGACCATGACCCACTCGGGACCATCTTGGGGCAAATTATGGACAAAAAGACCAAAAAAAAAACCCAACTGCCACTTCTGAAGAGCCAGGAGCAAAAACGGTGTCAGAAGCAAAAGCAGGGTACTGTGCGTGCCCCCTGCGCACAGCACCACCAAAGGGGTGGGCAAACCACCTAAGCTGGACCCCTGGACACACCCCTACCCTCACCCCATGTAAGGAACCAGCTTGGCCCCGCCTGGGGAAGCGGGCAGGGGAAACTGTTACTTGTTCTCTCTCCCCGCTGCTGCAGCAGGGGCCCCAGTAAAGCCTTGCCTGAATTTCTTGTCTGGCCTCTGGTCAATTGCTATTGATTGGGGAAGGCCAAGAACCTGGTCAATGTCAGGGACAGCTGGACATGGTCAGGCACACCCCAGGATGGCATTCCTCCCCTTTCTGAAAGGTTTGTTCTCCAGACCTGAGCTTCCAAGCCTGGCTCAAGTTGACTCACCACAGAAAGGCTCTGACTGTCTGTTTGCTTTCCGGTCTGGCTCTGGTTGGCTCAGCTAGGGGGGGCCCCCGTGACTAGAGTGGGATCATGAGCGCTTCCTGAGAGAGGGGGTCAGTTTTCAGAAGGGGGTGCAGGTGGCCCCCAGGTGCCCCAGGATGAGGTCCACATTCCTTAGCCCAAAGCCAGCCCAGCCTGGCCTCACCTCCTCCAGCCAGGCTTCCTGGCCACAGAGACCAGCACCTCTGCCTCCCCACTCCCCACCCTGTCTGAAGATTTCCAGGTTTCTCAGTGTCTTACCCTAGCTCAGGCTTTGGTTGAACTGCCCCTTCCCCAGGGAGCTCTCTGTTTCCAGAATGAGTCGGAGCCTCTTGCTCTGACCATGGTTCACCTGTGGGTTGCTGTCATGGTCCCCATTGTAGCTGATCAATTACAGACAATTATAGTTTATCTTTGTGAAGTTAAAACATAGTACAGTGAACATCCACACCACCTTTGGATTCACCAACTGTCAATATTTTGCCCTGTTGCTTTACTGTTCCCTCTCACTCCCTCCATATATCTGTGTTTTTTTAATGCACACACTCGCTTTTTTTGTTGCCAGCTTCAGAAAGTAAGTTGCAGAGAGACACTTCATCCCTACTTTTTTTTTTTTTTTTTTTTTTGGCCACACCATGCAGGATGCAGGATCTTAGTTCCCCTACTGGGGATCAAACCCATGCCCCCTGCAGTGGAAGCGCAGAGTCCTAACCAGTGGACCGCCAGGGAAGTCCCCACACTTCATCTCTAAATACTTCAGCACACATCTTGGAAAAACAAGAATGTTCTGTTATAAACACGTTACCATTATCACACCTAAGAAAACAAACAGTAATTCCATAGCTTCACCTATTATATTCAAAGGTCCCATTTGTCCTAAAATGCCTTTTATCACTTCTTTTTTTTTTTTTTTTTCAATCTGGGATTTCATCAAGGTTCACTTTTGCAACTGGTTATTAGTCTCATTCAATCTAGAACAGTCTTTGGCCTTTTTTTCCCCCTTACATTGATTTTTTTTTTTTTTAACAGTTCAGCCAAGTCACCTTATAGAATGTCCCACATTCACCTGGTTGTTCCCTCCTGGCATTGTTCACTTTCTCCTTTATCCCCTGTGTGTCCTGTCACTTACAAGGGAAGTCTAGAGCGTGGTTAAACATTCTTGGTCAGAGGAGATCATATAAGTTTTTAATTTGTTTTCCCCATGAGACAGTGAACTCCATGAGGGCAGGGAGCAGATCTCTCCTGTGTCCTGGATTATTCCGGTGCCCAAAACATTTGTCAGAGAGATTAAGGCAGGAACGAATGGGGTGGATGCAAAGCTGTCTTCCGGAGGTACATGCGGCGTGGCCCATTCTCCCCGAGGGCCGCCGCGTCTGCCCACCGCCAAGCGCCTCGCAAGCATGCAGAGCTTCTGCCGGCATCTTCTCCACTCAGCTTTTGACTGTCCCCTGCTAGGGATTGTGCCCTGCAGGACCACTCTAGGACACTCAGCAGGTGTCCAGGGAGCATTTGCTGGTTTGATTGAGGAAGAGTTCGGCCATCTGCTTCGATGACTGGTGGCAGAGCTAGATCTGGGCACAGTGACCCTGCTCTCTAGCTGGACCCCTACCCGCCCCCCCACAGAAGCGGCTCCCTTCCCAGCTCCTCTGCAGCTCCTCGTGGCCCCCTTTGGGTGCTGGGACACTGGCTGACTGCGACGAGGCCACCTTCTCCATACTGCTCTTCCTTTCTGTGGCTGGATGTGGATGGCGGTCAGGATTTGACCACAAGGTGGAGCGGGGTGGCGCAAGCTCTGGTAACGCCAGCTGGACTGGAGAACCGACACTGCTGATGTCAAAACAGGTCCATGTGGCCGGAGCCAGCGTTGTGTGGTATTTTCTGTCTATAGCCAAAACTCCTCCTGACTAAGCCCGCACAGGACCACAGAGCCCGAGGTTTCTGGCGGCTGGTGTCGGTCTGCTATTTTCTCCCCCACCCTCTCCGCAGGAGCCCAAGACAGCAGAGGCCTCGGTGGAGCAGCCGTCACCTGCCAACAGTGTCACCGTCTGCTTGACTTCCTTGCAACATGAGCAGGAAACACTGCTATTGTACAGTAAATACACACTCATGATAAAAAATAAAACACGAAAGCGACAGGAACCCTCATTCATTGCTGGTGCGAATGCAAAATGGTCCATCCACTCTGGAAGACAGTTTGGTGGTTTCTTATAAAACTCAACATACTCTTACCATACAATCCAGCAGCTGGGCTCCCTGTTTTTTTTTTTAAATTTTTTTGGCCACATGGCACACAGGATCTTAGTTCCCCAACCAGGGATCAAACCCGTGTCCGCTGCAGTGGAAGCACGCAGTCTTAACCGCTGGACTGCAAGGAAGTCCCCGGGCTCCTTGGTATTTACACAAAGGAGTGGAAAATTTATGTCCACACAAAAACCTGCACACATGTTTATAGCAGCTTTATTCATAATTGCCAAAATCTGGAAGCCACCAAGATGCCCTTCAATAGGTGAAGAGATAAATAAACTGTGGTACAACCAGACAATGGAATATTATTCAGCACTAAAAAGAAATGAGCTGTCTGTTGTACACCAGTAACTTTTGTTATATTGCACATCAATTATGCTTCAATAAAAAAATTTAAAAAGACATAGAGGAACCTTAACTGCATAGTACTAGGTGAAAGAAGCCAATCTGAAAAGAATACATACTGTATAATTCTAACTATATGACATTCTGGAAAAGGCAAAACTATGGAGACAGTAAAAAGATCAGTGGTTGCCAGGAGTTGGGGGCTGAAAGATAACAGGTGGAGCACAGAGGATTTTTAGGGCAGTGAAAATACTCTGCGTGATACTGTAATGGTGGGTACATGCCATTATACATTTGTCAAAACCTATAGAATGTATCGATACAACACTGAGAGAACCCTAATGTAAACGGCGGGTTTGGGTGGCTATAATGTGTCAGTGTAGTTTCATCGATTGTAACAAATGCACCACTCTGGTGGGGGATGATGATAATGGGGGAGGTTGGCCGGGGGCAGGGGTGGGGAACAGGGGATATATGGGAAATAGCTGTACTTTCTCCTCAATTTCCCTATGAGCCTAAAACTGTTCTTTAAAAAGTTTCTTTTTAAAAAGTCTGTTAGGGGCTTCCCTGGTGGCGCAGTGGTTGAGAGTCCGCCGGCCGATGCAGGGGACACGGGTTCGTGCCCCGGTCCGGGAGGATCCCACATGCCGCGGAGCGGCTGGGCCCACAAGCCATGGCCGCTGAGCCTGCGCGTCCGGAGCCTGTGCTCCGCAGCGGGAGAGGCCAAAACAGCGAGAGGACCGCGTACCGCAAAAAAAAAAAAAAGTCTGTTAAACAATTGGTACCTTACATATTATTTGTATTAATTATTGTTACTGACTTTAAAAGAAACAAACAGCCTAAACAGGTGGAAAGCAGGAAGGACCCCTATACGGTCTGTCAGAAGTCCTCTGTGTGCATGGAGTCCAGGAAGACATCTGCTGTGTCTAGGGCCCCTCAGAGTCTGGAGTCCTGCCCAAGCGGCCTCGTTGCATTATAAGGTCAGCTGTCTCATCATTGGCTATTTTCAGTGGTAACCAGCAGCCTCCCTTGGTGAAGGGGCCTCTCCCCTACTGTATTTGTAAGTGGGCTGCAGAGTAAGGACATTCAGCATGATTTCAACATGGTTTTAGCCTCCATTGAGGGTCCTCGACGATGCCCATGATTGCACTGCAAAGTGATTTTCCTCCTTTGATCTTTCCTGCTATATGCATTGCCTGGAATTCTGTGAAGAGCGACCCCCCCATACATACACTTTTGTTATCTAGAATCACTGTGGACTTGGATTTGTTTCTGTCCAATGTGTCGTAACTACTCTCATTATTTTTTTTGATACTTAAATTGACCCGAGTTTGACAGGTGGTACCCTGGCTCCTTGACCCATTTGGACTTGAATACTCTTGTTTTCTGGCCCAAGCTGTTCGGGGCTCACCTTGCCCTTTCCCTGCCTCTGACCTTTGGTCGGGCATTTTCCCAGTGGTCCCTGGTTTCCTTGCATGGGAAAACCACATATTTATTTCTTTATTTTTTGCGGTACGCGGGCCTCTCACTGTTGTGGCCTCTCCCTTCGCGGAGCACAGGCTCCGGACGCGCAGGCTCAGCTGCCATGGCTCACGGGCCCAGCCGCTCCGCAGCATGTGGGATCTTCCCGGACCGGGGCACGAACCCATGTCCCCTGCATCGGCAGGTGGACTCTCAACCACTGCACCACCAGAGAAGCCCTGGCTCTTCTTTATTGTTTCTATCTCTCTGTTGAAAATCTCACCTGTCGTGACATCATCCACCCTTTGCAGTATATCCTGTTACACATTTACCATGGTTAAAGTCTCTTGTCTTATAACACAGGCTATGTCTGGGCCTGGTTCTATCGATTGTTGCCTTTCTAGATGATGGGTCACATTATCTTGGGGTTTGTTTGTTTTTGGTGTCTACATTTCGTCAGAGTTCTCCAGAGAAACAGAACCGATAGGAGATATACATATTTGTTTGCTTATTATGAGGAATTAGCTCACCTGATTATGGAGGCTGACAAGCCCCAAGATCTGTGGGGTGAGTCAGCAAGCTGGAGACCCAGGAGAACCAATGGTGTAAGTTCCAGTCCAAAGACAGGAAAAAGCCAGTGCCCCAGTTCAAAGGCAGTCAGGCAGGCAGGATTTGTCACTGAATACCAAGCACAATGTGTAAAGAATAGCAGAGGCTGAAGTAAAGAGTTGGATGCCCAGGAAACGGCACATCCTTCTGTGTTGGCTGTTGGTGCTGGGCTCAGCCCATCTGGCCTGTGGGTGAGCTGAGTCTGGACTTTGTTGCTGCTTTAGATTCAGCTCGCCACAGGCAGCAGGATCAGACCTTCCTTTAGCAGCGCTGGCATCTGAGCGTGTGAGGGTCTGTTGTGGCAGGTCCTGTGCCCCTGCACCTTGGCGGGTGGTCTCACCCTGCTCTTTCACCTCCTCAGTGGTCGACGGCCATTGCCTGGCAGTCGGTGTGGCCTGGGGACACCTGTAGTGTTTCTCTTGATCCCCCTGCTCTCAGAGGCCCCATGTGCCTGTCCTTCAGGAGGTCTCAGCTCTCCTGACACACCCCCACTGGTACACGGTGTAGGGCCTGGCATGTCCACCCTCAGCCTCCAGTAGCGCCACGTGCCTGACCCTCGGGCCAGGTCTTACTCATGATCCCCCAGGGCAGATAGTCACTCCCAGGTGCTTACTGCAGAGCCCCTGTCCTTGGAGGGTCTCTCAGGACCCCTGCTCCTCCCCCAGAGCCTCAGGGAGTCTTCTCCATCTCCTGGACCAGCCTCCCGTCTTCCTCATGAGCACTTGGTGATGACTCTTGGAAAAGAGCCAGGGGGTGAGTGTAAAGTCCCCTGTGTCTAGGGCTCCCAGGGATTGACGGTTTGCCACCAAAGGCAGTGGCAGGGCCAGCGACCCATGCAGCCACACAGGGCTCTGTGCTCAGAAGGGCCCTGTGCTTTGTTTAATGCTCTGCCATCCCTGTCTTGGAATCCTTGACCATTTTTGAATAAGGGGCCCCACATTTCATTTTGCTATGGGCTCTATACATGATGTAGCTGCTCTTGGACAGAGGACTGAATGGTCCCTGCCTCAGTTTCCCCTCCTGGTTCTGTCTTCACCTGCTGTAGTTCCACCTTCAGCATTAGAGGAGGAGGCCAGGATGGTCACCACAGGAACTTTGCTGAAATCACCCCAGGAATTTGGAGAACTGAGCTTTGTGAGTAATGTTGACCTTCCCTTGGTGGTCAGACCCACACACACGTCAAAACTGAGTGTGAGTTATCACGCAGCCAAAGTTGAGATCCAGCCAATGGATACAACCTGGGCGCTCAAAAAAAAAAAAAAAATCATGACACTATCAACAGAATGAAAAGGCAACCCACAGAATGGGAGAACATAGTTGCAAATCACATATATGTTAAGGGGTTAATATCAAGAATATGTAAAGTATTCCTAAAACTCAACAACAAAAAGCCAAACAACCCAATTGAAAAATAGGTAAGACTTGAATAGATGTTTCTCTGTTCAAAGAAGACACACAAATGGCCAAAAACACAAGAAAAGATGCTCAGCATCACTAATCCTTAGGGAAATGCAAGTCAAAACCACAATGAAGTACTGCCTCACACCCATTAGGATGGCTACTATAAAAACAAACAAACAGAAAACATAACGTGCTGGTGAGGATGTGGAGAAATTGGTATGAATGTAAAATGGTGCAGCTGCTGTGAAAAACAGTATGGCAGGCTTCCCTGGTGGCTCAGTGGTTAAGAATCCACCTGCCAAGGCAGGGGACACGGGTTCGAGCCCTGGTCCGGGAAGATCCCACATGTCGCGGAGCAACTAAGCCCGTGTAACACAACTACTGAGCCTGCGCTCTAGAGCCCATGAGCCACAACTACTGAGCCCGTGTGCCACAACTACTGAAGCCCGTGTGCCTAGAGCCCGTGCTCCTCAACAAGAGAAGCCACCGCAACGAGAAGCCCGTGCACCGCAAAGAAGAGTAGCCCCCGCTCACCACAACTAGAGAAAGCCCGCGCGCAGCAACAAAGACCCAACGCAGCCAAAAATAAATAAATAAATTTAAAAAACAGTATGGCAGTTCCTTAAAAAATTAAAACAGTATTATTGTCTGATTCAGCAATTCCACTTCACAGTATATACACAAAAAGATTGAAAGAAAGGACTCACCCATGTTCATAGCAGCATTTGTCACGATAGCCAAAAGATGGAGGCAACCCAAGTGTCCATTGATGGAAGGATGGATAAACAATGGAATATTATTCAGCTACTAAAAGGAAGGAAATTCTGACACATGCTACAACATGCATGGACCTTGAGGACATTACGCTAAGTGAAACAAGCCAGTCACAAAAGGACAAATATTGTATGATTCCACTCACATGGAGTTCCTAGAACAAGCAAATTCATAGAGACAAGCAGCAGAAGAACGGTGGGTGTCAGGAGCTGGGGGAGGAGATGGGGAGTTAGTGTTCAGTGGGGACAGAGTTTCAGTTTGGGAAGATGAAAAAGTTCTGGAATGGATGGTGGGGATGCTGAACAATAATAGGAATGTACTTAATGCCTGTGAACGGTACACTTAATAGTGAAAATGGTAAACTTTATGTTACGTATATTTTACCATAATTTTTTTAAATTTCAGGATGTGGCATGGTGGTGAGGCGCACAGGGCCCAAAACCAGGTAGAATGGACATCTGGCTCTACCTCTTCGCAGCTGTGTGAGCTTGAGGAAGTTACTCAACTTCTCTGAGCTTCTGTCTCCTCTTGTGAAAAATAGGGAATTCCCTGGTGGTCCAGTGGTTAAGATTCCATGCTTCCACTGCAGGGGGCACGGGTTCCATCCCTGGTCAGGATTCCTGCATGCCGTGCCATGCAGCGCCGCCAAAAAAAAAAAAAAAAAAATCAAAATAATAGTATCTACTTCAAAGGACTGCTATGAGAATTAAATAATGATCGTAATAATGGCACCCGATATTTTCTGGAATCTTGAATTAACTAACTTAGGCCTCATTTCCCCCTTTTTTGGTTACTGTGCCCCTTTCTGTGTTAGGGAAATTCCCCACCTTATGTGAGAACACCAGACACCACCTTTCCCAGCCTCCGGTGATCTGGGGTGATCCAGAGAGATGGGGAATGATCTGGGCTTCACTAAACAGATGCAGCCCCACCCCGGTCCCGCCCTGCCATCAAATCCAACGTTTGGGGGGGTGGTCCTCCCCCAGGCCAGGCTGAGGTGGGTTTCTCCCTGTGCCCTGATGTGCAGGTTTCCTAAGGGCTGAGAACTCCCAGTCCCTCCCAGTCCATCCCTTTTCTGCTGGGTCAGCAATAGTTGTTGCCTCGGATGCCGCCTGCTGTCTCCCCAAAGCAGCCATCTTGCCTTCCTCCTTACTATCAGAAGCCGGGTGGCTCAGGTGGCAACGTGCCCAGATCAAAATATTCATCTTCCTGGATTCCTGCTGCCAAGGGTGAAAGCCGCTGGGTGGGGCTCCTGGGAAAGCTTTGCAAACAAGACTGTGATGGCACCACTCCCGAGCCTTCTGCCCTTTTCCTTTTCTCCCCCTTCCTCAGTCTTTGCGGCAGTCAGACGATCTTGAACATGAACTTGGGGGGATTCGGGAGGGGAAGGGAGGTGGTGGCACCTGTGAAGCTGTGAAGTGATGGGGCTGGAGCTGAGGACGGGGTGGCGGGGTGAGGAGTAAAGTCCTCTGGGTTCCCTGACGTAAGAATTGGAGCCCTGCATCTTTTCTTATGTAGCAAGACTACTCAGGAGTTATTTTGTTATATTTTAACAACTGATATTTAATTTATTAAACTACAGTTTAAAACATAGTTCTTCGGCTTACACATAATATTTGTCTCTTTATAGGTATGGCAGATTTGAACTCTTTTAATATATCTTCAAATATTTAAACTGCATTTATAGATGTAATACATTTGGTTTCCTTTTAAAGTACTTCATTGTCCAAATTAACAATGATAAAACCTCCCTGGGCATTAAACAATTCTGATAAACTTTTAAATAGGTTGAACCTAAAGTTCTCTTAAATGTTAAAATGCAATATGTAGGGACTTCCCTGGTGGCCCAGTGGTTAAGAATCCGTCTGCCAATGCAGGGGAGACGGGTTGGATCCCTGGTCCGAGAAGATCCCACATGCCGCAGAGCAACTAAGCCTGTGCGCCACAACTACTGAGCCTGCGCTCTAGAACCCATGAGCCACAACTACTGAGCCCTTGTGCCACACTACTGAAGCCCATGCGCCTAGAGCCCATGCTCCGCAACAAGAGAAGCCACCACAATGAGAAGCCCATGCACCACAACGAAGAGTAGCCCCCGCTCGCCACAACTAGAGAAAACCTGCGTGCAGCGACGAAGACCCAATGCAGCCAAAAAGAAAAGAAGAAAAATGCAATATATAAGCTTTAATATTTCCAGTTGAAACCACAAGCCTAAATCAATTTTTAACTACACAATTTTAAAAGCAGTTATTGGGTGGAAACAGGGAGTTACTAAAAATGGGCACAAGGTTCTTTCTGGGTGAGGGAAATGTTCTAAAATTAGATTGTGGTGATATCTGCACTGCTCTGAATTTGCTAAAAAGTCACTGAATTGTACGCTTAAAACAAGTGAATTTCATGGTATGTAAACTACATCTCAATAAAGCTTCCATACCATGAAATTCATTTGTTAAAAGCTGTTAAAAAAGAAAATACAGGGAATTCCCTGGCGGTCCAGTGGTTAAGGGCTCCATGCTTCTACTGCCGAGGGTGAGGGTTCGATCCCTGTTTGGGGAACTAAGATCCCCACACGCCGCACAGTGCAGCAAGAAAAAGAAATGCATACATAAGTCAAAGAGACAGAGAGAGAAAAAAACAAAAAAAACCAAAAAACTACTGCACATTTTACCACCTAACTCAGGTCAGTAATGCCCAGGCTGGCCTGGCTGCAGACAGGATCCTTTTGGCCATGCCTGCGTGCCTGCCACAGAGACCCCCGTCTTTGGGGCCTGCACAGGACATAACCTGGCTACCCCTCACTGCCTCTAGCCCTCGCAGGTGGAGGGTGCCCCTCTGGGTTCTTGGTAGAAGAAGTGAGTGAGAGACTATGATGATGGTGAAGAGAAGGGAGGGCCCTGAATAGTAATGTGAGGGAAGTCATAAGTGACGACCTTATTAGTCATTCATTTATTTCTTAGGAGGGGTTCCTAACTGCTTTAAGGTTCAGAGTGGAGGAGAGAGAAGTTGAGGGAGTTTATGCCTGAGGGCCTCGGGTCATTTTTTCAGTGTCAGATAAGGACAAGCAGCTTCCTCAAGGTCAGAAAGCACCGGTGCTGGGGAATGGGCAAAAAAGCAGTTGCCAGTTCTGGCTTTGCTAATACTCCTAAGCTGGTTACTCTGAGCAAGCTACTTAACATGAAGGATGCTCACTTTCCGCATCTGTAAATGGGGATTCTGGGGTGGTTGTGAGAACAAAACCGCACTCTTATAAATTCTGAGCAGATGTAGGCTCACAATGCCATTATTAATAACGATGGCATGATGCCAGACACTGGATTTCATCTTTCATAAGGACTCTCATTTGCTTCTCACAACCCTATCCTGGTTTTGGAGATACTAAATAACATTCTGAATGTCAAAGGATATATAAATTTTCTTTTCAAGGTTTTCTGAACAAAAGACCAGGGCCATATAAGTGCATTTAGTACTAGTAATAAAACTATTATTAATATCTTTGCCTAAGGGAGTTCACTTTTTTCTTTTTTTAAAAAATATATTTATTTTTGGCTGCGTTGGGTCTTTGTGGCAGCGCGCGGGCTTCTCATTACGGTGGCTTCTCTTGCTGCGGAGCACGGGCTCTAGGCGCCCGGGCTTCAGTAGTTGTGGCATGTGAGCTCAGTAGTTGTGGCTAGTGGGCTCTAGGGCACAGGCTCAGCAGTTGTGGCGCAAGGGCTCAGGTGCTCCACAGCATGTGGGATCGTCCCGGACCAGGGCTCAAACCCATGTTGCCACATTGGCAGGCGATTCTTAACCACTGCACTACCAGCGAAGTGACAGGCTCTTGTTTTAATGTCTTCCTCCTGGAGAAAATTCAAGCGGAGTGTGCAAGATATTTTCGTAAAGTAGGGTATTTTGGAAGCATTTCATAACCTTTCAGACTAGGGGAGAAAGGGGGAAGGGAGAGAGGGCGGCGGCTGCGCCTCATCCTCATCTGCAGTGGGAAAATCGTGATGCCCAAAGCCACCTGGCCTCCCAGAGCGGCATGGGCCCTGGACCCCGAGCGACCTTGGCGGGCGGCGCGACCTTGAGGCCTGCGTTTGCCTCAGTTGCCCCCTCTGCGCGATAGGAAGACGTCCTGGCCGCGGGCCCAGGCAGGTGCGTGTCTCTCGGGCTCCCACCGACCCAACCGGCCCACCAGGGCGGTCTCCAAGCCCCGTCCCCAAGCCGGTCGCCTGAGCGCGACCCCACACCGCAGCGCGGAGACCGAGGCGGCGGGCGGGAACCTGCCTGCATCTGCCAGCGCGCACGCGCGTCTCCCGTCCCTCCTCTCCGGCGCCATCTCCACCCATAGGCCCAGGCACACCGTCACTTCGACTGACCCGCGGTCGCGATTGGCCAGAGACGAGGCGCGCGACCGGCCATGGGCGGGGCCTGAACCGGCTATAAAAGAGCCGGGCGGTGGGGCTCGTGCTGCTTTGCAGACGCCGCCACATCGGAACTTCCCGCGCAGCCCAACCATGGTCAACCCTACCGTGTTCTTTGACATCGCCGTCGACGGCGAGCCCTTGGGCCGCGTCTCCTTCGAGGTTGGGGCGGGCGGCGGCGCGCCGGGTGGGCCTGAGCGGGCGGCGGGGGGGAGGCCGAGGGGCTGGGTGCGGGCGCCCCGCCTGAGAAACGCGGGCGGCGCGGCGCCATTTCCTGACGAGGGGCCATTTTGGGAGGCCGGGGGCGGCGGGCAGACAAAGGCGGGGCGGGCGGGGGAGGCGCGGCCGCGCCCTTCCGGCCGCGCACGTGCTCGGGCCGCGAGCCGTTGGCCGCAGCGTGGGACTGCGGGGCCCTGAGGGTCGGCAACGCCCCAGACGTTAGGCGGGCGCCGGCCCTGGGCAGCCGCGACCTTCCCGGGGCCGCCCTCGAGGACTCGGAAGCCGCTTCCTTCGAGCCGACGCGGCGGCCGCACCTGAAGGCTGCCTTTTCCCGCGCCGGGCGCGCCAGGGCTGGTGGGGATAGCAGCCCATCCCGTGTCCCGAAGGACGCTTGCTAGTTCAGGGTTGGGTTATAAGGGTGCGGGGTCGGCCGGCTGGAGGGCTTCCCCGGGTGTTTCAAAATCGCGAGGTTGATAGAAAAGAGGCCCCTCCCCGCCCCCACCCCGAGCGGAAATGTGCCGGCCGCCTTCCCTCCGCTGGCGCCGAGGCCCGCCTTCCGCTGCGGTGACGGCGGGTGGGAGGCGCCCGGGCCCCTCCCGGTCGTCCCCGCGCAGAACGGGCTAGTCGAGACCGGCAGCGCGGCAGGCCTTCTCCGCTGTTTTCCTAATTAGTTCAGGCGTGTTATGGGTAGTTCTTAATCAGTTTGTAATCACAGCAGGGTAGCTAAGTAAGTCGGCGGGCTCTTCAAACGGTAAATGGGATTCCGTTCCAGTTAACCCAGCATGGTAGGTCTTGGGGTGTAGCCCTAAGTGGTTTTATCCTCTTACCATTTCTCAAAGAGCCGCCAGTGATCAGGTTGTAGGATCTCAGTCCTAGCTTAGATAGGCCCCCATGCAGATCAGTCTGTAGCCCACTCTCACTGTGGTCAGAGCTGAGAAGTGGTAAGGACCCATGTGGAAACTTGCCCTGACGTAAAAACTGGAGAAATATTACATCCAGTAGATGTATACTCCACCTTTATCCGAAGTCAGCTGATAATTGGCCAGGGGCCACGTGGAAACTTGGCCTGAGCCTAACCCTTTGTAACTTGTGTGTCTCAGGTTAGCCAGAGGGCTTAATGGAAATGAGATAGGTGCTCTGACAGATCCCTTGGTGAGAATGGACGTGGAACTGCCACTGCGAGCTTTAACTTCAGTAAGGGTCTAAAAGGGAAACGAGTTAGTACGAGGGTTGGAGACATGCTAATACTTAAAAGGGACCGTATGTTTTATATACAGTACTTAGAAGCTACATAGCAAGTCTTCTAAGAAACATCCAGGGATTTCAGTAGATGATTTAAGTCACGGATCTGTGGAATAATAGTTCATTAAGTAAACTGTCTTGATGCAAGGGCTTGCGTTTTCTATGGTATTTAAGCTTTTTTAGCCAAAATGTTTGATATATGCAGGAAAGGTTCGAAGCAGTTGTACTAGAAACCAATCTTTATTTTTTACCCCACTACTAGGTAAGGGACCTGGAAACCAAGAAGTGACTGCTCATCCAATCCATAAAGCTATGTTAACAGATTGGAGGTAGTAGCATTTTCATTACCAGTGACTAAAATTACAGCTATTTACTCCCTGATCGTGCAGGAGTACTTGCTATTCTTGAAAGTTCTTGTCTTTAGGTTCAAGTTGAAGTTGGGGGAGGTGATGTACCTTTGAGAGACCGTATATCTGTTTAGAAGTAGGTGTGATACACATAAAAGTTTTAAGTCACTTTTTAGAAGCCTCACACTATCTGAGTCATTCCTGGTTCTGGAGTTTTGGCATGTCTTTGGGTGTCATGTTGCTAACCCAACCCCGCAGGACCTTAAGGCTGTCAGGAGCCGTTCTTATTTGGGATTCAAAGTAATTACTGAAGAAGCATTCTCTTCTAGTGAGAAAATGAATTTATGATTCAGAGGCCCCTAAAGACAAGGGTACTAAGCAACAAAATATGTAAGCAGATGTTTTTCATTAACTGTCATTTTCTCTTACAGCTGTTTGCAGACAAAGTTCCAAAGACAGCAGGTTAGTTTTGTTTCTTTTTTAAATGTTTAACAAAGGTATTCTGATTTTAACTGTTGTGTCTATATACATATACACTTTATTTTAACAGAAAACTTCCGTGCTCTGAGCACTGGGGAGAAAGGCTTTGGTTATAAAGGTTCCTGCTTTCACAGAATAATTCCGGGATTTATGTGCCAGGTATGAAATTTACTGATACTGATTCGGGTTCTCTTAATTTGGGATTGAGCCAGAACACTTCAGGATGTGCACATATGGTCTGTCTGCATTGGTGCCAGTCTACTTTTATACTTTGTTTTCTGTTACATTTGTCTGTTTGACAATTTTGCACTGATACCATGCCATCTAAATTGCTGTGGTCTGTAATAAACAAATGTTTTTTTTTTCTAAGTGCATATATGAACTAAAATGTTAATTCTGCCATTTTGGTTCCACTTGACCCTTTTAATTAGTTTAAACTTGAGTTTTAAAGTTTGAACCTTGCAGACTTGGCATGTTTTCCAACTGTGTTGCCAAAAGTGACAGGTTCCTCTTTTATGTTCACAGGGTGGTGACTTCACACGCCATAATGGCACTGGTGGCAAGTCCATTTATGGGGAGAAATTTGATGATGAGAATTTCCTCCTGAAGCATACGGGTCCTGGCATCTTGTCCATGGCAAATGCTGGCCCCAACACAAACGGTTCCCAGTTTTTCATCTGCACTGCCAAGACTGAGTGGTAAGAGCAGAACATAGCAAAGGCAACCTTTCCCTGCTGTTCCTGCTCTAAAGTAGTAGAAGGGCATGAATAGTCACAAATTTAGATAGTGCGCTATAGAAAGTGAGATACTCTAATAGCAAAACAGGGCACTTTGTAGAGTAGTTGAATTTAAGAGTGGTGCTTTCATCTAATTAGCATGTGATTTGTTGGCTCTTTTTTAGGGGTCCATTCTAAAATTAGGATTCTTAACAGTGATTAGAGACTCTTGGAGACCACCTTTTTTAGACTGGCTTAAAGTAATCTGGTGTTGACACTTTTTTTTTTTAGGTAAAAGGATAAAATGTTTCCAGTATTTAACTAGTCGGCGTTAGCTAGTGCTAAAAGCTGGATAAACCACTCTTCTGGTCTTCTCTTGCTTGGGTATGCTATATTGATTTGTGGGACACTGTTCTTACCTCAATGCACAATGCAGGCTGCTTATTTCTCTCATTTCATTACTACCTGCAGGTCGCAGGTAGTAATGTTTATTCTTCTGTTTCCAGGTTGGATGGCAAGCATGTGGTCTTTGGCAAGGTGAAAGAGGGCATGAATATTGTGGAAGCCATGGAGCGCTTTGGTTCCAGGAATGGCAAGACCAGCAAGAAGATCACCATTGCTGACTGTGGACAAATCTAATAATAAATTTGACTTGTGTTTTATCTTAACCACCAGACCATTCCTTCTGTAGCTCAGGAGAGCACCCCTTCATCCCCATCTGCTCAAAATATACTATAATCTTTGTGCTCTCATTGCACTTCTTTGGGTTCCATATTTTCCTTATTCCCCTCCAAGTTTAGCTGAATTGCAAAGTTAAGTTTATGGTTATGAAATAAAGACTAAACAACCGTTGTCTGTCCTTGTTTGGTTAGGGTATTGATGTAGATTTCATTTTAAGCAGCAACACGTTACTTCTAAGACAACAGTTGCTGTGTTTGTTTAAAAGTATCTTGTTTTTTTGCTTCCCTGATCCAAGAATAAAGTTTTGCTGATCGAGTATCCCAAGGGCAAGCTGTGAGTGGAATACGGAAGATGTAGGCTCAGGCAGGGAAAAAAGGTGGAACTTGAAGATTGTGACCATGTTGGAACAGTACTCCTTTAAGGGTGACAGTGGAAAATTCTCACTTGGCACATTTAGGGTTATCCATCAAAATTACTATGACAAATTGAAAATCAGCTAATTTTAACAAAGCTTAATTTGAGCGTATTCTGTGGTGGCCCTCCTTGAGGGAAATATGTCAAACTTTAGCCTCTGTGGGGAGGGGTCTTTGGACCATGTTCTTGGGATATCTAGCTGTTTGAGAATGTAGGTGCAGAGTACAGGGTTTATGACAGCTCAGTTGTGAAGTTCAGTCTGCTAGAGAAAGGCAGACCTGGTTTGGTGCAATCTACCTGCAGAAGGCATCTGGCTCTGCCTTGCTCCAGACCAACTGGTGACCAGGTAACTGTCTATAGATGAGGGAACTTCTCCCTGGCTAGTTGTAGAGGACCTCATGGTCATTTGAGGTCTTCTCATTCGATTGTGCAGACCTGGTAATCTGAGCCATAATCTGGTCCAGTTGAGGTCTTTATGTTCGTGAACATGGTTTCCTTTCAGGTCAAGAACTCCCCTTGGGAGGCCTCCCCACCTCCCCGGTTGCATACTCTATCCCTCCCCAGAGGCCCATTTTTTTTTTTTTGAGGTCACTCTGATTTTGTGTTTATCACTCTATCACCTATGTGTGTCCCTAAAAACAGACTGTTTAGTTTTTTTTGTTTTTTGCAGTACGCGGGCTTCTCACTGCTGTGGCCTCTCTGGTTGCAGAGCACAGACTCCGGACGCGCAGGCTCAGTGGCCATGGCTCACGGGCCCAGCCGCTCTGCTGCATGTAGGATTCTCCTGGACCGGGGCACGAACCTGCGTCCCTTGCATTGGTAGGCGGACTTGCAACCACTGTGCCACCAGGGAAGCCCCATACTATTTAGTTTTGAAAGGGTAAGTGACTGCTACGTTATGAAGGCCTCCAGGACAAGGCAAGGTGAGCAGAATCGATTACAGTGTGGCCTCAGCTTCCCTGAGCACAAGAGCTGCTGCTTCCAGAGAGGGCCAGCCATGTATCCAGTAAGGTAGGGCTCACCCAGTTGCTTTAGCACACCTCAGAAAATAAGCAAAATCCATACAACCTGCAGTGTATGGTCCTTATTCAGATTTCCCCCACTGGTTCCGGAGGTGGTTTTATTTTTGGCTGCGTTGGGTCGGTCTTGCGGTGTGCACAGAGTTCTCATTGCCGTGGCTTTTGTCGTGGAGCATGGGCTCTAGGTGCGCGGGTTCGGTAGTTGTGGTGCACGGGCTTAGTTGCTCCGCGGCATGTGGGATCTTACCGGCCCAGGGCTTGGACCCGTGGCCCTCTGCATTGGCAGGCAGATTCTTAACCACTGCGCCACCGGGGAAGTCCCTAGAGGTGTTTTTAAAATCAGCTTTATTAAGGTATAATTTACATACAATCAATGTATTTAATAATGCTCTCTCCCGCCCACACACACCCCCCACTGCCCCCAAGGATCCAACCTAGGTTCACACACTTTGATTGTTAGGTCTCTTTTGTCTCAATCCAGAACAGTCCTTCCACTTTTTAACATATTGTAATTTCTATTAATGTTAAAAAAAGGCCTATTGAGATAATTTATACACCATAAAATTCACCCATTGTAAGAGTACAATAATTTTAGTGAATTTACTGAGTTGTGCAACCATCCCCGTAATCCACCACACCAGGAAGACCCTGTGCCCATTTGCAGTCCCTTCTGCTTTCACTCCCAGTCCCTGGCTACTACAAGTTGGCTTTCTGTCTCTAGATTTACCTTTTCTGGACATTTCATATAAATTGAGTCCTACACTGTGTGGTCTTGGCCTCTTGCTTTTTTTTTTTTTTTTTTTTGACATCAACTCCTTAAACAGTCCAGGACATTGACTTCGTCGAATGTCCCTGATTTTGGAGCTGCCTAAGGTCTCCATTTCGTGTTACTTGCTTGTTCCTCTGGCTCTTGTATTTTCTGTAAACTGGAAATTAGGCAGAGAAGCTTGAATGGACACACGTTCAACATTTTATGCAGGAAGTTGTTGTAGGTGATGCTATATGCACTTAATCCTGCCTGTTGTCAGCATACGATCTCATACTGACTCAACAGGAGGTCTGACTGCTCCACTGGAAAGGTACTTTGTATTCTTTCTGCTGAGTAGGTAACCTGTGGGATGATACTTTGCCCCTGTGTGAAGACCCTGCTCCCAGACCTTTCACCTGATTATTTTCTTTTAGCATCACTTAATGATCTTCACCTGAATCAATTTTAAAAAAATAATTTTGGCCATGCCACGTGGCTTACAAGACCCAAGTTTCCTGATCAAGGATGAACCCGCGAGTGAGGACTCCTAACCACTGGACCACCAGGGAATTCCCCTGAGTCAGTTATTCTGTAGTTGCGAAAAATTGAGTAATCTTGTAATCTCTCTCTCCCTTCTACCACTGTGGACTCACGGATTTTCATTAAACGTGTTACGAACAATTGCACTCATTATTATTTATATTTATTTATTTGGCTGTGCTGGGACTTGGTTGCGGCATGTGGGATCTACCTCCCTGACCAGGGATCAAACCCTGGCCCCCTGCATTAGGAGCTCGTAGTCTTAACCTCTGGACCACCAGGGAAGTCCCTGCACTCATTGTTTTTGATGCTCAAATCATCCCAAATTTGGCTAGTACAAGCCCCTCTAAGTTGACTTCTGTGGCTCTTTGACATGATTCCAGTAGCCTTTAAGCCCTTCTGAAGTTCATGCTTCCCTTCCATTACACAGCAGTTGGAGGCCTCGGAAGTGCCAGGGATATTCAGATTTTTCAGCAGCCCAAAACCAAACCCTTCATGTTAATATGTAAAATGGAGTTTAGACTTACATAATTATAAATGAGTTTTTCACATACACTAACATCTGGCCAGACGTTTGGAAGTCAGTGGGGCAGTCTCAGGCATTATAACATGTCCAGCATTGCCCCCATCCACTGTCAGAGGCCCACAGATTTCCAAAGTGCCTCCTGGCTAAAAATCACTGACGTAATGAGTTAGGATGCAGCTGTTAAAAGAACAAAGTAGGGACTTCCCTGGTGGTGCAGTGGGAAGAAATTAAATGAGTTGCTGAGGCAGCTATAAAACATCTGGCAGAAGGTAGGTAGTAGTCTGCATTATATGAAAGGCAACTCAGACATGAAGGAGATGTGGCCTTACAAGAAAACAATAGACAAATCGGAGAGTCTTTTGTAAGGAAAAATAATATGCTTAAGATACATATGTGTCAGAATTATTTTTTTAATATTTATTTATTTATTTTGGCTGTGCCGGGTCTTAGTTGCAGCACTCGGGATCTTAGTTGAAGCATGGGTACTTCTTAGTTGCAGCATGTGAATTCAGTTGCAGCATGCATGTGGGATCTAGTTCCCAAACCAGGGATTGAACCTGGGGCCCCCCCACAACTACTGAGCCTGCGTGCCACAACTACTGAAGTCTGTGAGCCTAGAGCCTGTGCTCTGCAACAAGAGAAGCCACGGCAATGAGAAGCCTACGCACCGCAACGAAGAGTGGCCCCCACTCACCGCAGCTAGAGAAAGCCCAGGCGCAGCAACGAAGACCCAATGCAGCCAAAAATAAATAAATTTAAAAGAACAAGGTAGTGCATCTCCAAAATAGCCTCAGCTAGACTTTTATTTGAAAACAACAAAGAGCAGTAGAACACAATATAACACATGCTACAGTTTTTGTAAAAAGCAGAATGAAGTGTATCTTTGTGCTTGTACATACCCTTGGGAGGATACAGAGAAACGTTTCCCAGTGGGTGTCTCTGGGTAGAGGGGTGAAGGCCTGTGGGCAGAGAGGACTTTGTCACCACACATCGCTTTTACTTGTATTAAATATTTAAAATTTCAAAAACATACGTTCTAAAATGAATCAGTAGTACAGTTGGTCCTCCATATCCCCAGGTTCTGCCTCCACAGATTCAGCCAACCATGGATCAAAAATACTGGGGAAAAAAAATTCCAGAAAGCAAAACTTGAATTTGCCATGCACTGGCAACTATTCACACAGCATTTACATTGTTTCTGCAACTATATACATAGCATTTACATTGTATTATGTATCACAAGTAATCTAGAGATGGGTTAAAGTATCTGGGAGTATGTTCCAATGTTGTGTGCAAATGCTACACCATTTTGTATAAAGGACTTGAGCACCCTGTGGATTTGGATATCCAAGGGGTCCTGGAACAAATCCCCCATGGATTCTGAGGGATGACTGTATTTGGCTCACTTCAAAATGCTTAATATAAGAAAGATATTATTGGGACTTCCCTGGTGGTCCAGTGGTTAAGACTCCACGCTCCCAATGCAGGGTGTGTGGGTTCAATCCCTGGTCAGGGAACTAAGGTCCCGCATGCTGCACGGTGCGGCCAAAAAAATGAATAAATAAAACAATTTACTTTAAAAGAAAAAAGATATTACCTAAGTGTCCATCGACAGATTAATATATAAAGAAGATGTGGTATATATACACAGTGGAATACTACTCAGCCATAAAAAGAATGAAATAATGCCATTTGCAGCAACATGGATGGACCTATAGATTATCATACTGAGTGAAGTAAGTCAGACAAAGACAGATATCACATGACATCACTTATATGTAGAATGTAAAAAATGATACAAATGAACTTATTTATAAAACAGAAATAGACTCACATAGAAAACAAACTTCCGGTTACCAAAGGGGAAAGGGTGGGAGAGGGTAAGTTAGGAGTTTGGGATTATAATATACACACTACTATATATGGAGTAGATAACCAACAAGGACTTACTGTTTTCAATATCTTGTAATAACCTATAATGGAAAAGAATCTAAAAAAGAATATATATATATATATATATATATGACAGTCTCTTTGCTGTAAACCTGAAACTGACACAAAATTGTAAATCAGCAATATTTCAATAAAAATTTAAAATATAAAATTTAGTAGAGAATAACAAAATACAATAAAAAATAACGATATTGCTCAAAAAATTAGACTTTTTCTAAAACAAAAACTAGAAATCATTCCTGATTATATGGGTAAAATAAGACATACTTTATTTTTGGCAACGCTGCGTGGCTTGCAGGATTCAGATTGAACGCGTGCCCACTGCAGTAGAAGCGCGGAGTCCTAACCACTGGACTGCCAGGCAATTCCCTTCTTGTTCATGTTGGTCAACCTTTCAATCAGATGTTAAGTTGTCTGCAGAGGAGTGACTGTCCACCCGTTTATACAGCAGAAGTCTCTCCTGGAAGTCAGGACTGAAGGTGAAGAATTGAAAAGTATTGGTTAAAAATAATTTGGGAGACTTCCCTGGTGGTCCAGTGGGTAAGACTCTGTGCCCCCCGACCCCTGGTCTGGGAACTAGATCCCGCATGCATGCTGCAACTGAGTTCGCATGCTGCAACTAAGAAGTCCCCATGCTTCAGCTAAGATCCCGAGTGCTACAACTAAGACCTGGCACAGCCTAAATAAATAAGTAAATAAATAAATAAATAGAAATAAAAATAAATATTAAAAAAATAATTCTGACACATATATAGCTTAAGCATATTATTTTCCCTTAGAAAAGACTCTCCGATTTGTCTATCGTTTTCTTGTAAGGCCATGTCTCCTTCATGTCTGGGTTGCCTTTCATATAATGCAGAATACTACCTACCTTCTGCCAGATGTTTTATAGCTGCCTCAGCAACTCATTTCTTAAAAAGGAATTTGTGGGCTTCCCGCAGTGGTTAAGAATCTGCCTGCCAATGCAGGGGACACAGGTTCGAGCCCTGGTCCGGGAAGATCCCACATGCTGCAGAGCTACTAAGCCCGTGAGCCACAACTACTGAGCTGCCCTCTGATGAAACATTTTGGATGTGAATTGGGCCCCTGAAATCCCACACTAGTTGGTGGGGCGGTATTGCTGGTGTTAGAAGCACATAGGATTCGAGGGAGACCCGTTCTGAAACCTCAGCTTACCTGGGTTTGCCACCTACATCTACTTTGAGCCGGAGAAGTTGCTGGCTGCTTACTGTGACTCTGCTGCCACACTGGCCCCCAACCCACCCCTCACCACCCCCTCGAGTCCATCAGGCGTTCCTGGCCATTTCCAGCGCTGGCCTGAGGCGCCCCCAGTCTGGACAGGCCTGAAATCAGTGGTGTTCTGGGAGGAGAGCAAAGGTGGGTGATTGGGGGACCTCTGTTCTGGGCCCCAAAGGGAGAGAGGAGGGCAGAGGACCGGCCCTGGGGGCTCAGATCCAGGTGAGCCTGCAACCCAAGGGTGGGGCTGCACCAGGGGTCCAGAAACCAGCCCCAGCGATGGTTAGTGATGCAAAAGAATGAAGAGTCAGTCTCACTGTGTAAGAGCCAACTGTATTCAGTATGTGAACAGCTTCAGTTTATTAGTTACTTCCCGTGATGCACATGAAACACGTCGAGAGGAAGTAGTGCACATATACTGGTCACAGGACTAACTCCTGTTTAGGTACCCCCGGATATTAAAGTTTGACATTTTATGGAAGAACACTGCTCGCCACTCCTGCAGAGGGCTGGCTGGAAGAGTCAGAGGCAGCAGAGGAAGCAAATGTGCTGGAGAGGCTGGCGTCAAAAGCCCTCTCGTTGTACATTTGTTTGGGTTAATAAATATTAGAAAAGGTAGAGCCGTGAAAGCTGCACAGGGTTTTGATGCTACACCAGCTCCGGAACCAGCTCCCCGTGAGAGCAGAGGACTGCTTTCCCACAGCACAGCCTCTGGCATCAACTGGGAGGAAGCTGAGCACCAGGTGTGCTGGTGTAGTCGGCCGCCTGGGAGAGGATGGATCAGTGACCTTGCAGAGGACGGATCAATAACCTTACGGAATTCAGACCAATGAGCTTTTAGAAGAACAGATCGATGACCTTGTAGAAAGGTAGATAAATGTGAGTGAACATCTCAGGCTGGGCTGGAGAGACAGGAAGTTTTATTTTCTCCTCTTCACACCTAAGGAAGGATGATGGATAGGGAAGACAGGAACTGACTGGGGTTTATTCCAACAGCTTGTGAATTTTAAATGGCTCCCTTTGCCCTCTGGCAGCAAACTTTTAGACTAAGCCGTGACTCTGGGGACCTCCTCCTGGGTCAAGGCCACAGGGCCCAGGGTCCTCCCAAAGCCTTGACTGCTCTGGCGGCAGCACTCCTGGTTATGGCAAACGGTTCTAACGTGCTGCCTTCAAGAGGCTCTTCCGTGAGGCCCTGCCTCTTTGGCTGAGCTGGTGAAGGCCGTCCCCTTTCTCTGGAGTAGAATACGGGGTGTCTATCCAGACCCGGCTCCCTTCATTCTTGGGTTGTCGATCCTAAGCTCTCTTCCCCTTCACCTTGTCCTCCATGTGGCCACCATGCTCTTTTTTTAATTGAAGTATAGTTGATTTACAGTGTTAATTCCTACCGTACAGCAAAGTGATGCGGTTACACATATACGCACCTTTTAAAAAATATCCTTTTCCATTATGGTTTATCATAGGATACTGAATATAGTTCTCTGTGCTATAGAGTAGGACCTTGTTGCTCATCCATTCTGTATATACCAGTTTACATCTGCTAACCCCAAACCCCACTCCACCCCTCCACCAACCCCCTCCCCCTTGGCAACCACAAGTCTGCTCTCCAGGTACTAGGCTCCTCTTTTTCTTTTAATGCATTTTGCTGAGCATTTAAAAAAAATAAATTTATTTTTGGCTGCATTGGGTCTCCGTTGCTGTGAGCAGGCTTTTCTAGTTGTGGTGAGCGGGGGGTACGCTTCGTGGCGGTGCACAGGCTTCTCATTGCGGTGGCTTCTCGTTGTGGAGCACGGGCTCTAGGTGTGCGGGCTTCAGTAGTTGTGGCGCATGGGCTTAGCTGCTCCGCAGATCTTCCTGGACCAGGGCTAAAACCCGTGTCCCCTGCATTGACAGGCGGATTCTTAACGGCTGCGCCACCAAAGAAGCCCCACTCGGAAACTTCTGTGTCCACCTCTGTCCCCCCACTTAGGCTATGAGCCTCCCGAGTGGAGACCACACTTTATTTTTTAATTAAAAAATAATCATTAATGAATTTTGGCTGCATTAGGTCTTCATTGCCGTGTGTGGGCTTCTCATTGTGGTGGCTTCTCTTGTGCAGAGCATGGGCTCTAGGCGTGTGGGCTTCAGTAGCGGCACAGGTTCAGTAGTTGTGGCACGCGGGCCGTAGAGCGCAGGCTCAGTAGTTGTGTCGCACGGGCTTAGTTGTTCCGCGGCACGTGGGATCTTCCCGGACCAGGGCTCATACCCATGTCCCCTGCGTTGGCAGGCGGATTCTTATCCACTGTGCCACCAGTGAAGTCCCTCAATCATCTAATATAATGAACAACACGATCTGGTCTAAGAACTTCTCTAACAAGAAATAACTGGACAAGCAGAGAATAAAAACAGCAGGCAAATGAGGGCCATCTCACAGACGAATAGCTGTTATAAAACAAATATAGTAAACTATTAATTGTAGAATCTAGGTGGTAGGTGTTAAGAATTATTCACTGTATAGTTAACTCTTCTGCATATTAAAATTTTTTCATAATAAAATGTCAAAAAAAGACCATTGTACTATCAAAAGAATAAAAAGGCAACCTACGGGGACTTCCCTGGTGGTCCAGGGGTTAGGAGTCTGCCTTCCAATGCAGGGGACACAGGTTCGATTCCTGGCTGGGGAACTAGGATCCCACATGCCGCGGGGCAACTAGGCCTGTGGGATCTAGAGCCTGTGTGCCACAACTAGAGAGCTGCAAGCCACAACTAGAGAGCCCCGTGTGCCGCAACTACTGAGCCCACACACCACAACTACAGAGAAGCCCACGCGCTGCAACAAAAGATCCCGTGTACTGCAAATAAGACCTGATGCAGCCAAACAAATAACTAAAAAAGAAGAAAAAAAGGCAACCTACGGAGTGGGAGAAAATATTTGAAAATCATGTATCTCATAGGGGGTTAATACCCAAAATATATAAAAATAACTCATATGACTCAGTAGCAAAAAAAAAAAAAAAAATCCAATTAAAAATGGACAGAGGGCTTCCCTGGCAGAATCCGCCTGCCAACACAGGGGACATGGGTTCGAGCCCTGGTCCGGGAAGATTCCACATGCTGCGGAGCAACTAAGCCCGTGCACCACAACTACTGAAGCCTGAGTGCCTAGAGCACATGCTCCACAACAAGAGAAGCCACCGCAATGAGAAGCCTGTGCACTGCAGAGAAGAGTAGCACCCCACTCACCGTAACTAGAGAAAGCCCGCGCGCAGCAACGAAGACCCAACGCAGCCAAAAATAAGTACATAAATTTATAAAAAAAAAATGGACAGAGGATCTGAATAGACATTTGTTCTAAGACATACAGATGGACAACAGGTACATGGAATGATGCTCAGCATCACTAATCATCAGGGAAATGCAAATCAAAACCACAATGAGGTACTGTCTTGTTTAAAATAGAAAAAGCCTTCTTTTTAAAGCTTTCTTTTAGAGTTACCTATTAAAGTATTACAGGTGCAATATGATGGCTGGGACATGCTTTAAAAAAAGCCAGTGGGAGGAAGGGGTGTATAGGTGAAGCAAGATGGACCAAATGTGGGGGTGAGGCCCCAGAGCACATGGCCCAGTTGTTCTATTTTTTTTTCCATCAGAAAACAAAAATACAATCCTGGGAACACAGTAGGAAACAAATAATTACACTACCAAAAGGAAACAGATATTTGAAGCAATTATATAGGAAACTCTAGTAAAAGACCCTATTCTCTGATAGGTTATTTTGCCTTCTTTTCTATTGCTTCTTTGGTTTCTAAAAACTACTAAAACTTCACACATGGATAATCGTAGATCCTTTCAATATAGAAGCTTCTTCAAAATATGTGCCAAGATTCAGTAAAATCCACACTTAGAGACAATCCTATAGGACAAACAACTCAGTTTCTTCAAAAATTATAATAATAAAAGAGAAACCTACAGATTAAAAAGAAATTTAAGAGCTATCAGTAAAATGTAAGACATAGTGTCTGGATCCTGATTCAAACAAACCAACCGTAAAATTATGAAACAATCAGAAATCTGAATACTGACTGGGTATTTGTTATTATAAAATGTGTTAGCTGTCTTAAGACAATGGTATTGTGGTTGTACCCCATCTTTAGAGACACATGCTTAAGTATGTGGACATGAAAATAAATCATGCCTGGAATGGGATTCAAACCAATCAACTGGGATGAGGGTTCAGGTTGGGGATACAAGTAAAACAAAGCTGACCACAGGATAACTGCTGAAGTTGCAGGATGAGTACACAGGGGTTCATTATACTATTCTCTTTATTTCTGAAAATTTCCATAATAAAATAAGTTTTTAAAAATGAGAGTTTTGTTTTGATACTGTTGTATTATAAAACATTAAAGAATTTCCATTTTTAATGAAGACTTCCAGACTTCCAGAAAAATATAATTTTCTGATGGACCGTTAACTGATACATTAACTTAAATCTTACAAGTTACTTAGAAACTGACAAACAAAAATAATTTTTAAAATATTGTACAAATTACTGAATGTTACTGTATCAATAAAAGATCACTAAAAGCTGGAATTTTAAGCCAAAAGCAGACAACTTTGATCATCTTAACTTCAATTCTAGGTAAGGGTGTGGGCTCTGGAGTCAGCCAAATCTAGGTTTATATCCTAGTTCTGCCCTTTTCTATCTATTAGATAAATGTTTTCTGGTAAGCCGTTTAACTTCTGTGAGCCTCAGATTCTACATCTTTAAAATGGGGGTAATAAAATTTCTTCATCAATAAAGCGCTTAGCACAGGGCTTGCCACATAGTAAGTGCTCATTAAATAATTCAAATAATTCCACTATCCTATTTCATCAATTCTAAATGCATGTCTTCATACTCTAACATCTCTGAAATTGGGATGCATCTCATAATTGATGGCATATTATGGTTTAATTGGCAGTTTTTTTCTTTAGTGGTATGTAAAATAATTGGTGCCTACTACTAACAGGTAGCAGCCAAGATTCAATATAATATGGTATCAATCATGATAGAAGGAGATGCCCAATTTCTGTTTTAAGATTTTTCTGAATATATAACCAATTTGAAATTTAAAAAATTTTGAAGTATGAGCAAAATATTTTCAACACAGCACAAACAGAACGGTTTAGAGACAAATTACTTTTTTAAAAAATGGTTTATCAATTCCATTTTTGTATAAAACACATGGGAGAAACCTAGCCAATCAACACACAACTGTTGCCACATGAAAAGATATTTTTATCAAACTTCGAGTCTAAGAACATACAAATGTTTCTTTTTCATGTCTACAGTAATTGTCTATGCTTTTCCACTTAACTGTTTTAAAAATTCCACATATCCCCATTATTTCTTCTGTCCCAGTTACAGTACAATGACGGGGAGGAAGAAGGTTGGTTAGAACAACTCTCTAAGCAGTTTTCTGCTGTCCCTTCTTTCCAATCAGAGACTTGTGGATGTGAGGGATCACACCTAGAATGAAATGAAAAGAAACAGTATTAGTAGAAAAACTTTAAGCTGGCTATATCTTTTTTTTTTGTTTGGCTGCACTGAGAGGCATGTGGGATCTTTAGCTCCCCAAGCAGGGATTGAACCCGTGCCCCCTGGTAGCATGGAGTCTTAACCACTGGACTGCCAGGGAAGTCCCTAAACTGGCTATATCTTACCACTTTAGGGCTTCAACCCCAAAAAGCAATTATATAAAGAATGAGGACCTCCCTGGTGGCACAGTGGTTAAGCATCCACCTGCCAATGCAGGGGACATGGGTTCAAGCCCTGATCTGGGAATATCCCACATGCCGCAGAGCAACTAAGCCCGTGCGCCACAACTACTGAGTCTGCACTCTAGAGCCTGCGAGCCACAACTACTGAGCCCACGCGCCACAACTACTGAAGCCTATGTGCCTAGAGCCTGTGCTCCGCAACAAGAGAAGCCACTGCAATGAGAAGCCTGCGCACTGCAACGAAGAGTAGCCCCCACTTGCTGCAACTAGAGAAAGCCCACAAGCAGCAACAAAGACCAAATGCAGCCAAGAGTAATTAATTAATTTAAAAAACAAACAAAAAGGCTTTTAAAAAAGAATGAAATTTACTTAAGTCCCCTTTCACATTCTGATTCTGTTAAAGTATCTATACCAAGGGGTCCCCACCTTGGGGTCTGGGAACCCCCCTCTAAAACTATGTAAAATGGTGTGATTTTATGTGCTTTTTTTTAGAGAAGAGTAACCACAGCTTTCAAGAGGTTCTCCAAATGTGATCCAAAAAGTATTAAGAACCACCAATTTATATCTCACCTTCACTGATCCTGACTCATTCAATTATCTCAGCTCTGATTTTCAAGAGCATATTAAGCAATTTCTCAACATCATTTTTCAAACACAGTTTAAAGGATATGGGAAATATTTTAAACACCAGGTTTTAAGTCTCACATATGAAATTTAGATGAAGAACTTGCTAAAATAAAAATAGCATTGTATATGGCTACAAAGAGAAGAAATATGTATTCAGATCATAATGAGAAGTCTAGAATTGTCAGACTTAACACTTTTGGAACTTAAGTTTCTATGTTCTCTAGTTGGTGATACAAATGTATTGGATCATCTATCTGAATTATCTATTAGTTAGGCCAGTTAACAATCTAGGCTGAAGAGGAAATAATACATACCACCCCCAGCTATGGTAGCCTTGATAAGAGAATCCAACTCTTCATCACCACGGATTGCAAGCTGCAAGTGGCGCGGAGTGATCCGCTTAACTTTGAGATCCTTGGAAGCATTACCTGCCAGCTCCAGCACCTACAAAGCATCCGTTGAGATAGCATATCAAACAAGGGTGAAGTGTTTAAGGATTCAGTTTTGGCCTGCAATTATAGCTAAAAAGATCACTACAGCATCTACACACAAGATACATATATAAACCAACACTAAATTTTTTCCAAATTTCTATAATGCTTTTATAGAACTCTTATTACTTCATTTGGTCCTTTTTTTTTTTTTTTTTGTGGTACGCGGGCCTCTCACTGTTGTGGCCTCTCCCGTTGCGGAGCACAGGCTCCGGACGCGCAGGCTCAGCGGCCGTGGCTCATGGTCCTAGCCACTCCGTGGCATGTGGGATCTTCCCGGACCGGGGCATGAACCCGTGTCCCCTGCATTGGCAGGCGGACTCTCAACCACTGCGCCACCAGGGAAGCCCCATTTGGTCCTTTTATATTCATTCTCCGCAAGAGAACTAGAAACTTGAGCAAAAATCTACTTCTATAGAAAGAAAAAAGACAAGAGATAATATCCCTTAGCCAAGAATCTATTCAATAAACGTGAACATCTAGAAATATATTTTAATATACCCATGTAGTCTATTTTTTCATGGCCCTTAACAGCTGAAATTTATTGCTTAGCACTTGTAGAAAAATTTTAAAATATAATTTAAAATAATTTCTTATTCAGAGTTTTTAACATCACTGGGCCCTATAATCTGTAGGCAATTAGCTAGAAGCCCTTTATTCTATAAGGGCAATTTTCAACTAGAGAAATTTCAAAATCCCAGTTGGCCATAAAATTGCATTTTTCTTTTCTTTTCTTTTTTGTCTCCGTAGACTGTACTGGCATTATAAAACCTTTGATGGAAGTAACACAAAAATAACTCCACAGAACCTCCTCACTTAAACAGAGTGGTGGGAAGCCTCGGTGTACATCCGAAGCAATCAGCGTGCTTTAAAAACCACCAGTACTCTCTACTCCATTCTCCCTTGCAACCTTCACTGGTCTGGGGTGAGGCCTGGCACCAGTATCTTTTGAAAGCTTCATAAGTGATCCTAGTGTGAAGCCAACGTTGAAAAGTGATTACCCCGAACTTAGATTTCAGTATTTTCTTTACCTCTATTATTGACTAAAACCCCAAAATTAAATATTTGGAAAATACACATTGACTGCATATGTATGTATGTATATGATTATTGTTTAATCTTAAACTAAAAAATCATAAAGTTCCTAAGAATATAGATAATGGGAGTTTAGAAGGGACTTGAAAATCTGAACCAGAAGCCTATGCCTCTACATGAGTGCACAAAATGCATACCTTTCTGAAAAGTCTGCAGGTAAACAAATAAAAACTGGTATAAGAGTGATAAAGCAGAAAGGCTCTTAACTAGTACCAATACAAAAACATTACCAACACAAAATCCCTGCTTGGGACACAGTGAAGTTGAAACTATCAATGTTAAATCTCCAACAGGAAAATAAATGACTTGGTAAGGTTAATGAAATGACAGCAGTGATAATTAACACACAGATTAAAGCTAAATCTTTCAACCTAGCTCCCAACCACATCTTTCTCAAGTAGGAAGCTTCCCCATTTCTATTAGGTTGGCTATCTCTATCAGTTGACTTGCTTGTTACTCAACTTACTTCCCTTGCTTGGAATGTAGTTGAAGGAGTTTCATGGCTTCCCTTTTGTTTTCCTTAGGAGGGATTAGAATGGAGGAAGTGGTAGTCCATGACCTAAGAATTAAGAACTCTTGCCCAATTAACTTATCTTCCTGAAAAGTCAAACTGAGTAAGATACAGCATTTTATGCATACAATCATGCACAGAACCAGAAGGCTGCTTAGGTCTTTTACCAAATTTTGTTATCATAATATAGTTGTGATATTTAAAAAATATGTATCATCACACTGCCAAGACTTCACCCCACCTCAAATCTTTATTAACTAAGAGTTATGCTGGGGCTTCCCTGGTGGCGCAGTGATTGAGAGTCTGCCTGCTGATGCAGGGGACACGGGTTCATGCCCCGGTCCAGGAGGATCCCACATGCTGCGGAGCGGCTGGGCCCGTGAGCCATGGCCGCTGAGCCTGCACGTCCGGAGCCTGTGCTCCGCAACGGGAGAGGCCACAACAGTGAGAGGCCCGTGTACTGCAAAAAAAATAAATAAAAATTAAAAAAAGAGTTATGCTGTAAAAAAAAAAAAAAGAGTTATGCTGTAACTTCACAAATATCACCTATCGATTATATATGTATTTCAGAGTTCATTTAATTAGTAGTATGGTATTTAAATTATTTTACACTTGTCACGTCACTTAAAAATATGGATTATTGACCCTTACTTAACTTTAAAAAAGAGCACACCAAAGTTCTATTTGACACTGGTACTAGGTAATAGGCTCATAAGATACATCTAAAGCCGCTATTAAAAGAAACTAACAAGAGTTTGTCTTTTTTATTTCAAACCAATATTCCACGGGTTTTAGCCATTTATGTCCAAGACACCTCTAGGATTCCCATATATAACATTTGCCCCACTAACCTCAGCAGTGAGGTACTCCAGAATTGCGGCACTGTACACTGCAGCAGTGGCACCGACCCTTCCGTGACTTGTGGTGCGAGTCTTCAAATGTCTGTGGATGCGGCCCACAGGAAACTGAAAGAGACCAACCAAGTGGGAAGCACTGAAGTCTTATCACACTACTGAATGTAATCAAAGGCTGAATAATATGAGTAAAGCATGAACTAAAAACCAACACCATTCTCCCATTGTGACCCTTTCTTTCTACTTTCTGAGAACAGGCACTTTCTCACCTCCAAAGTCCCCTAATCCCACTTGTCTGTGCCTTTGACTAACCCCACTCCCAACTTTCTTAAGGACCTTCCTTACGCCGTTACTGCTCCATCATTCAACAGCTCCAATTGCTTCCTTTTCGCTGGCTCCTTTCCTTCTGCACACTTCACTTAAAATGTCTCCACGTGTCTACAGCAACTGCCTCCAGTTACAGTCTAGACATCTCCTTTCCAAAGGCAAGATTTAAAAACAAACCCTGAAACCCCTTTCTTGTCACCCATTTTCTCCCAATCCAACCCTGGCTTCTGTTAAACACCATTCTGAAAGACGAGCAGTAACATTTTAACTACCAAAATCTACTAGCCAGCAAAATCTACTTCCAGATTGCATCCTTAAAGAGAAAAGGCATGATTGTTTTGTTTACATCCTTCCCTAATTCTAAGCTCCCCAAGACCAGGATCCATGTCTTACTCCCTTCTGCATCCTCAGTAACCGCATGCTATGTCGTCTGACACAGAGGACCTCAAAAACTATTTCTTCTGGGCTTCCCTGGTGGCGCAGTGGTTAAGAATCCGCCTGCCAATGCAGGGGACATGGGTTCGAGCCCCAGTCCAGGAAGATCCCACATGCCGCGGAGCGGCTAGGCCCGTGCACCACAACTACTGAGCTTGCGCGTCTGGAGCCTGTGCTCCACAACGGGAGAGGCCGCGACAGTGAGAGGCCCTCGCACTGCGATGAAGAGTGGCCCCCGCTCTCCGCAACTGGAGAAAGCCCTCGCACAGAAACGAAGACCCAACACAGCCAAAAATAAATAAATAAATTTATTAAAAAAAACAAACAAAAAAACAAAACCATTTCTTCTTATGCCGAAGCAATTACATAGTTCTAACACAAACTCTGACTACTCCTCAGTCTTTTCATTCTTTGACTCAAATACCATATCAAATATGGTAGGGGGTCCACCAATGCCTTTTTGATCCTTTCTCATGCTCGACTTAGGAAACTTATCCACAGCACAAGCTGCCAATTTTACGTAAGTGACCTTAAATTTCTAATTCTTTTGATCACCTCTCTTGGAAAGCTAGACTCAAATCTACAACTTTTGGACACTTTCATATGGATGTTTTGGTGGAACTTCAAAACGACTGCAGTTAAATTTATTATTTCATAACTTGCCCCTACTACAAACTCTTCTGCTCCTTAGGGTCTAAGCCTTAGAGAAACTTCTCTTTGACCGTCCTCTCAATCCCATACCCCTCCTCCCATTTTTGGGGAGCATACACAAGCCTTCTATTCTTTTCCATCCTACTCAAGTTCAAGTATGTTATTACCTTATTCCTAAACCACTGCAATAGTCTGTATCTGTCTTCCATCTCCCACTTCAAGGTAAGGACACTTCAAATAAATTCTAATTGAGATTTGCATGATGTTCTAAAATACAGAACGTACCCACCAACTACAAGTTCTCGCCCCCCCTTCCTTCAGTACCATCCAGATCATGTCATCCTCTTCCTCAAAAACTTTCAATGGCTCACTACTGTCAAGAAGATAAAAATCCTAACCTTATAGTCTGGACTTCAAACTTTCCTGTTTAAAAAGTATCTCTTACATGTAGGGAATAATTCTTACTCATCCGGAAAATTTTGAGTTTGTGGATTAAAGCTGCAACAATTTAAATATACGAAATTTGAAACCATTTAGGGCTTTGAGTATATCACTGAGTCTACACTTGAAGGTATTGGGGAAAGATTCACAGGACTAGTGGACAGTACATTATTCTCTCATCCTGAAAGCCGATGTACCACGACAAACACTCTTTAAAATAAAAGCCACAGCATACTCACTTCAATCTGATACAATTTATAAAAGAACTAGGAACATAATTATAATCTAGAAATAATAGATTGTAAGAGAGCAAAATCACCAAATTCATTTAAGATCTTTTCATAACTTGTCCTTGTTTAGAAGAAGAGAATACAAATTATATACAAGGGAGTTGCAGGACTTCCGTGGTGGTCCAGTGGCTAAGGCTCTGCACTCTCAGTGCAGGGGGCCCGGGTTCAATCCTTTGTCAGGGAACTGGATCCCACATGCCGCAACTAAGAGTTTGCATACCACAACTAAAAAAGATCCCGTGTGCCGCAACTAAGACCTGGCGCAGCCAAACAAACAAATAAATAAATAAGGCAGTTGCTTTGTGGTTTATATTTTGACCAATTAATCTCATTATCAAAGGCCAGTAATACAAGTACACTTTTGTAATTAAAGAAACACCTATGAGTCATGAATTATAACAGTAAAGAAAATAATGAATTACAACAGCATGGATGTTACCTGTAACCCAGCTCTCTGTGAGCGAGACACTGCCTTAGCCTTGGCCTTCCCACTGTCCTTTCCAGCTTTGCCTCCAGCCTAGGTGGAAAAAATTCCAGATGAAGAGTCGAAAATGCTATTTATTTAGGACTACAAATAAACTTACCTACAAAACAGAAGTACAGTTACAGATGTAGAAAATAAACTTATGGTCCCAGGGGGTAAGGCGGGGGGAGGGATAAATTGGAGTATTGGGATTGACATATACACACTATTATACATAAAACAGAGAACTAATAAAGACCTACTATATAGCACAGAAAACTCTACTCAATACTCTGTAATGGCCTATATGGGAAAACAATCTAAAAAAGAGTGGATATATGTATATGTATAGCAGATTCACTTTGCTGTACACCTGAAACTAACACAACATTGTAAATCAACTATACCCCAATAAAAATTTTAAAAAATTTAAACTTAGGAAATAAAATTTCTTCTAGCTTTACTTTAGGTAGTTAAAAAAATCTAGGTGATCTTCAATTTTAAATATACATGTGTTATATCTCCATTTATTTTATTTTTTAATAATTTTATTGTCCCACAACTGATGATGTTCATTTTTTTCTTTGGCTGCACCTTGCGGCATGTGGAACTTCCTCGACCAGGGATTGAACCTGCACCCTCTGCAGTGGAAGCGGAGAGTCTTAACCACTGGACCATCAGGGAAGTCCACCATTTATTAATTTACATAGAAACAAGGTCAAACCTTAAATACTTTTTAAAAATGAGATTTCTAAAAATTTGAACATATTTTTCAAATTTCAGACTGAAGAATCTTCATCAAGTCAATATAACTCTCATGCTAGAAGTATTTCATAATAAAATAATTTTTAAAAATGTCAGTGTGTATCATTTCCACAGAAATATTCAGAACTTAGCTCTATGGGGAGAAAAAAAAGCATCTTAAAAAAAATTTAAACAGAGAATTACTCTATGATCTAGCAATTACACTTCTAGGCACATACCTAAGGAATTGGGAACAGGGACTCAAACAGATATTTTCTATACTATTTGCTATTTTGTTTATATCAGTATTATAAACAATAGCTAAAAAGCAGAAACAACCTAAATGTCTACCACAGAAAAATGAATAAACAAAATCGTGGTATATACACACAATAGAATAGTATTCAGCTGTAAAAAGGAAGGAAATTCTGATACATGCTACAACATGGGTAAACCTTGAAGACATTATGCTAAGTGAAATAAGCAAAAGGACAAATATGTATGATTCCACTTACATGAGGTACCTAGTCAAAATCATAGGAACAAAAAGCAGAATGGTGGTCACCAGAGGCTGGGGAAAGGGGCAGAATGGAGAGTTACTATTTAATGGGTACAGAGTTTCAATTTGGGAAGATAAAAAAGTTCTGGAGATGACTGGCAGTACACTTAAAAATGGCAGAAGGGTCAACTGTTATGTGTATTTTACAAAAAAAAAAAGGGACATACAAATTTATTCTTAAGGGGTTAAACAAATACTACTTTCAACTGATAAAGAAATATTTCTCAAATAACATGAATGGTCACAAACAGGACACAGTACATAAATGCAATGGGATATTATGCAGCCCTTTCAACAAATGAGTTACAGATATGTGCTGATAAGGAACAACTCACAAAACATATTTGTGTAAAAGGCAAGGTATATGCAAGTGCAGTGAGCTTTTGTTTACATAAAGTGGAGTACTGTAGACTGTGTGTACATATACATTTCTAGAAGGTCACACAATACATCAGAAAAGTTATTTGCCTCTAGGGATGGAATACTAAGGATCTGACTTGAGAGGGAAACCAATATTCTCTTTTGGGCTGTTTGATTTTACTACTTAAATCTATTATTTCTTCTCTGTTAAAAGAAAAATTAGTTAAATAAATCAGTTTACATGATTGGCTAGTTGTTTGAGGATGTTTTTGAAGCAGAGGTTAAGCTTTGAAATAGCATATTCCCTTTGTCCCTTTGTAATGGTTTCCTTAAAATACTTTTTAGGCTAAAAATCCCCCCCCATGTTTATCTCCCAAAACCATATGGGGGAGTAGCCATATATTCTCACTTCTTCAAATAAATCTTTTCAGCTCTATTTGCCCTGCTGTAAATACATTAAAAAAACCTCTCAGTTGGTGCATGAGTCTAAAACTATAATCGCTGTCTATGACAATTATGAAATTAGTAGTTATCCATTAAAAACTACCAACTGCAGGGCTTCCCCGGTGGCGCAGTGGTTGAGAGTCCGCCTGCCGATGCAGGGGACACGGGTTCATGCCCCGGCCCGGGAAGATCCCACTGCCGCGGAGCGGCTGGGCCCGTGAGCCATGGCCGCTGAGCCTGCATGTCCGGAGCCTGTGCTCCGCAACGGGAGAGGCCACAGCAGTGAGAGGCCAGCGTACCGCAAAAAAACCCAAAAAACAAAAACAACAAACAAAAAAAAACTACCAACTGCAAAACTTCCCAGGCTTCCCAATTTACTGCTCTTAAGCAATTTTATCACTTCAAATCCATCATACTTGCTATTTAACCTATTTGCTTTTTAAGGAAGTAGACATGAAATCAGTTTTTTTTTTAAATCTCAGTGTTAGGACTTCCCTGGTGGTGCAGTGGTTAAGAATCCGCCTGCCAATGCAGGGGACACGGGTTTGGCCCTAGTCAAAAAGATCCCACATACCACGGAGCAACTAAGCCCGTGCGCCACAACTACTGAGCCCACATGCCACAACTACTGAAGCCCGCGTGCCTAGAGCCCGAGCACCGCAACAAAGAGTAGCCCCTGCTCGCCACAACTAGAGAAAGCTTGCGCACAGCAACGAAAACCCAACGCAGCCCAAAATAAATAAATTTAAAAATTATTTAAAAAAAAAAATCTCTAAGCTAAATGACTATTTCCGTGGTTTCCGGATACATTTCTCATACTTAACAAAAACAAAGTCTTATGGAATCAAACTTGTGCGAATATAAAATTGTACAGTAAATAATTCCTTTTCAAAACCCCCTCAAACTCTGTATATACACCCTCCAACTTCACACATTCATTTTAATATATCTGATGACTGACTGAGAAACAACATACGAGCACCATAAAATTTTTGATTCTAAGAACTGTGTTAGTATTAACCTGGGTTAAGAATCTCGGTAGAAAATACGCCTATGGAGCCAGCTGGAGTGTATTTCATTCAGGAAAAGTTGAAAACTGGATGCCAAGAAACTTGCATACTAGTTCAACAGATACATGCTCACGTCCCCTCAAGTTTAAAATTCTCAAAACAAGAATGACAACTCCACGCCTCCTGTATTTTTAGCTTATGCGATCGTGCATGTATTTTTAGCTGCTGGTAAAAGGGACAGCCAATATGTGGCAGGTCGCTAGAAATTAAATGAGTGACACCTTCGAAACCAGCAAGGACCAGGAGAATCATCCGCTTGAGCAAATCAGTTTACAGACAGATCTAATCTGTGCCTGAGTCGGCCGGCGGAAGCGCTTCCGTTAACTGCACAACTACAAGTCAGAAACGGGGTGCGACCATCCATAAGGTCGAAGCCAGGTCTAAGACGCGAGAACGTCACAATAACCATAATTTCTGTTTGTGGTTCAGCCCCGGGCAGGGCTGTCTCCGTAGGGCGCTCGGGCGGACACTGCTCGGCGCCTCGGCGTCGCTGCTTCGCTCCCGCGCGGGGCACGGCCACCCTCCAGCGCCTTTCCCTCCCAACTTCACAAGGGGCCAAGTTCCCTCCACTCGCGTTTCTAAAAACCGCACTTTTTTTTTTTTTTTACCGACGCACAATTCAGGAGTTAAAGTCGGTGGCAGGGGCAGCGGAGGTGCTGCAGAGCAGCCACGGTTGTCCCGCTCAGGGCCACCCGGCCTCGGCCCGCGCACCTCAGTTCGCGCCGGCGCCGCGGCGGGCGAGGCCGGGACCGCGGGGAACCCCGCCGCCTGACGCCAGCACAGCCGTCGTAGTCGCCTGACGCCCGCCCGCCTGACGCCCACCGCCTCAACAGGTAGCGGCGCCGCCCGGCCATCGCCACCCACCCGGCCGCCCCGCAGACTTCACCATGGTCTCGGCCGCTCCCGCCCTCGGTCCCGCCGAGCCACCGCCGCCACCGCTCGCGCAGCACCGACCACCGCCGCCACCGCCGCCGCCGCCGGAGCCCGGACAATAACCGGGGCCCGCCTCGCACCACCCCGGCCAATGCCCGCTCGCCTTGCTCGTTTGAACCCCGGCGACCGCCCAATTGCGCGCCTCCTTCTAACCAAACCCCGCCCCCAGCACCTCCTCCCTAACGGCTGTTTGTTTTTGCACACGGCACGCGGAGGCGGAGCCTCCGACCCCAACACAGACGCGCCTGTGCGCGACCGGGGGCGGAGCCAAACGCCACTCTCCGCCTGTCTCCAAGGCCCGAGCCTGACGAACGGAGACACTGACCAGTGAGAGCGGAGAGCTGGCGGAAGTCAGCCAGTAAGAACATCGCCCGCGAGCAAGGAAGGCGGGCCTGCGGGAACGACAGCGGGATTAGCCAATAGGTGGAAAAATTGGTGGTGGCTTTGGCTTTCCCGCCCTTTCTCAGCATCGGTTCTGGGGTTTCTGAGACCTGTTTGGGAAGGAAAGGGTTGCTGTCGTTGCTTCTGCTGGCTGCTTTTCATAGATTCCGAGGGTTTCTCCGTGCTAATGGGAACTCCCTCCGCGGCGGGCACTGTTTCCAGGCCTGGCAGCCCTTCTCCTCAGCGCCTTCCCGCTGGCGTTAGGTTAGCCGCCCAACCTAAAGGAAAGAAACTCGGAAATGGGGTCGGCGTCCCCGCTCCCGCTGCGAAGTTGAGGGACGGGCGCGAAGGAGGGCTTGTCTGCCCATGGCCGCTCCCCACGGCTGCCCTCCCCCCTCCCCAGGCGGCGTGCGGGCCCGGTTGTCCCCGGGACGGCACGCCCGCGGTCGCCGGGGCCCAGGCCCGGGCTCGGGGCCAGTTCTCACCCGCTGCAGTTTGAAACCTTTGCTTCTTTTCACAGCTGTCTGCACTGACCGCGCCGGGCAGCGTTCCGGGTGCGCGGAGCCGTCCGTCCCCGCGGAGATTTGGTTCTGGCGGAATTTCCCCAGGCGGGCATTTCAGAAGTATCACCAGGTGGGCGGATGCTGTCCCAAAGTGAGATTTCTCTTTCGTCTGACACGGGGGACCCTGAGTCTTTAAGGAAATGTAACTTGAGTTCGAGGAGAGGAAGGGGCTGAGCTTCTAAGTAAGAGTTTGGAAAAATGCGAGTGAAGGTGTAGACGAGCGTGAGGAAGGAGGGGCCTGTCAAGGTGGAGGTAGAGAGCAGTGTGCCCAGATGAATGGAAAACCTGACAAGTAGGTGGAAGAGTTAGGAGTTAATTCAGTAATCAGTAACCATTGTTAATTGCTGCCCCTCCTTTCCTGTTTCTGGCCTGAGTGACTGGCATTACACGTCTGCCAAGGCATCCACCTGTGAGTTCACCATCAAACAGTCACCGAGTGATTTGTTGACACTGTTGGGAGGCACTGTGCTGGGTATTGGGGATTCAGGGGTTGGCAAAATAGACCTGTCCCTGCCCTAACGGTCCTTGACAGCAGGGGTCAGATGTTACAGAAGTAAACAGGCAAATGTGTGAATTACAAGAAATGCAAGTGCATGGAAGGGAAGAAACAGTGCTTTGAGAGAAGCAGAGTAAATGGAATTTAGAAAGGGTGTAATTTAGCAGTGTTCCACGAAGAAAGAGCAAGTATAAAGGCTCTTGAAGTGAGAAAGACTTGTCCCTTGTGAAGGGACTTAAAGCAGGCCAGTTTGGCTGCTGTAATTCTGACCAGATCCCTCTACTTCCTGAATATCAAATCTGGCTTTTTTTATTTGCTGTGTGTATTGCCACTGATTCAGTTTAGCCTTTGTCATTTTTCTCCTGGATCAGTGCAAAAACCTGTTAACTAATGTCCTATTCTCTTCCTCCTTCATTGCACCCTCCACTGTTTCTAAAATACAAATCTTACTATATTTTCCTTTAACCTCACTGACTTGAGAACAAAATTCAAACCCTTAGCATGGTATAGAAAGCCCTACCTTTTTCTGGCCCCTGCTTATCTTATGTTTTGTTGCTTCTCCCTACCACCCCTGAAACTCCATCTTGCCTTTGCACATGCCTTTGCTTGAAACAGTCCTCAGTCTCAGCTGCTCCCTGGCTAACTTTTAATTATCTTTCAAGGGCCACCCCAGACATCACTTTCTTCAGTATGTCTTCCTTGACACCCCTGATTTGGATTAAGTGCCCTGTATGACCCAGTGTATTCTACTGTCATCAGTCCTTGTCATGCTGAACTGTGTTGGTCTCCCTTGGCGCACGGAACTCTTTTTTTAGGTTGTCATTGTTTGCTTGGTACAGTACCTAGTACCATGAAAATGTCACTTGGCTAATGAAAAGAAAGAATACTAACTCATGTTTAGGCCACTTAGATAGGCAGTGTGGTCTGTGGAAAGACTTGAGTTTGAATCCAGACTCCTTTACTTACTAGTTGTGTGATCTGGGTGAGGGATTTAATGTTATCTATTTTGTCATTTGTAAAACTGAAAATAGCAATACCTATTGTACAGGTTGTGACCGAGCACTAGTTCAATAATGTATGAGAAAGTATTTAGCACTGTACCTAGCGTGTAATAAATACCCAATAAATGTTAACTTCTTTCCTTAACAGGAAATTCATTTTCTCACTTGCCACTCTCTACCCCTTAGCCTTCGTGTCATTGATTCAAATTTTGATGAAAATGGAGTCAGATTGACAGAAACTGGTTCTCATCACAGACAATAGTAATCCCTTTAGTGATTTATACATCTTGTTTAGAGATGAATGAAATATATTGAGGCCCACAGACTGAAGGAAAATGGATGGAAGTTTTCTGGCATCTGTAAACAGAAAAACTGCCTATTAACTGTTTTATAAAGCAAGTGTGTTAGTGAATAAAGTCTAATTTACAGTGAACTAGGGTTGCAAAGAAGGCAGCATGAGCTCATAAGGAGCACATCTAACCAGAGAATCTTAGGTACTAGCATCTATAAATTATAAACACTAAACATTAACAAATGATTCAGCTTTGCTGGATTCAACCCAGTAAGATACAGTGGAATGTTTCTCGTAGTGTGGTCCCTAGGCAGCAGCATCAGCACCACCTAGAACTTGTTAGAAATGCAGATTCTGACCCCCAACCACACCTACTGAATCAGAAAGTGGGGTGGGGCTCATCAAGCCCTGCAGGGGATTCTGGTGCACACTAAAATGTGAGAACCACCAGTATAGTACATATAATATATATAGTATATAGTATAGTATAAGCTATGGTACAGAGTTCCAATGCCCTTTTCAAAACGGAGGCACTTATTCCTTCAGCTCCTGAGAGTGTTGGCCGATCATTGCCCGGTAGTCTCTTCCCAGGAATTGTACTCAGCCAGAAGGAGCTGCATCACCCAAGGTTAACCCCTTTTCAGCGGGCAGCCTACTTCCAATGACTGGTGGAAGTGGGGTAACTGCACAGCTGCTTTGCCTTAATTTGGGACAACTCTGAAGGGCCGTTCCAGCTCCAGAATTTTCTGTGTGATTAACACCAGTGCTTGAACTGTATGGCAGTTCAACTTCTCCCTCTACTTAATCCTGCTTCCTTCATTTTCTTATAGTAATGTTGCCAAGAGTATTACTGTGGAATCACAGTAAACTTCTTGAAGGCAGTTAGAGTCTGCTGGGAAGCCTGATCTAAGACGATGGCTTTTCTCTGCAAAAATTTAGTCACTTTTTGATAGGGCAGTATATTCACATGTACAAATATTTAAAGGTACAAAGGCTGAACAGTGAAAAGACCTTCTCCAGTTATCCATTTTACCTATGCATAGGCAGCCAGTGTTGTCAGCATAGTAGAAGTATTTTAGCCTTTAGAGAGGAGAGCCTTAATAATTACATAGTTTTTGCGGTGCACAGGCCTCTCACTGTTGTGGCCTCTCCCGTTGCGGAGCGCAGGCTCTGGACGCGCAGGCTCAGCGGCCAGGGGTCACGGGCCCAGCCGCTCCGCGGCATGTGGGATCTTCCCGGACCGGGGCACGAACCCGCGTCCCCAGCATTGGCAGGTGGACTCTCAACCACTGCGCCACCAGGGAAGCCCTGATTCCAGGAGTTTTTAATCCCTGTGTTCAGTTTTAAATTTCCCTTTAACACTGCAGTACTCCCCCTAAATATTATAAAGCCTTTAAGAGACAGAAATTTTCTTCTAGTCAGTCTAGTAAAGGACAGTCAAATTCTTTTTATTTTTTAAAACATCCCTGCTCTTCCCTGGTGGTCCAGTGGGTAAGACTCTGAGCTCCCATTGCAGGGAGCCCGGGTTCAATCCCTGGTTGGGGAACTAGATCCCACATGCATGCTGCAACTTAGAGTCCGCACGCCGCAACTAAGAAAGTCTGCATGCTGCAGCGAAGATCCATTGTGCCTCAACTAAGACCCAGTGCCGCCAAAAATAAATAAATATTAAAAAGAAAAAAAATCTCTGGAGGTTTATGCCAGATCCCAGTGGCTGGGCAGCTATTTCCATGAGCCAGAACCTGCCAGGTTCTAATGAGGTCAATCAGGATGCAGTATCCACCTACTTACTACATTCAGCTTTGTGATTCTGAGGCTGGGACTCTGCAAACACTTCTGCTTTGCCTTCTGCTTCCCTGCTAGGCTTTGCCAGTAGGGAGCACTAGAGGGAAACTCCAAGAGTGGAGGAGGGAGAAGGGACTTTTTCCTTTCTGTGTGCTTTCTGTTCCTCCGAGCATCATCACCCAGCCAATGCTTCTTTACTCTGGCAGCAGCAGTTCCTTTGGTAGGAGCAGCTAAATCAGCTTTTCTAACATTTGTGAAACCAGCCTCATTGCTCCCTCCCCCTCGACGAGCAACCAGCCAGCTCCTTCCTTAGAGGTTTGAGTTCTTCCTAGCTTCACAGGCCCCTTCCTCTAGGTTTCTAAGGTTTTCCCTTTGTTTCTTCAAGGTAACTGCTATTTGTTAACCTCTATGACACCTTAGAGTTCTCTTTTTACCCTTTAACAGTTAACTTTGTATTCAGTTACCAATACTTCGTTAGTTCTCTCTGTTCAAATAACTGGTGTTTTCTGCGACCTGAATGGACCTTGACTGATAAGCCTATGATATATATATTTCCAGTTTTTTATTATGGAAAGTTTTAAACATATACAAAGTAAAAATAGTAAAATGAACCTGATGTTCCCTTCACACAACTGTAATGATCATCAACTCATGGCCACTTTTGTTTTATTTTACATTCATATATACATCTGCCCCTCCCCTCACTGGATTATGTTGAAGCAAATCCAAAGTAAAGGAAAGGGGCAGCAAATATTTTTACAGGAAAATAGTTTCCTTACAAAAACCTTGGGTCATCTTGAATTTGTGCAATGTGCATGCATTGCTTACCTAAACAAGACAAAAAAGAAGAGCAAACAAAAAGCAAGCAGAATGAAGAAAAAAGATTAGAGAGAAAAATAAATGAAATAGAGAAGAAAAACAATAGGAAAAAAATTAATGAAATCAAAAGTTGGTTCTTTGTAAAGTTCAACAAAATTGACAAATCTTTAGACTGAACAAGAAAAAAAGAAGATTCAAATTACTAAGAAGTTAAAGGGGAAATCACTACTGACCTTACAGAAATAAAAAGGACTATCAGGGAGTACTTTTGAACAATTGTGTGCCAGCAAATTAAATAACCTAGATGAAATGGGCAAATTCCTAGAAAGATATAATAAACTACTGAAACTGACTCAAGAAAAAAATAGAAAATCTGATAGACCTATGACAAGTAAATTGAATTAGTGACTTAAAATCTTCCTACAAAGAAAAGCCCAGTCTTCACTGTTGAATTCTATCCGATATTTAAAAAAGAATTAATACCAATCCATCACAAACTCTTCCAAAAAATAGAAGGGTACATTTCCCCATTCATTATATAATGCCAGTGTTACTCTAATACCAAAATGAGACAAAGATACAACAACAAAAAACCCCACTGGCCAATATCCTTTTAATCCAATCAATATGCCATATTAATAGAATAACGGGCAAAGACCACATGATCATCTCAATGGAGGCAGGAAAAGCATATAACAAAATGCAACACTCTTCATCAAAAAAACATTCAACAGCTAGGATTAGAAGGGAACTTCTTTAACCTGATATATGTCACCTGAAAAACCCACAGCTAATATCATACTTAACAGTAAAAGAATACTCACTCCTGAGATCCGGAACAACATGAGGATGTCTGCTCTTGCCACTTTTATTTAACATTGTACTGGAGCTTCTAGTAAGGACAATTAGGCAAGAAAAAGAAATAAAAGGCATCCAGATTGGAAAGGAAAAAGTTATCTCTTCACAGATGACATGATCTTGTATATATGGAAAATCTTAAGGAATCCACTAAAAGAGCTATTGAGGGACTTCCCTGGTGGTCCAGTGGTTAAGACGTCGCCTTCCAATGCAGAGGGTGTGGGTTCGATCCCTGGTTGGGGAGCTAGGGTCCCACATGCCTTGCGGCCATAGGGCCAAAACATAAAACAGAAGCAATATTGTAACAAATTCAATAAGACTTTAAAAATGGTCCACATCAAAAGAAAAAACTTGGGGGCTTCCCTGGTGGCGCAGTGGTTGAGAGTCTGCCTGCTGATGCAGGGGACACAGGTTCGTGCCCCGGTCCCAGAAGATCCCACATGCCTCAGAGCAACTAAGCCTGTGCGCCACAACTGCTGAGCCTTTGCTCTAGAGCCCATGAGCCACAACAACTGAGCCTGTGTGCCACAACTACTGAAGCCCATGCACCTAGAGCCTGTGCTCCACAACAAGAGAAGCCACCGCAATGAGAAGCCCGCACACCGCAACGAAGAGTAGCCCCCACTTGACACAACTGGAGAAAGCCCACGTGCAGCAAGGAAGACCCAAAAGAGCCAAAAATGAATAAAAATTAAAAAGAAAAGCTTAAAAAAAAAAAAGTCAATTGTGGGACTTCCCTGGTGGTTCAGTGGTGAAGAATCCACCTTACAATGCAAGGGACGCAGATTCGATCCCTGGTCAGGGAACTAAGATCCCACATGCCATGGGGCAACTAAGACCACGCACCACAACTACTGAGCTCTCACGCCTCAACTAGAGAGCCTGTGTGCCACAGACTACAGAGCCCACGTGCTCTGGAGCCTGCACACCACAACTAGAGAGAAACCCACATGCCACAGTGAAAGATCCCGCATTCCTCAACGAAGATCCCACGTGCCACAACTAAGACCCAACGTGCCAAAATAAGTAAAATAAAAAAATAAATAATAAAATAAATCTTTTAAAAAGTCAATTATATTCCATATATTAGCAATGAATAAACTGAAAAGCACTTCCATTTATGATAGTATCTAAAAGAATAAAGTACTTGGGAGTAAATTTCACAAAAGAAGCACGACATACTTTGAAAACTACAAAACATTGGTGAAAAAAATTAAAGATCTAACCAGAATCTCAGCTTGCTTCTTTGTACTCATTGACAAAACCATCCTAAAATTCATATGGGAATGTAAGAGAGCAAGAATAGGCAAAATAATCTTGAAAAAGAATGAAGTTGGAGGACTCAATATTTCTCGATTTTAAAACTCATCTCTGCTTATTTTCATAAAAATATTACCTTTTAATAAATCAAAGTCTTGGGCAAATGCTAAATCTTGGACAAATGGGACACTGAGACAACAGACAAAAATGGGACTGTCTAGAACAAACACTACCTGTGGGAAGGTTGGGGATGGATGGAGACAGTTAAGAACAAGACTTCTCAATTTCCTTTTCATTTTCTTTTGATTTTGAAATATGTAAACGTCTATTTTAAAAGTTAAAGAGAGGGCTTCCGTGGTGGCGCAGTGGTTAAGAATCCACCTGCCAATGCAGGGGACGTGCGTTCGATCCCTGGCCCAGGAAGATCCCACATGCCGCAAAGCAACGAAGCCCGTGCGCCACAACTACTGAGCCTGAGCTCTAGAGCCTGCAAGCCACAACTACTGAGCCCACATGCCACAACCACCGAAGCCTGCGCGCCTAGAGCCCATGCTCCACAACAAGAGAAGCCACTGCAATGAGAAGCCCACGCACCACAACGAAGAGTAGCCCCCACTCGCTGCAACTAGAGAAAGACTGCGTGCAGCAACAAAGACCCAACACAGCCAAAAATAAATAAAAAAAAAAAAAGTTAAAGAGAAAAGCAAGAGATAAAATAGTGTATAGAATGCCATCTGGGGCTTCCCTGGTGGCACAGTGGTTGAGAGTCCACCTGCCGATGCAGGGGACACGGGTTCGTGCCCCGGTCCTGGAGGATCCCACATGCCGAGAATACCACATGCTGTGGAGTGGCTGGGCCTGTGAGCCATGGCCGCTGAGCCTGCGCATCCGGAGCCTGTGCTCCACGATGGGAGAGGTCACAACAGTGAGAGGCCTGCGTACCGCAAAAAAAAAAAAAAAAAAAAAAAGAATGCCATCTGTTTATTAAAAACAAAACAACCCACCTGTCTATAGTTTCTTCTTATTTTTAAAAATGTTTATTTATTTGGTTGCATCAGGTCTTAGTTGCGGCACACAGGATCTTTGGTGCGACACGTGGGCTCAGTAGTTGCGGTGCTCGCGGGCTTAGTTGCCCCGCAGCATGTGGGATCTTAGTTCCCCAACCAGGGATGGAACCTGTTTCCCCTGCATTGGAAGGTGGATTCTTAACCACTGGACCACCAGGGAAGTCCCTATAGTTTTTTTTTTTTTAAACATCTTTATTGGAGTATAATTGCTTTACATTGTTGTATTAGTTGCTGCTGTATAACAAAGTGAATCAGCTGTACACATACATGTATCCCCATATCTCCTCCCTCTTGTGTCTCCCACCCTCCCTATCCCAGCCCTCTAGGTGGACACAAAGCACCGAGCTGATCTCCCTGTGCTATGCAGCTGCTTCCCACTAGCTATCTATTTTACATTTGGTAGTATATATAAGTCTATGCCACTCTCTCACTTCGTCCCAGTTTACCCTTCCCCCTCCCCATGCCCTCAAGTTCATTCTCTACGTCTGCGTCTTTATTCCTGTCCTGCCCCTAGGTTCTTCAGAACCTTTTTTTTTTTTTTTTTTTTTAGATACCATATATATGTGTTAGCATACGCTATTTATTTTTCTCTTTCTGACTTACTTCACTCTGTATGAAAGTCTCTAGGTCCATCCACCTCACTACAAATAACTCAATTTCGTTTCTTTTTATGGATGAGTAATATTCCATTGTATATATGTGCCACATCTTTACCCATTCAAAAAATATGGAACGCTTCACAAATTTGCGTATCATCCTTGCGCAGGGGCCATGCTAATCTTCTCTGTATTGTTCCAATTTTAATATATGTGCTGCCTAAGTGAGCATCCTATAGTTTCGTTTTAAACAATATTCTGGGGCTCCTCAAGTTTGACTTGTAGTCAGTGAAAAGACAAAAGTATAAGAAATTCTCTTGTTATTCCAAGTAAAAAGTTTCTCAGCTTGCTGTAAAAGAAAGGGTTAGGATTATAGTATGTAATAGTTTAACACAGACATCTGGTCAAAAATGAGTAAGAAATATAAATTCTATTTTTTATTTATTTCTATAAAACCTATAGCTATCTTTTGGGTAGGTTCCTAGAAATGGAATTGCTGGATCAAAGGGTAACTTCTTAGGTAATGTTGCTAGGTATTGCCAAATGTTTTCACAGGGGATTTTGTGGTCCCACAGCAATATATGAATGTGCCTGTTTACCCACAGAATTGCCAATGGCTGCCAATGGAGTTTATTGTCAGACGGTTGGGTGGTTTTTTTTTTTTTTTTCCTCATCTGGTAGGTGGGAAATGGTATCTCAGTATAGCTTAAATTTTCATTTCTCTTACGAATGAGATTGAACATATAACTATGGACCATTTGTATAACTTTTTTTTCTATGGATTGTCTGTATCTATTTCTTATACACACGTGATTTGCTTTTTACCTTGATGTATTCAGAATCCCCAGGACCCAAATAAAGGATCCAGGAACTGCCATGGCAGAATAGTCATATTTTCTTAACTGTTGCCACTCTTTGCCTGTAAGTAAGGCTATAATGCCACAAAATAAATAGTTCTAGCACAGGGAACTGAAAAACTGCCAGTTATGGAGAGTTTAGCTCTTCTTCTGGGAACCTGGATCAGTCTGGAGAGTTGTCATTGGAACATTATGTGTGTCAGTCATCTATTAATATTGAATTTTAACAATGGTAGAGTACCTTCTCCTGAGCGTAGTAACCTGTGTGCTCCTTGTTTCAAAGTTAGTACAGTGAAAACATCACAATGCCCGGTCACTGAATCCTGGGAAGACCAAGTTTGTGGGCTTGATGGGCACGTGGAAAGGCCCCCTGTTGGGCCTAAAGAATCAAAGAATGACCACTGCCTCCTGCTCTACTCTGGAACACACCCTAGCAACTGTCAGGCCTGGTCCTTAGAGGGCAGATGAAAGCAGCTTTTAGGGAAAATAGAAGAGCTAGCCCCATCAAAGTGTGACCTTTGAAGTCTAAATGGTAGGTGCAGTGTAGAAACTCCAAAACAAAAGCCCCCAAAATTCCCCATAAACTTGTTTCTTGTCCACAAAAGAGAAAACCTTGAGCTGACGAAAGTTGGGGAGAGTTGAGCAGTTGTATCCGAAAGAGAACTTGCAGTCCCCACCAGAAAAGGTATGGTGTGGAATGAGGAGTAGACAAATGAAATCCCACTGCTCTGATGAGTCACTTTCCTGAGTGATGTCACCAGCTGGGTTTTCACTGCTGGAAAGTCAGCAGCTGCTGGACTAGAACATTCCACATTGCTGACAACAGATCTCCTTCCGTCAGAAGACTGTTTTCTTTTATTCTTCCTCAGAACCTAACATGCTTTCTCTTTTTACATTATTTATACTAGCGTGGGGAATCTGCCTTTCTGTCCTGAACTATGCATTATAGAGGACACTATATATTCATAGGGTGGTTTCTGAATTCTGAGCAAAATCTTCAAGGTCAGAAGCAGCTAGATGTAGGTATAATTTTTTTTAATGTACAGACAAAAATACCTCACTGTAGGTCTTATAACAAATTATTCATTAACAATAATTTCTTAACACAAAAGCTAAGGGTAACTGGGTCCCTGTACCCAGCTGAAAGAATTCTCAGCAATCACTTCATTTATTGATTTATTAATTTTATATGCAAGTTGTTTACCTGAAAGACAAATACACACAAAGTAGAACAGATCTATGAAATGCAACCAGCAAATGCTCCATTTATCAGAACTCACGGAATACAGACATTTTCTCTAAATCTGGAGGCTGGAGAGTTCTTTGTTTTACCACCAGAGAAGGTATATTTGCCTGTGCCAGATTGAATGGAACCTAAAATAATGAAAATTAAATTACTTTTCAATTTAATTTCTGCATAAGAGTTGTTGGCTTTGTGGCACAGCTTAAAAATATGTACATTAGAAAATACCACAGGAAACAGCCATCAATGTACCTAACATGAACTCCTTATTAAACCTATTTAGTTAATACATTTTTTTCAATATATATCAATACATACATAAATGTGATTCGCCATTTAATACTGTTGAGTTTTTTTAAACTATCAAAAAATTTCAAAAGGAGGTATGCTAAATTATTTAACAGTAGTTACCTTTAAGAAGTGGGTTTGGAGAAAGAGAGCACATTCATTTTTATTTCTTTACAGTGATTCTCTTCTGTTCACATTTGTTAAAATAAGTATGCATTAATTTTTAAAAAAATATTTATTTGACTGTGCTGGGTCGTAGTTGTGGCATGTGGGATCTTTTTTTTAGTTCCAGCATGTGGGATCTAGTTCCCTGACCAGGGACTGAACCCAGGCCCCCTGCATTGGGAGCACAGAGTCTTAACCACTGGACCACGAGGGAAGTCCCTGCATTAATTTTTATAATGAAGGAAAGTTTGGAGATTATAACTGCCAAAAACAATGCCTGTCAATTATGAGGGGTAGTGAATAAATGAGGCCAAGGACAGGGCCGTTTTGAGGGTGGGATATCTAGGGAGAGCTTCCTGGAAGAGTCTCGAAGTTGAGAAGATGGGGAAGCCTGTGTGATGGTTGTGTCTTGGCCAGTCCTGTACCGATGGGTTCGAGAGCTTTAGTCCATCCTCCCCAGCCTCTGTTCTATAAACTACCCATGGGAATCCTGATCTATAGTTGAATAAATGGACCACTGCTCATTCTTACTGACTTGGCTATTTCTTGGTTTGACATCTAGGATAGGGAAAATACAAAATGACATAAAAGGAGCTATTTTCAGGTCCACATTGCTTTATGTCACTGATTTCGTATTGAGTACCTATCTGGTTCCAGTCCACTCCGGCAATGTGACTTGTGTAACCATTTGTGTTCTGGCGAGGACATGATTTTAACAGATAGAGGGTGTGCTGTTGGTACTTATGATTGAATTGGGGATCCTAAGCTGTTCGCCCTGATAGAAGACTAGCATTTTATTTTTTAATCGTTGATACAAATGAATCAAATTGGCATGTTTTTCTTTTATCTTTTTTAACTTGGGGAACTATTTTAAATTTTGTTCTCAGATACGTATCCTGAAAACAATGAGTGTGACCCACAGTTTCCACATGTGACTGCCTTCGGGCAGAAATCACATGAGGTTCTGCAGAGCTTTGTGGAATACCTGTGGATTCATCATGTGTCATCTTAGGCTCCTAGCATAGGCGTGTTCTCCTTTCTGTGGCAGTGTGGTATAGCAGATGAGAGAACCAATTTAGATGTGTGTTCACTCTTGCCACTGACTAGTTTGGAGCCCTTTATTGGGCCCACTGAGAGGTCTACCAGAGTACTACAGAAGAGAAGTTACCTCTTGAGTGGGGAATATCTTCTTTTATGGTTTCACTGCTGCTGTCTCTTTAAGGAGTAAAGGCCTGGGCCGGGAATTATGTTGCAAATCTAATTCTTTATTTCTCGACTGCCTGGATTGAGGCTTGGTTACTAGTGAGGGAGACTGGTTTACTCCGATCTCATTAGGAACCTCTCACTCAAAAAAAAAACCATTTATTTATTTATTTATTTTGGTTGTGCCGGGTCTTAGCTGTGGCACGCGGGCTCTTCGTTGTGCCATGTGGACTCCTTAGTTGCGGCATGCGGGAATCTAGCTCGCCGACCAGGGATCGAACCCGGCCGCCCTGCGTTGGGAGTGTGGAGTCTTACCCTCTTGACCACCAGGGAAGTCCCTCTAAATCTTTTTTTTTTTTTTAGACAATTTTTAAAAAATTTTATTTATTTATTTTTGCGTTGGGTCTTTGCTGCTGCGCGTGAGCTTTCTCGAGTTGAGGCGAGTGGGGGCTACTCTTCATTGCAGTGTGCGGGCTTCTCATTGCCGTGGCTTCTCTTGTCGTGGAGCACGGGCTCTAGGTGTACAGGCTTAGTAGTTGTGATGCGTGGGCTTAGTTGCTCTGTGGCATGTGGGATCTTCCCGGACCAGGGCTCGAACCCGTGTCCCCTGCATTGGCAGGTGGATTCTTAACCACTGCGCCACCAGGGAAGCCCCTCTTCATCTCTTCTTGATGGAAGCACGAGCAAGGAGGAGCACCTACTGGACCTGGTCAAAGCCCAGTGCTAGTGCTCACTACCCGTGAGCCTGGAGCCCGTGCCCCGGCGACGGGACCTCGCCCCTCCCAGGTCCTGACTGTATGATGAGAACACGGACCAGGGCTCTGAGCTGATTCTCCTACTCCTTCCTTCCTCTGTCCACCTACGCTGGGCCCACTTCCTCCCTGGGGTCTGGGGAAGCGACTTCTCAGGATTTGAGATTGCACAGAGGTGTTTTACTGAGGAGGGAGATATGTCTAGTAAGTTTGAGCTGCAACCCATCCTAGCCTCCTGGAGACCCAGGGTCACGTAAACCAGGACTTTTGAACCCTAAATATACCTCAGCCCAATGTGACTTAGTTCCTTCTAGTTCTTCCTAAAAGCTTTCTATTCTTTCTCCGGACTAAACTGTAAGTTCCACTCGGACCGTGGACCATATTTTCTACACCTAGTATATAATACATGGCATATAGTAGCTACCTAATAATGAACTGAATGAATGAATTTACAAATGGTATGACCTCACAAAGGTTATTTAAAAAGGTTTCATCACTGACCACCAGGTGGCTCTCATTTTCTTGAGAACCAAAGGCTTGGCTTCTCTGGGGAAACTAGACACTGTTGTAGGACCTTAGGATTTTTAAGTGTTAAAGATACTAGCTCAGTCACCCTATTAGTTTATGACAGATTCGGGGATAGTACCTAGCTTACAACATCCACAATACCGAAACTATGAAGTAAAACCCCTATTCCTTGAGGCGCTGGCTCCAATAGAACTCCTCAGGTTATAGCCTGGCTACATCTAGTCCTTAAATTTGTTAGGTGACAACTTCATACCAAGCTAAAAAATTCAGCGGGGCTATGGCAGAACTAATGCGTCAGGGTAAAGGCTTCCTGACCTCTGTCAGTTGGTGGCAAGTGAGGTAATTTTTACCAGAACTTTTGTGATTTCTGCAGCGAGTCTCAAAGAGTGATCCTCAACTAGCAGCAGCAGCATCACCTGGGAACTTGTTAGAAATGTAGCTTCTCAGGTTCCACCCAGACCTGCGCACTCAGAAACTTGGCAGGGTGGGTGGGTGGGTGGGGGTAGGTGGCTCAGTAATCAGCTCTCCAGGTGACTCCAGTGCACACTCAAGGGTTCTCTGTGCTAGTAAAAGCCCCAGATTTCCCCAGTGAGGGGGCTACCAATACAAAGCTCCATGATTCCATTTGCAAACTTTTCCCATGATTAGTTATTTGGGGGTTTAAGTGGTAGTGTGGGTAACGTGGGCAACAGGAGTCACAAGGTGAAAGCCATATGTTCAGGGAATGCTCTGCCATCCTGAGTTTCTTTTATTCCCTCTAGCAGAGATTCCCAGCCTTTCATCCCTTTCTCTTCGTACCGCAGGCCACTGGTTCTCATCCCTGACTGACTAGACTCCCTTGAGGGAGCTCAGGAATTAAGAGGTAGAACAGAACACACAAAACACTGGGTTTATGTCCCCCAAATTCTGATCCAGTTGGTCTGGATGGTGCCTGGGCATGAGTATTCAAGGCTCTCCAAGTGGTTCTGCAGCCAGCGTTGAGCACTGCCAGGTCAAAGAAGTGGACAGTCACAGGAAAATTACATACGTGTGTGGGCTGGGGTGGTGATAGGAGTAATTTATAGTAAGAGCTTCTAATACAGAGATCGATCATAGGGAGAACTAAAGGATTAAGCTATTTTAGGTCTTTTCCAACCCCACCCCTTATCTTCAGAAAAGCATGATTTACATACCAGTCTAGTTCAGTGGTTCTCAAAGGGTGATCCAGAAACCTCCAGAGGCCCAAGACTTTTAGGGAGTCCAGAAGTCTAATCTACTTTCCTAACAACATTGTTAGCTGCCTTGTTCACTTTCATTCTCTCACAAGTTTTTAAGTTTTCCAGAGGCTAAATGATACGAGGTCACTGCTCTATAGCAGATGGAACACGTACTTATGTTGTTTTTGTCTCGAAAACAATTCAGTTTCTAATAGATAGGTATCAATTGTTAAAGCCCTGAAAGATAAAAGCTCCTTTAAGGTCTTCAGTAAATTTTAAGGACGTAAAGGGATTCGTGAAACCAAAAAATTTGGAACTACAGCCAGGATGCATGGACATAAAATTTTTATTTTTCCTTTAGCTTGGGGTATAGGAGACTGGCCTAATCTACTCTCTAAGCAGTCAGTTATGATAAATGAGTGAACACATGGGGTAGCAGTTTCTTTACAGCCTTTGGAAATGATAGGGCCTAAAAGCAGGTAGAATAGAAAGAAATTAGGGGAAGCAACAAGTGGCCCGTCTGGAATATGAACCAAAGTATGAAACTATGTGCCACTTTGATTTACTCCATAGATTGCTTACTAACTAGAAAAGGGTTTTGGGAACCCAGAGGGTCTAGAACTGGCTGTATTTCAGATGAAATGTGCAACAGCTTTTAAGTCATTTCAAGTGGGAACTCACCCAATTCCAGACCCATTTACGAACCCCAGCAGATGGTGTGTGGTATTTCCCTCCTGGTCACCACGTAATCCCTTAAATTAGAGACACCAGCACAAGATTATCATTCACTTTTTCGCATACTTTATTTGTTACAAACATACAATTTTTTAAATATAGACTGTAAAACTCCATCTGCAAAAGTCTGCTATTGTAAGGAGTGCACACCAGCAGTAAGGATTTTTTCTCTATGAGTTTTTCTGTCAGTTTTGCTAGTTAGTGGTAAATACGGGACCCGCCATTTTACAGACCTGACTGAAGCTTCTGGTTGTATTCACATTGCTCTTTTGAAGCAGCCCTGCTCATCTCTAAATTGACCGGAATCTGAGCTTCAACCTCCAGGCAGTGAGATCAACAGCCCATTTACACTCTTTGAACGGTTTCCAGGAAGTATGATTACTGAATGGGTACTGCATTTCACGGATTTGTTTGAATTGCCCATGCAGCTCTGTGTTTGTTAAAGTGCATTCTTCTTTTAAAAAATAAGAGGAATAATCTTTACTCTTTAACCAAGGTACTTAAAAAAATGAACTTTTTGGTCTCTCAGCAGATATTCCCAAATTGATCCTATCACTACAAATTTTAGTGTTCTATTTACAAATATTTATAGGCTAACAGGTGTAGGGACCTTATAAAATTAAAGGTGCATTTTCTCTTGAAGCAGAAATCAGTTCTACAAATTCATACATAGGAGTACACACTTGGTTTACAATGCACAAGCTTATGGATATTTACAGAGACTGAAGACATCCTCCAAAACCCCCTTTAAAGTAACTTCTAAACTCTACTTGTAAATCTAGATCAGGAAGCTCTGTCTCCTGCTATCAGGATTTGGTTTTAATTCATTCAAATTACTTCTATAGATTCTCTACTGGCAGGACATCAGTCCCAACTTTGGAGTGAAGAAAAATCTAGTCTAAGGAAGCCCCTGGTAGATATGACTGGCAGTGAAGGTTACTATAGAAAGTGTGTTATCTGGAAATATATATCAAGATGGATAGACTTCTAAAAATGGTCTTGGAAAAACGTCTGCATGAAGGTGCAAAAGGAAGAATAAATTCCTACTAATCATTCTAGAACTTTAGAAAAAAGAAGTCCAAATACACTGATAACTTTAGTTATTATTCAAATATTGATAATCATTGGAAAAATACTCAAATTTACTTGCCTGCTACCATAACATGCAAAACTCTTTTTAAGTGTGCCCTGTACTGATTTAATATCAGTTTCTGGACTTTTCCCAATCTATTAGCTTCTAGGAATCCAGAGAGCTTTTGACACAGGTGACATGTGGGCTGGGAGAAAAGGGTTTAACGCCTCATATCTGAACAGTTTAAAATGATATTCTCAAATTCCTACGATACAAACGTACCTGTTTTTCAAGTTTCTTGGGACTCTCCCTGCAGTTATATGTCCCTGCAAAAGGAATTTAAAAAGGGAAGAAATCTACTACTTGCCACCCTATTTCCAAGTATGTGTAAAGATTTTTCGAGCCAGCCTGATCTTGAAACATAGGGCAAGATGGGGATAAGAGTTTGCCTTTAAGAAATAAGAGATGATCTAAATCAATTTTCTTGAAAGGTTTACCCATTGATGTCTTCGAAATAGGGAAGAGAAAAAAAGACAAACTCCTCCTTTTGCAATATGCTAGTGGACAATGAACTTGAATAGGTCTATTGCTTTCCTCTTCAATACTCTGGGCCCACATTTCATCATACTAAAGGTATGATCAGCCCTCTCTTATCCATGTCAATGGATATTTTACATATAACATAGGGAAAATGAAATATGTTCCTAGATGCAAAATTCCACGTTAATCAAAAGTACAGTCATTCTCTTTCATCAAATCATTTGTTAGAATCCCCTGTGGAAAAAAATAACATTTTTGCATCAAATAAAGCTCTGCCCTCTTGTTATTAGAAGTCCTATTGAGCAGTGACACTACCGATTTGGCATTTGCTATTGTTTAACATGGCTTTACCTATCCCCACTGGAATGTCTAATCTGAGAGGCGTGAGTTAGATTTTCAAATGAAAAGTAAAAGATTGCAAATAAAAGTGATTACATTGATGGCATATTCTCTATTTCATTAGGAGATATAAAATACATTCATAAAGGTCTTACTTAGATCAGGGGTACAGATATCAATTGGAAATTACTAGAGTAATAAGTTTTCATGATGCAGTAGTATTTTCCAAATTTAATTTTCATACTGACAACTGGACCACATTTACTGTAATAAGAGTCTGTTAAATTCATCAGTAATGAAACTAAGTTTTAAGACTGAGGGCTGGGAACAGCAACTTTAACTAAATAGCAGACAGATACTGATATATCAAGAGAAGTCATCGTTCAGTCTATCTCTTGAAACTTCTGGGGGCTAACACTTGAAAATTAATGACTTTGCTTTTCTAGATTAAAAACAGGGAAATGAGGTTATAATTTGCCATTTCCACCTTATGTCTAGAATTTCAAATGAGGCATTGTCATGTACTTCTTTCTTCTGTGTCTATATTTTTCTTTAGGTAAATGCCGTTTTTTTTTTTTCTTTTTTTCTTTTCTACAAACAATCCCCCCCACCCCCCGCCCCATCCCACCCACACACCCATTATCCAGTTTATTCAATAGGAATAGTAACTGTTTAGGAAGACAGCTAATTGATTTACAGTACTCTAAAACCAACCCTGAAAACTGGTAATCTCATTCATTTACTATAACTTCAGTGCTGTTATTGACAGAAAAAAAAGTTACCTTAAGGCTCAAGGGAAAGTAACTTATTATATTGTGAATGCAGCATTATTTACTCTCCCATCCATTGGAAGCTAGCAAAATGCATTCTAGATCAATAATACAAACTTTCTAACATTAGCAAAGATTTCCACTCTTCTTACACAGTTAGAATGATATTCATAAGCAAATTACCTAGGGGAGCCTGAGAAACCATGATCCATATCACACAAAGATTCCATGTATTTCATGATCAAAAAGTGCTTTATCTTTGAGAAATATGTCAGGGTTAAAATGGAAATATACAATGTAAAATCACGCGACACTTTCTCAAGTGAAGTACAAAGTGGAAAAGGAGCAAAAAGATGGGAGGCTCTGCTCTCTGAACAGGCCTTATGCAGGTGACGTTTAGGGTGTACTAAATTAAAATCGTTTTAAGAGTTAACAGTGGAATTTTACACCACTATATATATTCTAAAACCTGAGATTGGACATCAAAGCAGTCAACTTTTTTATCACAGCAATTCTGATACTTCCTAAAAACAGAAGACAACTCAATTGAATTAATAACTCCAGGGTCAAAAACATTAACTTTCCCCAATCAACAAGGAGACTGATCACAAACGCATTAGACACTAAGAGTGCTGCAGAATGACTCTCGGCAAACGAGTCATTTTACATAAGCAAAAAGTCACTTGTTTCCTTCCCCTTCTCACCGATCAAGGCCACACTATTTTCAAATGAATATCTACTGAGAGATCAGTTGTGCATTGGACAAAGTACCATAATTGGGTTAAAAATGAAAACAAAATTTACAGTGAAGAATACCTATGTGCATGGCTTACACACTCAAGCTTCTTAATTTCATCCACCTCAAGAGCAAGGTAGACACAAATGAACAGTTACCTTTTAATACCTTGTGTAGAGCACATTCTACCCCCTGTAAAGCCAGTCAAGGTCATATTTAACAAAGCATCCTCAGCAACTATAGTGCCTGAAGTGTGCAGCCATTTACAGACCACTCAATATGAGGGCATTATTATAACCAGCCTCTTTTGCCCACAACCCTGCATTTTCAGATAAGCCAGGAAAATTGTTTTGTTTTTTGAGAAAACTGAAGCTTGAATCTCTTAAAAGACCTGCAATTTATTGCAAAGTGATTGAAAGGTAACAAAGGAAGTAGTAGGTTAATAGGCTGCCTGGACCAAAGCCTCTCAATCATTTTGCAGTAAATAATTATGGAAAGTGACTTGACAAGTAGCCATGTGTGCATCACAGCTACAGTCATTTACACCACCTACATGCCTCCCATAGTAACATAGGGTGTCTGGGTTTTTGGTTTGGTTTTCACTTTGATCTTTTGGTGCCATACAGATTTACATCTTGTACTGTGCAGCATACGCACTGAAAATGTTCTTTGCTGGCTAGAACTGCCATTCTACTTGAATGATAGGTAGGGACAATAGAAACCAGAAGGGAAGAGGAGTATCTTGACACAGATTTTTGCTCTTTTGATTCTGTTCCTGAAGTTTGATTTCTCATGTCCGTAACTGCAGTAGTTTGAGAAACAAACATTCTACCAATTATCTGAAAAGGAATTTTAGTTCCCTACTTCTCAAGAATATGACTGTTTTGAACATGCGATTAGCTGGGATGTTTGCCAAAGCTGAAAAACAGCCCTAAATCACTGTTCATAATAGTGGTTGAAAGACAAAACAAAAAAATTGGTTTCCCATAGTCTGTACAATGCCATTTTCTGACTGGAATTAACAAAGATCATTTCCTTTAATAAGCAATACTTTGAATGAGTTCTAAAAGCTAGCCTATTACTATCACCTTGTTTAACAAACCACACACCAAGTGTAGTCTCTATGCTTTGCAGATTTCTATTGTCCCTAGTACTGGAATGAGGATCAGTGAATGCTACAATTAATCCACATCCTCCTGTAATCTTCCTGCAGTGAGAGGAGGCCGTGAACCACCCCCTGCAGGAGAAACAAACCTTTGAGATTGGTTAAGACTTAAAAACCCACCACTATGACGTTTACCACTTAATCTTACATAGGCAGGTCAAAATTTTAATATAAATTACTTTTTCCAACACATAGCTTATGCATTCTTTGCTCCTTTTTTTGGAGGATTCTCAAATTGATATCTAAAGATTTACATATGATATACTACTGTTATATGGTCTAATGACTAAGAAAATTTCTCTGGTAACCAAAGCTGATGCCATATATGGTAGTGTTCTTGGCATATGCTCTATATGCCTCAGACCACTTCCACATTCTTTCTGTTCAGCTAATTATAGCTTAGTAGCCACTGGTGAAGGATTGTGAAGACCCTGTCGTTTCTACAGAGTAGAAAGGGCAAGGCTAGTTACTGCAATTCAGCCAAACAAAAAGAAAAGAAAAAAGAATAAACCAACCCCTTAGAAAGGAGAGGTACTGCACCTTTGCAAAACTGAACTGGCTCACAGCAGCTGAGCAACAGAACCACCACTGAAGCAGGAAAACAAGTTGGTCTCTACAGGAATTATACATGTTTTGAAAATGAAAAAGTTACAGCTATCAACTAAGAGCTGCAACCTTAATTTTCATTGCTGCCTCAGAGTTTGAAACTTAAACAGTTTCTGCAAACCTAATAATGCTTAGCTTCTCAGCTCCTTTACTAAAACTATTTAGGGATTTGTTCTCCGCAGCAAAGAAATAAACACTCAAAACACATAGGTAAATACAGCAGGACATTATTGAAAACAGCTGCCTTGTAGTACAAAATACAGTACAAGTATACAGATGTCATTAAAACATCAAAAATACTATTGCTCCCATACAATTTAGGAAACATTCTTTGCAACGGAGAAAAATTTTTTAAAAAAAGAAATGCTTTAAAAAAAATCTGTTTAAAAAGTCTACTGTGGATGATGAGAGTAGAGAAATAGTCTGAAAAGGGCACCAATGTTTGTGGCTCTTCCACTATTTTTTAAAAATCTAAGATGAGATATTCTGAATCAAATCTAATTTTTAAAAAAGCCTAATTTTATATACACAATTATTCCCTCCCTCTCAGCCACTAATTCATGAAAACGACCTTTTTGTATATTACTCATTTCCCAATAAATACAAAAAGATTGTATAGATTGAATACCAAAATAAGATAATAAAAAGGGTATGCAATAAATTAAAAGGCAGCTCAAATAAAGGGCAGGCATGCAGTTAAAAAAAAAATACTAAGATTGTGGAAGTGGGGTTACTTGCCTCCTGGTTGAGAAGGTGTTGCACAAAGTATACCTGAAAACTTTGGAAAGAACATTAGCTCCCATTCAATTCAGTTACCTAGGTTCTGACACTTCTAGGAATACCTTTTGATGGGGTGGGATTAACTTGATTAGTAAAGATCATACTGAAAATCCATTTAAAATATAGAAGAGGCGATCCTTGAAAACCCCAACTTTTATTCTTGAAAGACAGCTGGATAAACTGGCAAAAGGCAGTTTGTTGAAATTTCAAGATGGTATAAAAATGCTTCCAGGATATAGTCAGCATATTCACGTTCACTTCAGCTCCATTCAGATGGATTTCAGCTTCCAAAGGGCACGCTGCTTGAATCACTCATCCATCATTTGCCAACTTGATTGTGAGGTACTGATACAATGGATCAAGTTCTTAAAAATTTATTTTAAAAGAATAAATGTTGCTGGAATTCTGGACCTGAGGATCTTTAGTGTTTAAACAAATCCACAGATTAAACTGAAGGTAGATGAAGACTTCAGTTTTGGTTATTTCGAACTTTTCTGTGAGGACTTATATTCCATTAAAGCTCAGGCTTGTAGCCACTGTTCCTTTTGTAGATATCTTCAAGTTTTACGGTTTAAAATCCAGCCAACCAGTGGCTGAAACTGCCGAATTAGCCATAATTCACTGGCTCACACGCTGGAGCCACGGGGATCTGGCTCTCATTCATATCTAAGACATGACCTCCATATTTGGAGATCGGGGAAGAACTTTAGTGAGCAGCAACCAATCCACTCAAACAGTTTTCCTTGTGCTTTATGCCTGATTTCTGCTTGTGCCTACCTCAGCAACCCCCAATGTAAAACTGCTTTTATCTTTGAAAAAATTTTGCCAACTTCCAAAATATTATAATAACGGATTCTAGTTCAAGGACTGACATCTGAATCCATCTGCATCCCGGAAAATAATTCTGCAAAGACAAGACATGGACCTTGTTCCAGGTTCCATGCAAAACCATTTAAAAAAAAATGGATCCGATTTGTTTCTGTATTCCCTGGTGGCTTCCTGAATTCTTATTTTGCCCTGTCTATGATTACTTAAAGTTGCATTCCTTTTCATAAAACTTGTACCCTCAGAACTGGGTAACTGCAAATGCCTCTCTCTTCACAAGAATTCCATGAAGATCTAGATCCAAAACGCTGATTTCAATGGAGGTGAAGGGATAAGACACTATCTTAAGACCAGGTTACCCCAGGTATAATACAAATTCAGCTGTCATCAGTGGGTCTGGGTAACTCAAGAGGTGCTCCTTGGCCAATGTGCAAGGATCTACCCCACCCAGGATTATCCTGATGGATTTAGGAACCTCAGCTGGGAAGCAACAGAAGTTGAGACTTTTGCTCAGGTGAGGAGGCGCTGTTGTCCTCTCTTTGTAGGTTGCTGTCAATTCCTTGGAACTTTACTGCTTTTCTCTAATTGGCCGTGACTGTTCTCTCTTATGGTTATTTCTCTTAATTAACTATATTATTTTAAATTTTGTCTTCTCCTTCTGGGGCCTCCCTTGCTCCCCCTCCACTAGCTCACTGGGATGAACAGGAAGGGGGGCTCTCTAGTGGTGGGGTGGGGAGGCCCGTAGGGGAAGCTAGGCGTTTCAATCCTCATCCACCTCCTCTCCCTCTGACTCGTCCCCGCCGCGTCGCTCATAAAGCTTATCCCTCTGCCGCTCCTGGATCTCTTTCATCTCATCCGCATACCGGCAAAAGGCGCCCCCGAACTTGCCCCAGGCCTTGAAGGGGACGGTAATGGCGTTGCGGTAGGACGGCTTCACCTCGCTCACGCGCAGGAACACTCCGTACTTGTTGCAGCCCACGTCGAAGAAGAAACGCTTAGAGTCCACCGTGATGGAGGTGCCTTCCGGGAGCTCCCCGTACAGGCCGCCCCCGGGGCCCCCGGCACCGCCGCCCGGGCCCCCAGCCAGCTCGTCGTCCTCGCCGCCGTAGTCGTCGATGAGCTTGGCCAGCGCGTCGCGGAACTCGATGAGGCCCTGCGCGGGCAACGCGATGGTCTGGCCGCTCTGCAGGCCGCCGGGCCCCGGGCCGCCGCCGCCGCGGTTGACCGTCTGGCGGATGCGCAGGAAGCGGCCGCGCTGGTTCTCCTTGAGGTCCAGATAGTACTTGCGGTTCTCGCGCACCAGAAACTCGCTCTTGAGCGCGCGCCGCGGCCCACCGCCCTCCTCGGCGCCCGCTGCCGCTGCCACCTGCTCGGGGCTGCTGGGGCCCAGCTGCGCGTAGTGTTCGATGAAGTCGCCCAGGTAGTCGCGGAACTCGGCGGCCACCGCCATGGACAGCGTGAGGCGGCTCTTGGAGCCGCCCGCGCCCACCTCGGCGATCTTGAGGAAGCGGCCCTTGGCGTTCTGCTTCACGTCCAGGTAGAAGCGTTTGTTCTGGATGTCCAGCCGCTTCGAGGCCAGCTCCTGCGTCTCCTGCTCGCCGCCGCCGCGGGACGCGGGCTGGAAGCCGCCGGGCCCGCCACCGCCGCCGCGCTCGCTGCCGCTGTCGCCGTCCGCCATCTTCTCGGCCGCCGCCGCGCCCAGGCCGCCGCCCGCCGCCCGCCGCGCTCGCGCCCCCGCCCTCCGCCCTGCGGCTCGTTCTCCGGGGCCCCCCAGCCTCGCCCGCCGGCCCGCTCACGCACTCCCGCTGCTCATCGCCGGCCGCCGCCGCCACCCCCCATCGCCCCCGCGCCCCGCCCCGCCACTTCCGCCGGGCCCGCTTCCGGCGCACGCCTCCGTGACGCCACCCAGCCCCGCCCCCCACGTCCTCGCTGCCGGAAGCGCCGCGCACAGCGGCGGCGGGGCGCAGAGCAGTGACGTCACGGGCCCCACGGGGGCCCGGGGTCAGGGCGGGCTAAGCTGGGAAGGAGCTCGGGAAGTTTATGAGCGCAGGAACAGTCTGCGTCCTGTTTGTGGTGGTGGTTTCACAAGTATGTCAAAACTCACTGAAATGTACGCTTTAAATAAGTGCGGTTTATTCTAGGGAAATGATACAGTTATTATTTTTATAAGCAGGGAGGAATTAAAGGAGGGAGGATATGGGGTCATCTGTACTCAAAACAAAACTAACCTTATAGGATTGCTGGATGATAAGCCGTGAGTGATATTTAGCGTAATACCTGAGTTATAGTGAGTGCTCAATAAATGTGCACTCTTATTTTTAGTTCGTGAAATACCGTACATAGTGCCTGGAACATGCATGATAACATCGTCACCGTCACAGCAGCCTAAGAAAAAATGATGGCCTGAACTAAGCAGTGGTAGTGGGGATGGAGCGCTTAGGAAAGGAGTTAACTTTTAGCAAACACCTATGTACAGGGACTGACAGGAAGAATACGTGTTTCATGTGTTACATTGAAGAAACAGGAATGGATTTTAAAAGTAAAAAAGTATGTCTTTCGGTGGGAGGAGGTGTGTGCTGAGAGTCACTCTGCCTGGATCTGAATCCCATACTAGCTGTGAAGTCTTGAGCACTTCAGTTAATCTCTTAGTTGCCTCATTTTTAAAATGGGAATAATAGTACCTATTTTGTAGGGCTGCTGTAAGAATTAAATGAGATAATGCACATAAACTGGCACAGAAGGAGCATGCCCCGAGGTTTTTTTTTGGGGGGGGCGGTTTTTTTTGGCCGTGGTTCGGCCACGGTGCAGGGATCGATCCCGGGCCCCCTGAAGTGGAAGCCCAGAGTCCTAACCACTGGACCGCCAGTGAAGTCCCTCCCCAAGTATTTAATCACCCTTTCTCCTGTTTTATAAAAAAGACCCAATCAAACAAAATTATATAATAGCTATCAACCAAACACAGGAGAGTCCAGGGGAAAACATCAAATCTGGGCCTTGACCATTTCAATCCTGGAGAGGATTTGGACATTTCAAATCCCTAGGGAAGGAATGTGATGTCAGGCATCACTTGGCCTTCATAAAAGGTGTCCATGAAGCTCCTTCTCTAATTTCTTGCTAACCAGACCACTTCCCTGCATAGGGGACGCCAACAGTCAGTTCATGGGAAGGACTCTCTACCCTTCTGTTCATTTCTTTTTTTTTTTGAATGAGCCTGCCTATCCATTCCTTTGTGAGCCTTTTTTTTTTTAATTTATGTATTTTGTTTATTTACTTTTGGCTGCATTGGGTCTTCGTTGCTGCGCATAGGCTTTCTCTGGTTGCAGCGAGCAGGGGCTACTCTTCGTTGTGGTGCTCAGGCTTCTCATTGCAGTGGCTTCTCTTGTTGCAGAGCAGGGCTCTAGGCGCGTGGGCTTCAGTAGTTGTGGCAGGTGGGCTCATTAGTTGTGGCTCGCGGGCTCTAGAGCTCAGGTTCAGTAGTCGTGGTGCATGGGCTTAGTTGCTCCTTGGCATGTGGGATCTTCCCGGACCAGGGCTCGAACCCGTGTCCCCTGCTTGGCAGGTGGATTCTTAACCATCTCGCCACCAGGGAAGTCCCCCCCTCTGTTCATTTCTTATCAGTTTGGTTTTGATGAGTCCGGTTCTATTTAATGAGTTAAATTTATTGCTTTGTTTCCTTTGAAATTTCATTCTTGGCTTTTAAGCTGAGCATCTTCTCCCTTTTAATCTATTCGACAACCATACTTTTTCAGACTTTTTACAGTTCAATTTTTTTAATACATGTGATTATATCATATATTTCTATTGAATATATGATACTCGATATTTTATGTTTAAGTCTAGTTTATCTAGAATACATTTTGGTGCATAGTATGAGGTAAGGAATCTAAAAAATTTCCTCCCAGTGACCAATTGTCCCAGTACTATTTATTGAATAACCCTTCAAGGACAGATCTCGACAGGTGGAGATGAATGTAGGTTATTTTGGGCAGAGGGAACATGTGTTCCCAGATGGCGAGAAGTCTAATTTGGCTGGAGCCCAGGGTGTGTGAGGAGGGGGTGGTGAACAAAAGAGTGGGAGGCAGCTAAACCTGGGCCCGGCGGGGAGACCTTCATTTGGGGGCAGGGGACTGGGCTGGAGTCGAGGGCGAGCCCCTGGAGCCGTGTGAACAGGAGCGTGATGCCTCCCCTCTGTGCTTGGATGAGGTGACCACGGCAGAGGACAGCATGGGTGGGCTTGGTCAGGAGGCAAAGACCACATTGCCCACCCAAGCCAGAGGGGACTGGACGCAGCTGGTGGAGCGGCAAGGAGCCAGTGGGGCTTTTTGGGGCATGAGAAGGGTCCAGATTTAAAAACCGAACGTGGAGGGACTTCCCTGGTGGTCCAGTGGTTAAGACTCCGTGCTCCCCATGCAGGGGCCCAGGTTCGATCCCTGGTCAGGGAGCTAGATCCTGCATGCCACAGCTAAGAGCCCGTGCAGCCAAATAAATAAATATTTAAAAAAATAAAACATTAAAAACCGGACGTGGGGTTGTGAGAGAGGAGTGAAGAGTGGTTTCAGAGTGTGTGCTCTGAGTGACTAGAGCCAAGGCCGTTGTTGGAGATGACAGGGGCACTGATGTGAGACTTCAGAGATCCAGATGCTGCAAACCTTAGGTGCTCTTCCCCTCCGTAATTCACAATAAACAGTACCCAACAGGAAGAGCTGCTCTGATGCATTTTGGGAATATCAGATTCTTCCCCCGGAAATTTATTACTTCTTGGTGGCCTTAAGCACTTGCTGTGACTGCCTTTTGGAAAATCCAGCACGAGTGAGTGTGAATCTTAAGTTTGAGGAACCAGCTGGGTGCCGGAGGAGGGGTGTCTAAGCAGCTGTGGGACCCAGAGAAGTGGAGTCGAGAAGAGGGGCCTCAGCAGAGACGCAGGTTTGGGAGCCGCCAGAAGACAGCGTGGACTTGACAGCAGCTCCCAGGAGGCTGCATAGAGAAAACAGGGACAGGTGAACAAGTGGGAAGGGAATGAGGCCAGGGGTCGGGTGTCACAGTTCATAGGGAACCTACACAAACACTTCCCACCGTCCTGGAAACGTGCCTAGAATCGCACAGCTCTTAAGGGGTGGAGCAGAGGCTGCAGCTCAGATCTCCAATTCTGAATTCTGTCTTTGACGCTGCCACCTTGGGGGGAGCATGGAAGCCATTTGTCACAGTTTGAATGAGGGCAGGAGTATGGGTTGAGGGGCTGCCCCGGTGACAGAGGGGCTGGTAACTGGCAAAGAGAATCACGAAGCTGCCTTGTTCAGAGATACCTGAGCCAGCTCCGAGGCTGGGGGAGCTTTGAGGGGGACTGGTTGTTGAGTGAGGTCCTGGAGATGGGTACAGGGTGGGGGGGAGTTAGGGGCTGGCGCTGGGAGGCGAGAAGGCATCCTTTGCCTTGTGATACCAGGGAGAGTGGAGGAGGTTCTGGTGGAGAGGAGAGCCGTTGGAGCCATTCCTACGTCTGCTCCAGGGCCCAAGAGTGAGGCCACGTGCTGAGAAGGAGGCCGTGAAGACTTGGGAAGCTTGCACGGGATGAGAGTCCCTGAATAACCCAGGATCCCGCTAAGGCCGGGAAGAAGCACACTTTCTCGAGTCACTTAGAACAGCTTGGAGGCTGGGCAGGAGGCAGCAGATGGGAGCAGGCCTTGCCAGGGCTGGGGAGACCCCTGAGGCAGTGGGGGACAGGGGCCAGTGTCCTCAGATGGCCAGAGCCTTCTGGTTTCAGGCCAGGAGAAGGAGGAAGCGGTCAGACATTGTAGGGTGCACCTTTGTTTTCCTGTTATTTTTCCTATTAAGCTTAAAATTGAAACTCAGAACAATTGAAGAATAATCCTGCTCACCCAGATCCCCCAAATGTTAATATTTTACCATATTTGCTTCATCGTCTCTCTGTATAGTTCTTCTTCCTCCTGAACCATTTGAGAATAAGTTGCAGACATGATGCGCCTTTACCCTTCAGCATCTTTTTCCCAAAACAAGGGCATTCTCTTGCCTAACCAGAGCACAGTGATCAAAATCAAGCAATTAACAGAGATCTGATACTCTTCTCTAATCGACAGACTTGAGTTAGATTTTGCCAAATGTCCCAATTATGTCCTTTGTAGCAACAGAAGTTCCCGTTGCATCCAGTGGGCCCTCGTCCTTCTTTGCTTTACTCTGGAGCTGCTTCTCCTTCAACCTGTCTGTGTCTTTCCCAGAGTTGACGTACCCGAGGGGGGAAGGGGCATTATTATGTAGACTGTCTCTCACTTTGGATCCGGAGAAACTTCTTGACTTCAGTCTGAAAACCCGCCCCGCCCTGGCTAGCTCAACTCCCCACGGAAAGCGAAATGCTGCCCGCCACCCAGATGAGCCTTGGTGCCAGAGCAGGGGGGAAGACGAGGTGGTAGAAGGTTCCAGAGTCAGCAAGGAAGGCAGGAGTGGCAGGCGAGACTCGGTGGGGGTGGGGAGTCAAAGTGTGTTCGTGACCAAACCTGCAGTGGAAACTGCCCGCGAGCCTTCCTGCCACGCGCTGCTCGGAAGCTGCATGACCCCCTCGCCTGCTCCGTCCTTTCCCATCCAGAAGGAAACTGGACTTAAGAGAGGAAGGCGGTCTGGTGGCTTAGGAGAAACTGGTATTGAGGGGTGCCATCCCCGAGGGCACTGGCACTGGGATTCCCGGGCCGGGAACCCAGCCCTGCAGATGCATCTCAGCTTGACGCGCTGGGGGCCAGTATCCAGCTGGCATGCGTTGAAGCCTCCAGTGACATTTTCTTGGGTTTGCTGGAAGCAAGTGTGTTCTTCTTGCACAATCTAAAGAGATTGCCTCATCTGGCCTGGGCAGAAGGCCTGCACCTGCTGTTTATTCTAGGGATTTTTGTCTTCCAAGAGGTAGAAAATCAATTCCTTGCATTGGTGTTGGGGTCCAGGGGGCACAGTTTCTCAGCCTTGGGACTTAACTCAGTAGCCCCACCTCCCTGCCCCCCGCCATAATTCATAGCTCCTCTTGGCTTTAAAAAATAAAATGCTTGGGACACTCCCAGAGGCTGGAGGCGGCTTTAAGCACACCCATCAAGCCCTCTGTACCCCACATTTGCCACCTCCCACGTGGTCCCCGATTCCCTGGAAGGGGTACGTGTTCCTTGGAACATTCCAGGCCTCCACTGCTTCACTCCCGTTTCCCAGCTGTGAAATGTGTGCAGACCACTCGGTGGGTGCAGGTGGCACACGAGAGCCCCAGACAGCATTGCCCCGTAGGTGTGATTCATGGGTGTGGCTGAGCTTCCTGTGGACGTTTCCCTCAGGCTCCATGTTCTGCAAAGACCCAGTGTTGAGTAGAGAGAACATGAACACAAAACCCAGGAGGACTTCTGTCTTTCTTTGGGAGGCACATTTGTTGGACAAGAGAGTTGAAGCCCCAACACAACAATCTTAAAAGGAACGGGATCCCTAGAAATAGGACAGTCGGAAAATGTATCAGCTGGTAATGGATAAGCAGGCCTGAGGAGGCTGTAACTCAGGTCACTAGTGTTTGAACCCACTCACGTCTTAAACAGCAGGGGGCCGGCCTCCATCCCCATGGTCTCTCCTCAGTGACAGGGGGGGGTGTGAGGGGCCTCCTCCCAGCTGCCCTGGCGGCTCAGTCAGAGCCAGCTGTGCCCACAAAGCCTCTAGTCAGGCCTCTCCTCCCAGCTGCCGTGGTGAACAGGTTTGCCCTTTCCAAGCGCCTTTAGGTCACTTGTGGTCTTTCCATGGAGCTGGACAACAGCCATCTGTTCTGCTTCTTATTTCGTCCAGAAAATCCCAGTGTTCTGTCCCCCGCCTCCTCCTAGGGGTTCTGTTTCAGCTCCCCTGTCCAGCCTTCCAGAAGGCTGTCTGGCTCTGAACCGGGCCCTGCTGGGTTCCTCCGTCTGCCCTTTGTCCAATTAGACAAAGACTGGTGATGCCCAAGTCCATGCTGAGCACAAGCAAGGCCATATGGTCAGGAGATGAAGGTTTCTGAGGCCAGTGGTAATGATGATGACCTGAACTGAATCTGCAGCTTTTAAAGAACCTTTACCTGGTAGAAGTTAGGAACATGGTCTGGGGAAGATGAGAACAAGCCCTATGGGACTGGATTAGAATTGGAGGTATCAACATGAGCTGGTGGTTTCATTACACAGACTTGTGTGTGTGTACATGCACACACACACAGGCAAATAAACACAGAAACACACACATACATGCACATATAGATGCAGAAATATATACACACACTCAGACATATAGGTATGGGTGTATGTATTTATACACATACATTGCCTAGAAGCAATGACACCCCAGTAGCAATGAGCACACCTAGCACCCAGACCTTGGTTTCTTAATACCATTCACTACTAAAAGGAACCAGAGCTCCTTGGAGAAATGGCTGGTTTCAGGGCTGGAGGACAGAAAGCACAAGCTGAGCCTGGAATATCTTGTGTCAGAAAGTAAGTAAATGCTCAAAAAATAAGGGGGACATGTCAAAAGGACACCCCTGTTGGCCAAATCTGAGACAATTTAAGCATCAAATAAAGAATGATAGTAACAGACTATAAGCCACTGAATAAAATAACGTTCCATGTATACATGCTGATGATATAAATGAGTAATTGAGGGAAAGGAAAGCTCTTCTTTTTCTTTAATATTTATCTTTTTTTATTTCATTGCGCTGGGTCTTCGTTGCGGCTGGTGGGCTCCTTAGTTGTGGCATGCAAACTCTTAGTTGCAGCATGCATGCGGGATCTAGTTCCCTGACCAGGGATCAAACCCGGGCCCCCTGCATTGGAAGCGTGCAGTCTTAACCGTGGCGCCACAAGGGAATTCCCAAGAAAAAGCTCTTCTTTTCAGTAGAAAGCAAAGTGACAAGTATAGAAGAAATGATGGAATCTGACAAGCATCAATAGCAATTATCACAGTAATAATTGATTCCGGCAAGAATCATCAATGGATATTAAAAACAGTGGGTGAAAATTTGCTGGGTAAACTGAATATTGACCTAGTCTCAAAGAATCTCACTGTAAGTACGTGTTAATTACAAAAAGAAAAACAGTGACTCTGCAGTGGAGAAACCTGGCAGCCACCACCCTAAGCCGAGTGATCGTGGGTAACCTCACCAGGAATGGGACAAATCGACCTCAGGTGTCATATGATCACAGAGAGGGACACATGTCACCTCTGTAGTATTCCTACCAAAAATGCAGAACCTGCATCTAGTGTTGAGAAAACAGCCGACAAACCTACACTGAAGGAACATCCACAGAATCACAGACAACAAACTAACTTCAAGAATGCCAATGCCATGAAAGACGAAGACTGCAGAACCGCTTCAGATTAAAGGACAATGAAGAGATGTGACGACCATGCGATTTCTTCGCCATAAAGAACATTATTGGTGAGATCTGAATAAGGTCTGTAGGTCAGAAAATAATGTGGTGTTAATTTCCTGATTTTGATAATTGTACTTGTGGTTGTGTAAGAGGTTATCCTTGTTTTTAGGAAATACACCCTGAAATATTTAGAATTAAAACAGACATCATGGCTGAAATTTACACTCAAAGGATTCCGAAAAAGACGCACCTGTACAGAGAGCAACAAAGCAGATGTGGGAAAACTTCAGCAGTTGGAGGATGGGTGAAGGGAATACAGGAGTTCTTTGTGCTAGCCTTGCAACTTTTCTATAAGTCTGAAATTATGTCCCCCAAAGTTAAAAATACATCTTCAAGTTGTCAAAATGTTTTAAAAATCATCCAAAATAAATTGTGTTGGCCCTCCTTGTCCCATTGTACCCTTTTCAGATTCACTGCCTACTTCAGCATGCAGTCCTCTGGGACTGGTCGCTTGCCCATTTAGAATCTACGTGAAGGTTTTCGAAGACTTTCTGGGCAGCAGGGAGTCCTCGCTAGGCTGAAACACACAGCTCGCGGGGTATTCTCACAGCTCCTACATGCTCTGCCCTGTGGTCAGTTATTTCCCGAGGCTTATTTTACTGCTGGTCTGCAAACTCCTTAAGGGCAGGGACTGTGTCTTATCTTTGTGTCTCCTTTACAGTGAATACTCAGTAAATATCTAATGGAATTAAGTTGAAAGGAAGTATGCATCTTCGACTCTCCGTGTCTTTGATCACTCGGTAAATCATGAAAATAGCACACAGTGAGCAATTACAATTGAGTTACAACTGGGCATCTGGTGATGTTACTGTGTTTTCCCTCCTATTAGAAAATGTGTTCTTTTTTTTTTTTTTTTTTTTTTTTTTTTTGCGGTACGCGGGCCTCTCTCTGTTGTAGCCTCTCCTGCTGCAGAGCACAGGCTCCAGATGCGCAGGCCCAGCAGCCGTGGCTCATGGGCCCAGCCGCTCTGCGGCATGTGGGATCCTCCCGGACCGGGGCACGAACCTGCGTCCCCTGCATCGGCAGGCGGACTCTCAACCACTGCGCCACCAGGGAAGCCCTAGAAAATCTGTTCTTTTAAAAAATGTCTTTATTGTAGAAAATTTGGAAAATACAGAAAAGCAAAAGTAGGAATGTAAATGATTCAGAGATGGCAGCATCAGCTCTTCCCTGATGAAGAGCCACCACTACCCGAAGATATCAGTGTCTGTCCTTTCGAGCGTTTCCTATGCAAAATTTTAAATGCGAACTTACACATAGGTGTGTGTATATACATATATTCATATTATGCATACTGATGTCTGACATTAAGTTTTTGTTTTTGTTTTTATTGGCCATACCACACGGCATGTGGGAATCTAGTTCCCTGACCAGGGATTGAACCTGCGCCCCCTGCATTCGAAGTGTGGAGTCTTAACCACTGGACCGCCATGGAAGTCCTGACATTAAGTTTTTATTTTATGCACAAAATTAGATTGATCAAAATCTTTGGTCACCATGTATTTTTATTATTAGTCCATGCGTCACAGCTCTCTTTTATCATTCATTCATCAATTCATTCAATAATAATACTGTAATAAAACTCAAGAATTAGAACACTGACAATAATTGAAATCTACCCTATGTATTCCTCCCAGGGTTTATCCTCCCACCTCTCAGAGGTGGCTGAAATCCTAAAGTATAAAAAATACATTGTTTATTTTTATTTTTATAACTTTATGAAAAGGGAATTATACTGTAAGTTGTATAAGTCAGGGTTCTCAAGATAAACAGAACCAAAAGGATATATATATCCCTAAAAACAAGGGGGTTGGGGTGCCAAGCCTCCCCATAGTTGAAAATCCAAGTATAATTTAGTCTGCCCTCTGTATCCGCGGGTTCAACAAATCAGACAGTGTAGTACTCTAGTATTTACTATTGACAAAAATCTGTGTGTAAGTGGATCCATGTTGTTCAAGAGCCAGTTATATATATACATGGAGAGAGAGAGAGAGATTTTAAGGAATTGGCTCACGCTACCGTGAGGCCAGCAAGTCTGAAATCTGTAGGGCAGGCAGCGGGCTGGAGAGCCAGGGAAGAACTTGAGTCCAGAGGTCACCTGGAGGCAGAATTCCCCCTTCCTCAAGGGAATCCAGTCTTTTTTCTTAAGGCCTTCAACTGATTGGATGAGGCCCACCCACATTATGGATGGTAATCTGCTTTATTCAAAGTTGACTGATTTAAACGTTAATCTCACCTAAATAATGCCATCACAGCATTTAGACTGGTATTTGAGCAAATATCGGGTACTGTGCCCTGGCCAAGTTGGCACATAAATTAGCCATCACATAAATAGCCTCCTGGACTTGATCTTTTTCACTCCACGTTATGTCATGAAGATTCCCACACTTTTTTGGGTTTGCTTGTTTAGCTGGAGTTGATTCATGTTCACTGCTGTATAATATTCCATCACCCTGTTCCATCTTCTGCTGGCGGGCATCAGGGTCATGGCTGCTGTCACAAACAGCCTAGGGGACCCTCTGGCACTTGTTTTCTGGGGTAGAGGTGCAGGGCTTTGTCTTGTGTATATACCCAGGTGCGATTTCCTGAGCTGTGAGGCACGTGAATGTCCAAGCTCATAAGGAAAAGCCAGATGGCTTTCCCGAGTTGTCACACTGGTTTCACTCTCCCTGGCTGTGTTTAAGAGGCCTCTGATTTACAGCCTCTCCAGGCCTTGGCATTGTCAGATTCTTCATTTTCGTCATGAAATGGATGAAAAACTCTTCTTTTTTGCCGCCTTGGTTTATGTTTCCCTGATTAACAAGGCCGGGCATCTCTGTGTGTGCTTCTTGGCTGTAGGCGTTTCCTCATTGGTGAAATGCCTATTCATGGCTTTTGTCCATGCTTCTATTGGGTTAGTAGTTCTGTATATGTTTTTAACACAATTATTTGTGCTCCTGCCCTGCTTACCTCCCACTGCCACCCCTTTGGGGTCCCAGTGGTCCCTCACGCCTTGCCCTTGAGTGTTGAGGGACTCTGAACCCTCACTGCTTTCCAACAGGTCATGTCCTCATCACAGCCCTCGACCTTCTGTCTCCTTTGGGTTCTCTCACTCGCTCTCCATACGGGCAGCTCTAGCTGGCCCTCTTGCCTGCATCCTGGACTCCATGTGGCTGAGACCAGCCCCGGCCCCGGCTGTCCCCACTGTTGGAGTCTCAGCCACACCATCTGCCTCCAAGTCACCGGCTCTGGCTGAAATTACCCTGCAATGGAACCCGACACTGAGAGTCAGAGCCATGGGTCAGAGTCTTGACTATGCTTCTGTTTCCAAAGTCTGGATCCTCTTGTTTTCAGAGTACAAAAGGGTAAACTTCAGGTCCAGGGAGGGGGTTATAACTCTCTCTCTTTCCAAATAATTCGTGTTTTCCTGCCTGCCTAGTGGGTTAAGCAATGAGACATCCCCTTTCTTGTCCTCGGATTGAGTTGCTTCTTTGTTTAACACAAGCTTTAGTTCAGAAGATAGAAATACTTATAAAGTATCATTTATTAAAACTTTACTAAAATATTAAAGGCAGTTTAAAATGAAAAAAATGTCCTACGTAATCCTACCAATTCCCTCCGTTTTCATTCTTCTGGTTCCCTTCTAGTTTCTATCCACATGCGTATCTATTTTTATGTTGTAATTACTGTGTGTAGTTATATATAGTATATTGAAAATGAAATAGTTTCTCCTCCCCCCCCCCGCACTCTACATTACTTTTACATGGCTTGAACATGTCTCCATATTTTTATTGTTATCTTAGTGATCACCAATTTAAATGAGCCGGTAGAATTAAGTGTCCTGTGATGGGGGCTCTAGGTTGTTTCCAGTTTCAAGTTTGTTATAAGCAATGCTCCTATGAATAGTTATTTTTGCTTGGGAAATCTGCAGGGCTGGCCCACTGGGTCAGAGGTGACACTCGGACGTCTGCGTTTCCAAATCAGTTTCCTCCACATAGGTGGCTCACAGTGTAGATTTCTGAAGCTGCTTCCCCACAATTTGTTTTATCGTTTTCCTCTAAATATGGATTTTAAGAGACTGGAAAGTGGGGGAACTAAGATCCCGCAAGCTGCACAGTGCGGCCAAAAAAAATAAATAAATAAATAATAAAAATGCTCAAAGGACTTGAAGAATAGATGTTTCTCCAAAGAAAAAATATATATAAATGGCCAATAAGCACATGAAAAGATGCTCAAAATGACTAATCATTAGGGAAATGCAAAACAAAGCCACAAAGAGATACCACTTCACACTCATTAGGATGGTTATTACAAAAAAAAAGGAAGGAAAATAAGTGTTGGCAGGATGTGGAGAAATTGGAACCCTGTTCTTTGACGGTGGGAATGTAAAATGGTGCAGCCCTTGTGGAAAACAATCTGGTAGTTCCTCAAAAAACTAAACCATAGGGCTTCCCTGGTGGCGCAGTGGTTGAGAGTCAGCCTGCCGATGCAGGGGACGCGGGTTCGTGCCCCGGTCCGGGAAGATCCCACATGCCGCGGAGCAGCTAGGCCCGTGAGCCATGGCCGCTGAGCCTGCACGTCCGGAGCCTGTGCTCCGCAACGGGAGAGGCCACAACAGTGAGAGGCCCGCGTACCGCAAAAAACAAAAACTAAACCATAGAGTTACCATATGACCCAACAATTCCACTTCTAGTTATATCCCCAAAAGAATTGAACACAAGGTCATGCAGAGATATTTGCACACCTATGTTCATAGCATCATTATTCACAATAGCCAAGAGGTAGAACCAACCCAAGTGTCCATCGACAGATGAATGGATAGACAAAATGTGGTATATACACACAATGGGATATTATTCAGCCTTAAAAAAGAAAGGAAATTTTGCTATATTCTACAACGTGGATGAAATGTGAAGATATTATACTGAGGGAAATAAGCCAGTTACGAGTATAAGTAAGGACAAATACTGAGTGTTTCCACTTACATGGGGTCCCTAGAGAAGTCAAACTCATAGAGATGAAAAGTAGTATGGTGGGTGCCAAGGGCTGGGGGAGGAAGGATGGGGAATTAGTGTTTAATGGGTAGAGTTTCAGTTTGGTAAGAGGAAAAAGTTCTAGAGATGAATGGTGGTGATGGCAGCACAACAACGTGAGTGTATTTAACGCCACTGAACGGTGTACTTAAAAGTGATCAAAATGGTAAATTTTATGTTATTTGTATTTTACCATAGTTAAAAAATATTTTATAACAAGAGGAAAAAGAAAGAGAGAGAAGAGCCCATGAGCTGTGCTGGTGAGACCACGTGTATGTGTTGGTTGGACAGAGCCCCGAGGCCACATTTTCAGTGGTTTAGTGACAGGTAGACCCTTGAAGAAGCTTGATGAGGCTGGAGAAGGGCCTAGAACTTTGGAGGAGCTAGGTTAGGAGTTTTGGCCCAAATTTGGAGCTGGGTAGGGGTGGGAGGGTGGAGAGGATGACCGGCCAAGGTAGTCCCAGACATGGAAGGACAAACAGAAAGGGGCTTATGTGTTGGGTGAGGTGTGCATTAGCCCAAGAAAGGCTGATTTCAGCTTAGTAGGAAGGAAGACTTCTCACAGTCTTGAGCTCTGAGTCATGAGAGAGTTGCTTTGTGGCACAGTGACCCGCCTGATGTGGTCTAAATAGGACCCGGTGACCAGCTGAAAGTCCCACCCCACCAGAGAGTAACCCCCTGCCAACCACGAACACCTCTGCGGGGCGTGCCAGACGAGACGCACCTCCAGTCCCTGCAGGGCTCTTGTTCAGCAGTGCTAGGATTCCTTTGGTGATCCCAGGGCCTCGGCACCTCTCAGAGGCTGAACTACAGCCAAGCATCTGTTTTCACCAGGCCCTGTGTTTGTTTTTTTCTGACATCAACCAATTCTCCGACACCAGGTGGGTGTCAAAGGATTCAATTCATTTCTCACATTCACCTCCCGAGTGAGCACAGACCCCACAGGGGGAGGGCCCAGTCCCACAAGGATACCCACACCCTGAAAGCAGTTGGTGCGGGCTGCCCACTCTTCTGCCCAGCTGACCGCAAATTCAGGGGCTCCTACGACCCTTCCTTTCATGTTCCACACATTGCTAGAATGACTCACAGAACTAGGAAAGCCCTGTACTTGCAGTTGTAAAGGAAATAAATGAACAGCCGTATGAAGAAGAGCAAAGGCAGGTTTGGATCCTCTGGGTGGGGCGGCAGAGTGCATCACCCTCCCAGCACGTGGGAGCGCTCACCCACCCGGAAGCCGGCACCTCACTGTCCAAGAGCGCTATGGACATTTCATTACGTGGGCCTCAGTGATGAAGCCACTGTCACAGACGGAACTCCAGCTCCAGCCCCCGTGCCCCCGGGTGGGAGCTGATGGTGCCGGGTCTTTCTGGTGACCAGCCCCCCATCCTGAGGCGAAGTGAATAACAAGAGACACTCCCACCACTCAGGCAATTCCAAGGGTCTTAGGAGCTCCAGGCTGGGACAGAAAGTATACACCAAGCACATATTTTTACTATGTTACACCATGGGTTCAGATCCACTGAGAGCACCTGGTGGAAAGTGCAATGAGGCAGGCCGGTGGTCTCAGAGGGGTGACTCATCTCCCTTCCTCTCTGCCTGGACCCTTCCAGGGTCCGCAGGCAGACGGATCCCCATTTCCCTCAGTTGGGAAATGAGGGCATTCACTTTAAGGTTAGTTGTGAAGATCAAATGAGGTGTGTGTCAGAGTGCTTTAGAAATGTCAGAACTAGTGTCTGAGTCTGCCTTTGGGCCATTTCTGCACTTGTGCTCAAATACTGAGATTGGGCTTAATGGCAGATGTGGAAATCATTCATTCATCCCACCAGAGCCTTTGGTGAGAATCATTCATTCATCCCATGTGGCCTCCCACTGAGCATGGCCTTCTGTTAGGTTATAATACCCGCCCACCACCTGCTGAGTGTCGCCTTCTGGAAGGGTCCTCAACTCTAAGAAGGGGAGTTCAGAGGGGGCAGACCACCTCCAGATGTCTGGGAGTTTTTCTTCGGGTGGAGATGCCACCAGGGTATTTGCATAAGAGCTCCCCAGCCCGGGCCAGAGCTGCACTGTAGAATCCAGTGAGGGTTGAGCAGAAAGGCGAGAAACCGGGCAGCCGGCAGAGCGCCCGCGCCCCCTGGTGGCCGCCGGCTGCACCTCGCTCCTTCCCGGACAGGATCTGCGGCCCGGCAGCCTGGCTCTGGGTTCCCTGGTCCATTCACTGGTTGCTCTTGAATGGCTTGCGAGTGCCTGCGGGCCTCCAGAACTCTCGGGCTGTGCTGTGCGCCACCAGCCACAGGGCTCTGAGCACTTGCAGCGGGGCGAGTCCAAAGTGAGGTGTGCAGCCAGTGGCAAACACACCCTGGGTGTCAAAGACAGTACCCCCAGAAGTAAAATGTGATGTTGATAATTTTATATTGGATGCCTGTTGAAATAATAATATTTTCAATAAGTTATGTTAAATAAAATATGATTTAAATGTATTGTGGCTGTTAGAAAGCTTAAAATTCCATATGTGGGGTGAATCCCATTTCTTTAGGTTGGATAGTGCTGTTCTAGACCCTTGGTTCCCAGGCTTTGGGATTTCACGGGTGAGCAAAAGCCCGCCACCCCCCCCGCCGCCCCGCCCCAGGTCTGACTACCAGTTTGATACTTTGCTAAGTGACGGTGTTTTAAAAAGTACTACCACCACCATTCCCGTGAGGATGGGCGTTCTGTTATCAGAGATGCAGGATGCCACGGTCAGAGTAGAGAGCCCGCTGAACTGCCCACTCATGGCCCATTGATTCGTTTTCTCACTGAGTGGGGAGAGCTCTGTCAGGCCCAGAGTGCAGGGCGGCTCTCCGAGGGGACTCTCTTGTGAACGCGCGCACGGTCTTGCCCTCTCCCTTCTCGGCGTCCACGCCTTCTGCAACCCGATACCTGCAGGAGCCCTGCGAGGCGCGGGGACCCGGGAAAGGTGAGGAGGCAGAGGACTGCCCAGCCTTGGTCTGTGGGTGTCACCTGGTCCTTAGAGCCACGACCACTGTGCGAAGTTGAGCGAGACCCGGGCAGCTGCAATCAATCCCGAGAAGAAAGGGCAGGCTCAGTCCCTAGACCTGGCCCTTGGAATCCCATCACTGTCCCCTGATCCCTGCTGCCCACCCTGCTCTGCTCAGGGACGGAGAGAAATATGCTAGGGAAGGCCACATTCCAGGCCCACATCCATAGGCTCACTGGCGTAGTTCCTTGGCAAGGGTGTGATTTGGGCTCAAAATATTTTTTTTCTTACTGCAACATAAAATACGTTCAGAGCATAAACTTCAGAAGATAGGGTTGACTAAAAGGAGATAGACACACAATGACATCATACAAAAGATAGCACCGTTAGCAGTAAGATCTCTCCTGTCCTGCCCCCTCTAATACACACCCATATATTTTTCAAAACTGTAATTAGGGACTTCCCTGGTGTCACAGTGGTTAAGAATCCGCCTGCCAGTGCAGGGGAACATGGGTTCGAGCCCTGGTCTGGGAAGATCCCACATTCCACGCAGCAACTAAGCCCGTGCGTCACAACTACTGAGCCCATGTGCCACAACTACTGAAGCCTGCATGTCTAGAGCCTGTGCTCCACAACAAGAGAAGCCACTGCAATGAGAAGCCTGCACACAAAAACGAAGAGTAGCCCCTGGCCGCAACTAGAGAAAGCCCGCACGCAACAACGAAGACCCAACGCAGCCAAAAATAAATAAAAGTTTAAGATAAAACAAAAATAAAAATAAAAAAATTAATCAACAATCATATTAGGTACAATTGTATTTTTTGAAAAAAAAGGGGAAAAAGGGACTTTCCTGGCAGTTCACTGGTTAAGACTTCACGCTTCCATTGCAGGTGGCGCGGGTTCAATCCCCGGTTGGGGAACTAAGATCCCACATGCCTCACGGTATGTCCAAAAAAAAAAAAAATAGGCAAAATACTTGAATAAACATTTCTCCAAAGAAGAGACACGAATGGCCAATGAGCACATGAAAAGTTGCCCAATGCCATCAGTCATCAGGGAAATGCAAATCAAAACCTCAATGAGATACCACTTCACACTCTTTATGATGGCTATTTTAAAAAAAAGAAATAAGGCTTCCCTGGCGGCGCAGTGGCTGAGAGTCCGCCTGCCGATGCAGGGGACGCGGGTTCGTGCCCCGGTCCGGGAAGATCCCACATGCCGCGGACCGGCTGGGCCCGTGAGCCATGGCCGCTGAGCCTGCACGTCCAGAGCCTGTGCTCCGCAACGGTAGAGGCCACAACAGTGAGAGGCCCGCGTACCGCAAAAAAAAACACCACAAAACACAAAAAACAGAAAATAACAAAAGGTTGGCAAGGATGAGGAGAAACTGGAACCCTTATACACTGGTGGTGGGAATGTAAACTGGTGCAGACACTTTGGAACCATCTGGTGGTTCCTCCAGAAAGTTAGAGTTACCATTTGACCCAGCAATTCCACTCCTAGGTATATATGAAGAGAATCGAAAACTTACATGCACGCAAAAGCTTGTGCACAGACGTTCACAGCACCATTATTCATAATAGTCCACCAAATGTCCATCAACTGATTAATGGATAAACAAAATGTGGTATATGCAAACAACAGAATATTATTTGTCCATAAAAGAATGAAGCACTGACGTGTGCTATAATATGGTTGAACTCTGAAGACATTATGCTAAGTGAAAGAAGCCAGACGAATGAGATCACACATTGTATGATTCCATTTATGCCAGGGGTCCCCAGGCTGCGGACTGCTGGTGGTCCGCGGCCTGTTAGGAACCGGGCTGCACAGCAGGAGGTGAGCCACGGGCTAGCGAGTGAAGCTTCATCCGATGCTCCTGATCGCTCCCCATCACTCCCCCATCACACCCCATCACTCCCCATCACTCCCCATCACTCCCCCTCGTTTGCATTATCACCTGAACCATTCCCCCCACCCCTGTGCATGGAAAAATTGTCTTCCATGAAACCGGTCCCTGGTGCCAGAAAGGTTGGGGACCACTGCTTTATGTGAACTGTCGGAATAGGCAAATCCATAGACACAGAAAGTAGGTTAGTGGCTGCCAGAGGCTGGGGAGAGGGGAATGGGCATGACTGCTAGTGGGTGCCAGCTTCTCTCTGGGGCGATGAAAAGTTCTAATATTAGATAATGGTGCTGGCTGGTTGCACAACCTTGTTAATATACTAAAAACTACCGAATTGCTTGTGTTAAAACGGTGAATTTTGGGGACTTCCCTGGTGGCGCGGTGGTTAAGACTCTGCGCTCCCAATGCAGGAGGCCTGGGTTCGATCCTTGGTCGGGGAACTAGATTTCATATGCCACAACTAAGGAGCCCACCTGCCACAACTAAGACACAGTTCTACCAACTAAATAGTGTTTAAAAAAAATGTTACTTTCTTCTTAAAAAAAAGTGGTGAACCTTGTGTTGTGTGAATTATACCTCAATAAAAAGTGGCAGGAGTGTACGCAAGGATCTACGCATTTTTTGAGGGGAGACCAGTATAACTTTACATTAAAAAAAAAAAAGGTAAAAAGGCCACCTTTAGGGTTGTTTCCTCATCTGCTACATGGAGACGGCCTTTCCTGCTCCTGTGGTTCTGGAGGGACCAGACACGCTGAGGGAGCCACCGACTGAGCCACACATGGACTTTTCATGTCCCTGCATCTGGATAAGGCTCACCTCGGCATGCTAGACATCTTCCCTAGGGCTTCATGTAGTCCTCGAAACAACTTTAGGAGAATGTTCTAGCAGACTTGTTCTGTTGATAGGAAGCTGAGAGGAGGGCCCATGTCTGGGTTACCTGATTCTAACAGGAAGAGCTGGAATTTTTGTTTTTGTTTTTTAGAAATAGACCCCACATATACAGTCAATTGATTTTTAATAATTAATTAATTAGTTTTTGGCTGTGCTGGGTCTTCGTTGCTGCGCGCAGGTTTTTCTCTGGTTGCGGCAAGCGGGGGCTACTCTTCGTTGTGGTGCGCGGGCTACTCATTGCGGTGGCTTCTCTTGTTGTGGAGCACGGGCTCTAGGCGCGCGGGCTTCAGTAGTTGTGGCACACGGGCTCAGTAGTTGCGGCTCGCGGGCTCTAGAGCGCAGGCTCAGTAGTTGTGGCGCACAGGCTTAGTTGCTCCGCAGCATGTGGGATCTTCCCGGACCAGGGCTCGAACCCGTGTCCCCTGCATTGGCAGGCAGATGCTTAACCACTGCGCCACCAGGGAGCCCAGAAGAGCTGGACTTGAACCCAGTCTGTGGGGCTTCGGGGTGGGTGCCCAAACCCTCAGCTCAGCTTCATTGTAGGGAACGGCCACAGTCTGACATGCCCAGAGCTGGCAGGTTTGTTTTGTGGACATGGCCGTTCTGGGGGGAGTGTGTACTTTTGGCATGGAAACTCTATGTGAACAGTTCCCATCCTCAGTGGGAAACCTCAGCAGGTCAAAACACAAGACTGCAAAAGCGGCCCCTTCTGTGGAAGGCGGCCCTCCTGAGAGACAAACCCTTGACAAACCCTCTCTAGACCCAAGCCTGTTTGCTTTCGTTTTCTCACTGATGGGAGCTTTCTCTGCCAAGCTGCCACTCGGCAAACACCTCCTGTCGTTGGTCAGTGAGTGGTCCCTGTGTGTCCACCAGGGCCAGCCCCGCAATGGAGCCAGCAGCTGCGGTGGTGAGCAGAGCAGCGTCCATCAAGGCCACCATGACTGGCGGTGAGGACTGACGCAAACCAACAATGACAGAAACCAATGAAATGTTTGCAGGTGACCTGCGTGCTTCAAGAGAGAAGTACTGTGTGTCTTACTAGCTCAGGACAAGGTGCTCCGCAGAAGGGGGCCATGAGGGTGGGGTGGGAGGGGAATTCAGGGAATAAAGAGCATGTAGGAGAGGACCCGAGGAAGGAGGCTCAAGCCGGTGAAGAGGGGCAACAGGGACACTCCTCCCAGAGGTAGAAGCATGTGCAAAGGTCCTGGGGTGGAAGGGGCTGGGGTCCTGTCACCTGAAAGCGCTCTGCGCGTGTGTGGGGATGATTCTGGGAGGCCAGCAGGCCTGTCTGATTAGGATGCTGCCGTCTTCCTAAGTGCAGTGAGAAGGGGGTGTTAAGCCGGGTGGCATTCTCCATGGGCAACTGGCAGCCACAGGGAGTTAGGCCGCAGCAGGTTAGGGTTTGAGAGAAGGCGCAAGTCCAGGGTGAGAAGTGTGCTGATCCCACAGTTACTCAGGGGTGGAGCCAGCTTGCCTCGGCAGGGGCCCCACGTAATGGATGGAGGTGAAGGGAGGCAGCAGGGTTACTGGTGTGAGCAGCAGGGACAGGAACACCAAGAGGAAGGGCTTGTCCCAAAGCCACCAGAGTCACCAGAGACGGGAAGAGATGCCGGAGTAGGCCATCTGGGGGCTTTGGGGGCCTCAAGGCCTCTTCCAGGGCAGGAGCAGCCAGACACAGACCTGCATGGCGGGAGGTGACCCCACCCCCACCCCCCAGGAGAGGAGAGGTGACAGTAACAAGGGGAAGCCTCAGTAAGTTCTCAGCCCTTCCATGACACACCCAAAGGCCATGGCAAACAGACAGCGACCTCTCTCCACACCAACAGGGCACAATCAAACAAGGATGCCCCCAAATTTAGGGTGCCCCAGGAAGAGGAAGAGTGCCGCATTGGGGGCAGAGAAGCCACCTACTGAAAGAGGAGAGGAGAGGGCCTGGTTCTGGACAGGGCCGGGGCAGGGGCAGGGGCTGGGGAGAGGCTCTGCTAGCCTGAGCGGGGGCGGGCGTGCTCACTCTGGCCTTCCTTGGGTTGGCTTCCTGGAGAAACCCCAGGCATGGGGACGGGCTCCCAGAGTCTGGGGAGTCCTGGCTACCGGTGTCCCAGAGGTAGGGTTCCCAGGCCGTGGGATGCCCATACCGAGCACCGACACAGACAGCAGCTGGGACAGTGTGTGCCCCCAGTGTGTGCTCTGCCCAAGCCCCGTCCCAAGGCGGCCCTGGGACCCCCAAGCTTCCCCAATGGCCCAATAGGAAAAATGCAGTCCTACAAGAGGGCAGGAGAGAGAAAGAGACCAAGGCTCTGGGGACATTCGGAAACCCAAGAGGGGCAGCCTTGGATGCAGGGGTCAGCAGAGGACACTGGGGTGACATTTGCCAAATCGGCGGTGGCTGGAGACTGTCCGCCCCCCGACACAAGCCTACGCCCATCACAGACTCAGCGTCCTTTATTGCACAGCGAGACTGCGATCTTTCCCCGGTGTGGGCGCGGGTGGCGAACCCCTCGGCCAGGCCCCGGTGCGGGCGGGTAGGCCGGCTCAGCAGCCCGGCCACAGGAGGGTGAAGGCACCGCGGCTGCAGCGGAAATCCGGCTCTGGCTGCTCCGGCTTGGGCTCCACGGAGACCAGGCGCCGAGCCCCGCGCTGCGTCAGCGGGATGCAGTCGGAGACGCGGACCTCCAGGGCCCGGCCCTCCCTGAAGGAGGGAGGTCAGGGTCAGGACGGGCAGGGCTCTGCAGCCCCGCAGCCGCCCCCGCGCCCCGAGACTCACCCCTGGCAGTGCGCGGCCAGCACGCCCACCAGCTCCCCGACGCGGTTATCCAGCGGCGGCCGGGAGCGGTGCAGACACACCACCAGGTCGTCGTAGCCCCGCGCGTGCAGCACCACCAGCTGGTCCCGCCCGCTGGTCACGCTCAGCCCGGTCACCTGAAGGGGGCGGGGTCTCAGGGTCAGGGGCACGGCAGGCCCTCCTCCCCAAACCTGCACCTCCACCCCACAGCCCAGGAGCACAGGCCCGCCCCCCGCACGCATCTTCCCCTCCCCAGCACCCCGCCCGCTCCCCTCGGCCTCTCCCGAGCTCCCCTCCTCTCCCCCAGGCCCCACAACCCTGCTGCCCCCTCTAGGTCCCCTTCCTCCCTCTCTGGTTCTGCCCATAAAGGCGAGGGTCGGGCAGGGCGCACCGCACACGAGGGCTTTTTGCCCTAATGGAATGTTCTAGATCTGCACAGTCTAACATGGCACCACTGCTCACCTGTGGCTCTCCAGCACCTGAATGTGCTGGTGCCACTGAGGAGCTGAACTTTTACTTTTCTTTCCTTTTCATTGCATTTAAATAGCCACAAGGGTCGTGGCCACCATGCCGGATGGTCCTCCAGCCTGACAGTTACAGGGACCCCCAGCCTCAGTCCCTGCCCTGGGTTGCCCCTTGGCCTGTGGGAATATGAGCTGCGACTCCAGGGAGCAAGTGGGTCACAGAACTGGACAGAGGGGTGAAAGGCGGGTGGCAGCCACACACTGCAGCCAGCTCCACGCGGTCCAGTGGCGGAGACCCCCGGGCAGGCACTGGCACAGATGTGGGGAAGAGGGGCCATTTGGCATTTCGTTCTGCCAAAGAGTGGAGCAGGAGGGGGGCGAGGAGGCTGAGGATGGGGCTCTGCAGGCTGTTCAGCAGGGGCGCATGGGGCGGGGGGAGGAGTTGCCATCCTGAGCTGATGCTGAGTTCTAGAAAGCTCCGGTCATCCCAGGTAGGCATGAGGGGAGGGGCCTGGCAGTGCCCAGCAGGACACCGGGCCAGCTAGGGCCTCACGGATGGCCCCGCCCCCGCACAGGGCTTACCACGTCCAGGGGCACGGCCCGCATCACCCGGTACTGCCGGCCCGGCTCCAGCTTGTAGAGGTGCCGGTCTGTGAGCAGAAGCGCCCGGTCCCGGCTTTTGTTGAAGCGATTCACCTGCGGGACAGGTGCTCTCAGGGTCACTTGCCTGCCCCAGGGGGCTCCCCAGCAGGTGTGGCCGGTGGCCTCGCCTCCCTGAGGCCACTCTCTCACTGACGGGGCTGGAGCTGACGACTTTTGAAGTTTCAGGGTCAGCTGTGAAACCTCTAAGCTAGGCCTGGGCCAGGGCTGCACGGGCCTGCAGCCCTGCATCCACTGCTCACCTTTCGGACATGGCTGGAGAAGAGCACGGCCCCGAAGCCGTCCTTTTCCCGAAGCGTCTTCAGTCGCTGAGCAAACAGGCCTGAGGCTGTGGGGTTGTCTGTGGCCTGAGGACAGATGGGGGCTGCTTGGGATGGGGTCTTGGGACCATGCTTGACTGACAGCAACTCTCAGGGAATTGGCACAGTTATCCTTGACCTCAGAGAACCTCGTCAGGCCATGCGCCAGCCTCCTGGTGGGTCCACCTGCCGCACTGGCTTCCCTAAGGCCCACCGCACAGACCCCCTGCAGCCCTGAGGTTCTAGGCACACATGTCTGTGCCGTCCACACCACCCACCAGCCCAGCTCCCCACGCCAGGCCCGGGCAGACTGAGAGATGGAAGGGGCTGGGTGGGACCTCGCTCCTCCATGCCAAGCCACCCACCTGGGCAAACCTCTCGCCCTTAAGGCTTCATCCCCTGCAGAATGGGGCCAGGGGGCGGCTCACAGCACCCGTGTGGGCCAAGGGGGGCCATGGCATGGAGTCAGGGGGCTGTGCCTAAGAAGGGGGATCTGTGCCGGAGAATGGGGGGGCTGACCTGAAAACACAGGAAGGCAAGTGGGAGTAGGGCAGAGGGGGAGGTGCTGAGTAAAGCCCAGGCTAGCTGGTTCTGGGTGAAAACCCTTGAACTTCAGAGGCCGGGGGCAGGAACAGAGGGGTACAGCCCACAGGACAGCCAGGCTCAGGGAGAGGACAACTGAGGCTGACATGGGCAAGGTTTCAGCCTTGAGCCTCTCCTTGGCACCCAGACCCCATAGCCCTGACACTTACGGAGGACAAGTAGTCCCGGGCCCAGGCCCGCCGGCAGCCCCAGTCCTGTCGCAGCTCCTGCAGGGCCGCCATGGCAGCCACCTTGGCCTTGATCTGAGCCATGTCTGAAGGGGGGATGTTCTTCACCAGCTGCCGGGCCCGCCACCTGGAGAGGGCCAGGTGGTCAGACAGACCCCTGTGCAGCCTCACCCTTCCCTACTCCTGGTTCTGCCCCTTTTCCTGAGAACACACGTTAGTGCCTTTTCATGTCCCTTCCCCCGCAGGATAAGGCCAGGCCCCTCAGCCAGGCACTAGCCACCCTCTGTGTCCCAGCCTCCCTGGTCTCAGTGGAAGGTGGCCTCTCCTGCTCTGAGCACGCTGGTTGCCCTTCACACCTCTCCTAAAGAACTCCTACTCAGCCTTCAAAGCCCTGCTCAGTTGCAGAGTTTCCCCCACTTCTAGCTCTGACCCACCACCCTCCCTGCAAGCCTCTAGCAAGGAGATGGAGGCCTGCATCCCCTCCAGATGTCCAGAATGGTGCCGGGGGCATTAGGAATCTTCCACCGGCTGTGGGGTGTGGGTAGCCAGCTGATGTGCACAGCCCCCTGTTTTCTGCTTATCCAGTGGGACCACCTGTCTCCTGGGTAGCACCAAGGGGTTCAGATGGCCCGGTCCGGGTGTTCAGTGGGCTCTAGCTGAGTGGAAAAGAGTGAGGGGCGGTGGCAGAGGGCGAGTACCTGCAGAAGAGCGCCTGGCAGATGTCCTGGAAAGGCTGTAGCACAGCAGGGGGCAGCGGCCACACAAGGTCACGGCCGTAGAGCGGGGGCTGCCGTGCAGCCAGGAATCGCCGCTGCATCTCTGCCAGGTGAGCGCGCACCTTGTGCCTCCGGAACCAGCGCATGATGGTGTAGACGGCCCTCAGTCGCCGGAAGTGCCGCCTGGCCAGCGTGCCCCGCCATGCCTGGGGGGCCAGTGGGAGGTGGTGCTCCATTAGGCCCTGCCAGGCCCCGCCTCCCTCACCTTAGGAGACCCCAAAATGGAGGGGCACCCGAGAATGTAACCATCAAAACCCAGACTGAAGATCCTACAAGGCAAGCGGCCCAGCGAACCCACAGATTAAAAGAGACTTAAGCAACGTATAGACCCTGAGTTGAACAGACTGAGGACACGACTGGGGACGTGTGGTTATTGACTGGACAGGACAGCAGCAAGTCAGCCTGAACTTTCTAAATCCTGTTTGTGATGCTATTAGGTCACGTTCTTAAAAAAAAACCCCTGTGTGTTATAGGAGATAACAGAGGTAACAATGAAATGCAGTGTGTCGTCCTTAGTTGGATTCTGGGTTTTTAAAAGATGTAATGGGGGACTTCCCTGGTGGCGCAGGGGTTAAGAATCCGCCTGCCAATGCAGGGGACACGGGCTCGATCCCTGGGTCAAGAAGGTCCACATTCTGCGGAGCAACTAAGCCCGCGAGCCACACCTACTGAAGCCCGCGCACCTAGAGCCCGTGCTCCGCAACAAGAGAAGCCACCGCGGTGAGAAGCTCAGGCACCGCAACGAAGAGTAGCCCCTGTTCGACGCAACTAGAGAAAGCCCGTGTGCGGCAGCAAAGACCCAACACAGTCAAAAAAAAAAAAAAAAAAAGACTGCTCTACCATACCATTTAAAAATAAAAAAATTAAAAAATAAAAGATGTAATGGGTCATAGTGGGACCCTTTCAGAAATTTAAATATGGCCTACATATTAGACATTCAGATGTGTAGAATATATTTTATCAGTGTTAGGTTTCTTTTTTTTTTTTTTGGCCATGCCCTGCAGCATGCGGGATCTTAGTTCCCCCACCAGAGATGGAACCCATGCCCCCTGCAGTGGAAGCGCAGGGCCCTAACCACTGCACCGCCAGGGAACTCCCAGTGTTAGGCTTCTTGAATGTGCTAATGTCAGTGTGGTTATAAAGGTGGATGACCTTGTTCTTAGGATATGCGTGCTGAAGGATTTAGGGGTGTCATTACTTTATATGGTTTGGGAAAAAATACAAATGTATGCATATGTGAGTATCTGTATGTGCGTATGGAGAAAGAGAGAGACAGAGACGGGGGGGAGGGGAGAACATAATTGGAGCAATCCAGGTGATAGTAATCATTGTACGAATCTTTCCACTTTTCTGTAGGTTTGAAATGTTAAAAATAAAACGTTACGGGGAGAGGTGGGAGAATCCTTATCCTTTGGGAAGACATACTGAAATGATTATAAATGAAATGATTTGCTTCAGAGTAACTGGGATAGAGGTGCGATGTCTACCCAAAACCACGTTGGTCATGTGACATGGTTGACACAGGGCAGTAGCCTGTGGGAAAAGAGCACACCATTCTGCGCGCTTTTCTCCTGGTCTGAAATCTTTCAGAATAAATGGAAGAAAAGAAGGAAAAAAGAAAGGAAGGAAGGAAGCCAGGTTCCTGAGTGTCTTGTTTTGAGCACCTGGGCCTGAGGCTGGTGGCCACAGAACAGAGGGGACCCGAACAACAGCCCCACTTTTTGCTTAAGTCAGTTTCAGCATCGGTTTGTCACCTGCGAGCGGGGGCTGCCCCGGTACTTGGAAGTGTGCCTGTGCTCCCCTCAGTGCACGCACATCCCCCCAACTCCGGGTGGTACACATCCATCTCTCCCCTCCCCCCAGGTAGCGCACACAGCCCTCTCCTGCCCATCCCCCCACACCCTCCCTGGGGGCCGTCCAGCCCCGCCGCACCTTCTGTAGCAGCAGCACGATGATGGGGATGAGACACGCGCGGCTCTGCTCCAGCGTGACCAGCGTCCGGGGCGAACGGATGAAGAGTTTGCTGTGGCCGAAGGCCACGTCCCCCTGCAGCCCGTGCTGCTCCAGGAGGGCGCTCACGGCCGCCCTATCGGAGCCCAGCAGGTGGTTTGGCCACGTGTACTCACAGGTCATCTTGTACCTGTCACAGAAGGACCGGGCAGTGGGCGCCAGACCCTGTGGAGGACTGCGGACTCGCCCCGCCTTGACTCGCCCCGCCCCCATTCCCCCACCCCCACCCCGACGCCATGCATGCAGGCTCCCGCCTTGAAGTCTGAAAAGCGCCCGCTGCTTTGGGCACCCGCGGCCCGCTGCTGGAACCCCTCAAACACACGCCCCCGGGGGAGGGGGCCGTACCTGAGCAGGAATCGAGAATAGGGCTGGCGGGAAGCGAAGCCGGCCCTGCGGACCCTCACGTTCTCCAGCAGCCCCAGGTATGCGACCTGGTGGCGACAGTGGCCCTCATCCAGCTTCGCGGCCACCTTGTCCTCATTGGGCTTGATGCAGCGGACGTAGAAGGGCTCCTGTGGGGACAAAGGACACTCGGAGGGGCCAGTGTCACGGCCCTACAGTCACCCGGCAGGGGCAGCAAGCGAGCTGTCTCCATTCTGCCATCTCCATCCTCCCACTCTACCATCGGTCCGTGTGGGGAAGAGGCTCTCGGGGGAAGGGGAGGCTGAGGGCACACGGGCAGGCCGAAGGCTGAGGCCAGGAGGAGGCGGGATGAGGGGTGGCGGGCAGCATGGGACCTGGGAGCCCAGTGCTGGGTGCGGGCAGGAGGCTGGCCCAGAGCCAGGTTCTGACCGGGCAGCAAAGCCCCTTAGCCCTTCCTTTTGCTTCCCAGAGGCCCTGCTGAGTCTCTGGGTATTCTGCTGTCCTTCCACTGCCCCCTCTGACTTTGGGCCCCAAGCTCTGTGAGGTGCTCGTGCCACTTTCCTGTCCCCGTGACCCCAGCTTCCAGAAGCTAACCCGTATCTGGGCAGCACCAGGGCTGGGCCAACCCAAGCTCTGAGCAAGGTCTCCCCCAGCCCATCCCCAAGAGGCAATGAGGCCAGGGGAAGGCTGCTGGGACCCTGCATTTACTCAAGCCTCAGCCTGGTCCAGGGCATCTTAACCTGTGCAGCGGCCGGTCCCTCCCTGCTGGAGGGGTTGTGGCTCGCAGCAGAGAGGAAACAGAAGGATCCGGAAGGATCCAGACTCAAGGTGGGGTTGGGGGGGGGGTGGTGTACCTTGGAGGCCAGGTTTTCCACCAGGGCCACCATGGAGTTCTTGAAGAGCGTGCCAGCCGTCAGGGGGCGCTTGGTCACCTCCGTGATGTCCTGCTGCCCATCTGGCCACATGGCCCGCAGGGTGGGGTCCGTGCTGTGGACACAGGCTGCATGGCCAGCCGCCCTCCAGGACAGCCCACACCCCAGCCTGGCCATTTGTAAGCTTCATGGCCTCAGCTTTGACCCTCAGGCTGTCTGTGAGGGTCAGACCGGAGTGTCTGAAGGCCCTTCCGGCCAGAGCCCCTGGGCCCTCGCCCTCTGGTGCCCACACGCATGCCCACAGAGGCTGCTCACCTGTTGTACAGCAGCCGCTTGAAGTCCTGGAAGAGGGAGTCTCTGTTCTTGTCAATGAAGCCCTCCACCGAGTACCTGGTCGGGGAGACAGGGCCACTGAGGAGACGGGGCCCTCGGACGGCCCCCAGCATGCCCCTCCCCCTCCCCCCACCTGGTCAGCCTCTCTTCCTTCCTCCTCACGTGCTCGTCTTCCTTTCCCTCTCCTTTCTGTCTTCCCTCTCATCACATAAGCCCTCCTCCCTCCAAAGTTTCTCTCCTGAGAGGTGCTAAATGTCACATCACTGAACCCTGGCTCTAGCACATACACGCGGTGTGACCTGACCTAGGACAAGTTACTTAAACTCTCTGTGCCTCAACAGAGACCACGAGCTCAGAACAGTGCCTACTGAGTTTCCAAATATATCGGCGATTACAATTACAACCAGGAACTCCTGAGTCATTGGTCTATTTTGTTCCAGTGGCACTGAGAGCCTCAGATTCATCGTCTCGCCCTTTGACTGTTAGAAAGCTCAGCGCTAAAATCTTGGCTTCACTTGCAGCTCCTAGAAAGGCTCAAGGCCATGGGATCTGACTTCTGGTGGCTTCGTCTTTTGGACTCTTATTTCTTCTCCTTGCGAAGGACACGTTGGACACTTGTGCCTCTCTCTGTGTCACCTCAGATCCACTTCCAGGTGAGGTGAGTGACAGGGAAATTAATAATAATCATGGCCACCCCTGGAAGACACCTGGGGCCTCGGTACTCAGTGTGTGGCCTGAGGACCCGCAGTGTCCATCTGGCCTGGGAGCTTGTCAGAGACACAGCCTCTCGCCCCTCTGCTCCTCCTTGCTGGCCTGCACCTGGATGTGCAGGCTTTGCTCAAAGCGTGACAAGAACTGGCCCTGGGCTAGGAGCAGAGGTCCACCCTGGCTGCACCTCGGAATCTCCAGCCCCTCTCCCAGAAATGGGCATTTTTTAAAAAGCTTCCCAGAAGATTCTATGATACAGTCAGGGCTGAGAATCGCTATCTTAAAAGCTCCATTGTATGTATGCTTTTTACTTGTGAATCTGGTGAAGGGCATATTTTCAGTGCCTTAAAAAGGGGAAGGGGCAGAGGGGGGGACCAGACGCTCAGTGGGGGGCCCTTACATGACATCCCCTGCATAGTGCTTGATCCGGAAGTCTCGGCCAAACTCCATGGTCTTGTCTGTGGGGCAGAGCTATGGTGGGGGGGGGGGGAGGGCGGGGCAAGGGGCAGGAGGGGGGGGGGGGTCTGGGGGGGGGGGGGCAGTCCTGCAGAGAAGGCTGAGCCACCGCCAAGGACCCCACCCCCACCCCAAGACAGGCAGCGTGGCACCTGTGGCGCCCTTTCCAGTGCTGGGACCAGCCGGGGGTGCACGGGGGGGGGCGACCGCAGGGGCGGAGGGGCACCTGGCGGCTGGTGTAGTGTGGATGGTTGCGGTGGTGCGTGTCCAGGGTCTGCAGGAAGATCCGGTCGGTGATGGGGCCCGCGCTGCCGCAGGCCTCATCCAGCACAGCCAGGATGCCCCGGTGGGGCTGCTCCACCAGGTCCACGATGGTGGCGTTGTTGAAGTACTCCACCTGCGGGAGGGCAAACAGGACAGCTCCCGAGCCCCGTCGGCCGGCCTCGCGCCCGAGTTCCTGCCCGGCGCCCGCTCCCCGCCCCCCCCCCCCACTCCTCGAGCCCGAGTTCTTGCCCGGCACCCGCTCCCCCCGCCCTCCTCTGCACACACCCGCCCGCCCAGCGCCATGCCTCTCCCTCCGGGCCCGCGCTGTGCAGGACGGCCCGGCACTCACGCTCTGCCAGGCGATGCCCTCCCGCTCGTACTCTTCCTGCTCCTGCTTCAGGATGAGCTGGATGAAGAGCTGCTGCAGCTTCTCGTTGCAGTAATTGATGCAGAACTGCTCGAAGCTGGGGGCGGAGGGGCCGCTGAGAGTCATGCCTCGACCGCCCACCTCAGGGCTTTGGCTCCACGGGGAGCGAGCGCAACAAATGGCAGGCTTCCCCGCAAACAGATCCCCAGAAGTTTGCCTGAGGGCGCTGGTGCCAGGCGTCCCAAGTGGCCTCTCTGTCGGGGAGCATCTCCCGCTCCGGGCCGCTCTTTTACCCGCCTGCCCCCAAGTCCAGCACGCACGCCCTGGAGTGGATCTGGGAGTCCCAGCGAGGGGAAGTGAGCCGAGATCTCGCCTTCCCAGGCACCAGTGGACGGCAGCACAGCTGAGGCCGGCTTGAAGGCACGAGCCTGGGGCCAGGGACCGACTGGCACTGACGCCGGACCCCCTGCTCCCCAGCCCAGCCGAGCTCCCCAGGACTAAGGCGGCCTTAGAGGGTGGGCGGGGTCAGGGTGTGGTGGCAGGGCTACCCACCTGTTGACAGGGAACACCTCGAAGCCGTAGATGTCCAGCACGCCGATGACTGTGTCCTTGCCGTCGCGTCGGGGGTCCCGGTCCCGGGGTTCCATGACACGGTTGATCCGGTCCACCACCCACTCAAACAGCCGCTGGTACACTGCCTGGGAAGAGGCCAGGAGCCAGCTGCCTCTGACTGCCTCTGGCCTCGTCTCCTCCGGGAAGGCCTCCAGGTTGCCCCCCCGCCTCCAGAGCACCTTGGCACAGGCGTCCCGGGCATAGCTGGCCTCGGCCGCAGTGTGGCCCTTCTCGATGAGTTCCCTGCCTCCCGAGGCCACGGTGCGAGCCAGCAGGCAGCGCAGCACCATCCCCCGGGGTGTGGCCGTCAGCTCAGCCACGTGGTCCACCAGCACCTCATCAGTCACCGCCAGGCCCCTCTGCTCCAGACTGCTCTCCTCCAGCTCCACAAACTTGATGTTTCCCTGGTGATGCGGGATCCACGAAGTCAGGCTCCGCGCCTCAGAGGAGCCTGCTGCACCCCTCTGCCCCTGGGGGGGCGGGGGGAGGCAGGGACGCGGGGTACAGTAGAGCTTGGCTTCTACCACATACACAGCCAGAGAGAGAGAGGGGAGCGCTTCCTGGAGCACGCCAGAGCCTTCCCCAAGGCTTCCCACCCGAACGTCATGTGAATGGTCCCACTGCATCCTTCTGCAGCTGGCTACGTGCTACCCATTCCTCATGCTTCCTCAGAGAGAACTAAGGCTCAGAGGCGCTGAGTAACCTGCCCAAGGCCACACAGCTCTTAGGTGACGGAAGCAAAAGGCCAGTCTGCATGTGTTCAGCTTTACTGAGCCCAGACTGCCCTTGCCTGCTAAGTCTGGGCTGATCTACCAGACAAGGACCAGGCCCATTCTGGGCATGCAGGGCCCACGGCTCAGGGCCCGGCCTGTGGGAACCCATAGCCAAAGCAACTCAGTTTCAGCAGAGGGAGAAGTGGGCCAGTTACATGGCTGGTTGTCAGAGGCCAGTCTCCTCCTCCAGAGGAGGCACCCGGCCAGGGCACCACATGGGGAAATGGCCGCAGAGCCCACAGCCAGGCTCACCAGGTGCAGAATGGCGGCCAGGATCCGGTGCACGGAGGCCACCTCCTCAGGACTGAAGCCGATCACCCGCATGGCCTCCGTCACCGCCTGGTGGTGGCTCTTCTCGTCACTGTCCAAGACCTGGGGGAGAAAGGTCCCAGCACCCCAGTGCCACGCTGAGCCTTGATTCCTCTGTCCCAGTGAGCATGCTCACCCACTGCACCCCCATCCCGGCGCTGAGCCCCGATTCCTCCAACTGAAAGCCTGCCGAGTCAGGGCCCCACCAGTCCCTCTGAGCCATGCACACCGCCCTGGCCCCTGCTGAAGTCACTGGCCACTAGCACCAGGGTCCTGGGACTAAGCGTGATTAGAGCCTCGGCTCCCTGCCCCCACTCACACTGAGCCCCGCCCCCTGGCGGGTGAAATTATATAGCGCAGGGTTTCTCTGCAGGTGCAGTTCTTGCAGCTCTTTGTCCTCACAGCCCCGCAGCACCTGGAGGACCCGACACCCCTCCGTTAGGCCCCTGAGCTCCAAAGACCCCACCCACGTACGCAGGACAAACAGACGCGTCCTTCAACCACCGCTGACCCAACAAATTCATGGTGTGGGTCAGCACAGTGATGGTGTGGACACCGCCTGAGCCCAGGGAGAACCTACTTCTAGGTCAGATACTGTGTAGATACCACACCTATCCAGGGAAAGACCACTTCAGTGGTCAGACATGGTGTAGATACCACCTGAGTCCACAGAGACCCACTTCAGAGGTCAGACACATTGCAGACATTGCCTGTGTCCTGGGAGGACCTACTTCAGTGATCAGACACGATGTAGACGCTGCCAATGTCCAGGCAGACGCACTTTGGTGAGTCAGAAAGAATGTAGATACCACCCAAGTCCAAGGAGATCCCGCCTCAGTGGGCCAAACATGGTGTAACCACCTGAGTCCAGGGAGACACCACCTCAGTGGGTCTAACCCAGTGTAGATACTATCATTGTCCAGAATCCACCTCAGTGTCAGACATGGTGTGGACACTGCCCTGCCCGCGTCCAGGGGGACCCCACGTCAGAGTCAGATGAGGTGTACACACAGCCACATCCAGGGAGCTCCCACTGCAGTACGGGCGGGGCCGGGGCAATGGCACAGAGGGAGAGGGGAGGGAAAGGGACTGTGGGTGGGGCAATCAGAAGGCCTTCCCTGCAGGTCTCCCCCTGCCTGCTTTGGCTCACCTGGTAGAAGGCATGGAAGTTCCTCTCGCCCACGTGCTGCTTGAGGACCCGAGACTGAGGAGAGAGGAGCAGCTGGACGGAGGCCTGGACGCTGGCCCCACCCCGGGGGACCTGTCCCAGAGCCCCTGGGGCAGTGCAGGTGGGGGTGGTGGCTGACCTGGTTTCAGGGGGAGCCCCGCCCAGTGAAGCTGGGACACCTGAGAAGGTAGGTTCCTGTCCCCAGGATGCCAGGCCTGGGGGGCTCGGTGTGGTGGGGCAGCTCTTCCTGGTCCCCCCAAGGGAGGCCTTTGTGCGGCCCACCTGCCCAGGGTCTCAGTGTTAAGGCCCACCTTCTCCAGCAGGTAGCTGTGGATGTGTCCCCCCACGGGGTCTCCTTTGAAGTCAAAGTTGATATCCATGTACTTGCCGAAGCGGCTGGAGTTGTGGTTGCGGTTGGTGCGAGCGTTGCCGAAGGCCTCCAGCACGCAGGTGGACTTGAGCAGCACGTCCTTGACCCTGCAGGGGGCAGAGGGGCCAAGGGGCTGTAGCGCAAAGACCTCGCGCTGGGGGCCGTGTGCCCAGGTCCAGCATCCCCACCTGAGGCTTCCCCATCACAGGAGGAGAGGGAGCCTGAGGGCCTGGCCTCGCCCTGTGCTGCCCCTTGCAGGCCTTTGACTCTGAGATGCTGGGAAAGGCACCTGCAGGGGGCTCACGGCGGTTGTCCTGTAAAGCCTTGAGCCTTGAATGGCATTGGCCCTGCCTTTCCAGACCAAAGCTGCAGCCCAGTGAGGAGCTGGGTCTGCACGCTCGGCGCTGCCAGCCATGTGTGCTTGGGAACTTCCATCGCTGTTCCCACCCCACTCCTGCCCCGAACCCCACCTTACCCCACCTCAACAGGAAGAGCCGGGGCTCCCACACAGCTCCTACAAATCCCCGCTGGTGAGCAGCTGGCAGGCAGGTGGACCCTGGGTTCCGGGTTCCTGACCCAAACCCTTACACCTGGCCTGGCCTCCTGGGCCTTCCTGACAGGCCAGCCAACCTCTCCACTTCCATCAGGTCCCGGTGAGGGCTCAGCACCTGTCTGTCGGCCCTCTGCACCTCACTCCCTTCCTGTCCCTAGAGGAAGGGCACCCACGTGCTGGGCCTCGCCTCTCCTTGGGTCGAGAGGTCCGGGCTGCGGCTCACCTGGAGGCTTGCTGACAGCCACTGAACTTGGCCTGAGCCGGGCTTCATTGTGTCTCTTGCCCCCCATCAGGCATGAGGCCCCTCCCCACCCCCTCCCCACCCTCACCTCTCCACCTCCGCCCTCTGGCTCGGGTTGGTGACGGCAGCGATGTACTGCATGATGTGCCTGCTGGCTTCCGTCTTCCCTGCCCCACTCTCCCCTGCCGGAAGGAAGGACAGTCAGACAATTTCTGGTTGCTCCCCCTTAACCAGCTCCCGGTGCCCATCCCCACTCCCAGGTGCTCCAGTCACCTCCCCATCATTGACAGATGAAAACACCGGGGCGCAGGGAGGCTGTGAGCCAGAGCCTGGGCCCTGGCTGCAGGGCAGGTACCTGAGATAACAATGCAGGTATCCCTGGACCGGCGCTTCATCGCCCTGTAGGCAGCGTTGGCCACAGCGTACAGGTGGGGCGGCCGCTCATAGAGCTCGCGGCCCTGGTACCTGGCGATGGCCTCGGGCCCGTACAGGGGCAGCTCCTGGTAGGGGTTCACGGACACCAGCACCTCACCGATGTACGTGTAGATGTGGCCCTTCTCGAACCTGGCACAGGCAGGGCCAGTCCTCAGTGCTCGGGCGTCGGGGACACACACCTAGGTCCCGGGGCATTGGGCCCAGGTGGGAAGCCTTGGGGCCCTGGCCCACCCGCAGGGCTGAGAGTAGACGAGGGAGTCGAGGGGGAGAGGGGTTGCCGGCTGACTTGAGCCTTCCTGGTGCCGTTTGCCGGGAGTCGCACCCCACACAAGGTGGTGGTGGGATCCAAGCTGCTCTCCACGGGGATCCTGATGTCACGGGAATCATGACTACCCACTTTATTAAGGGACTGACTTGCCCCAGGCCTCGCTGGCCAAGGCAGAGCTGGCAGTGTGGGAAGCTGGGTTGAGGACCGGAGCAGATGGGGGTGGGAGGTGGAGGGAGGGGCCTCCAGCTGTTTCCGCCTCAAGACCTGGGCGGGGACCCAGAAGCAGAAGCGACCCAGCCCAGCCCCACCCAGACAGCAGGGACTGGGAGGGGTGCCACCCCCCTCCCCCCGGGCACCTCCTCAGAGTTCTGGGCGCTTCCCTGCAGGAGCCTAGTCACCCGGAAGGGTGCCTGTGTGCATCATCCCTCCCTCGACTCTTCTGCCCTGGGAGGAGCCTGCTGCCCTGACGGACCCGCCCTGCCCCTGACAGCCGTCCCGGGTTCCTCTTCCTCAGCTGCCTCAGACGGACATGCGAGTTCCCTGGCTTGGCTCCCTGCACACCCGGGACCTGCTGGAGACAGACTCTCCCATCTGCAAGCTGTGTGGCCCCAGGCTCGGGGTTCCATCGTTAATACGGAGATGGTAATACCTGTCTCAGAAGCTAGTTTATAGGAATGAAGTGAAATCATGCTTAGCTCTCTGCCCCCAAAAGAGCAGCTCATTTCCTGTCTGACTCTCCATCCCACAGCCCTGACCTTGGCTCAGGGCCCGCCTGTGCCTGACTTCAGCAATCGGGGGTCAGTGGGACCTGTCCCCAAGCTCTGCACAGTCACCTTCTGCTCCCCCTGGCTGTCCAGGGATGAAGCCAGCTCCTGGTGCCACCACCGACTCCTCCCTGCCCTCTGCCCTCTGGCAAATAGGGCCCCGTGTCACTTCTACCGGCCATGCCCTGAAGCACCCCACATGCCCCCCTGAGAGTGTCATCTCAGCTTGTCCACCTGCACCCCCAGGGTGGGCCCTGACCACTTCCCTTGGAGCCCCCAGGGCCCAGCACAGCCCCACTAGGGGGACGGAGCATCCACCCGGTCCGGGGCCTGGCATCTGCCAGGAGGAGGGGTCAGGAGGCACCTGGGCTGTGTGGGAGGCCCGGGTCTGGGAAGCCTGCTCTAGCACTGGCTGGTTGCCCTGGCCCTGAGGCGACAGTCCTTCCTGTCCCAACGTCCCCCTGCAGTCACGCAGACAGCGGGCTGGGACTGGCGGAGACCAGCGGGAGTGGGGATGGGGAGAAGGGGAGCCCCTACCCTAGGTCTACCTGAGCTTCAGGTTCTCCATGAAGTCTTCCATGGTCACTTGGTCCAAAAGCACAAAGTCAGGCTTGCCGCACTCAGGGCCTTCGTCCTCCATCCTGCCGGCGGGAAGCACCCAGGCCAGGTTGCCCCGACCTTCCTGTGCAGAGCAGCTCAGGGGAGGGGTGCTCTCGCATAGGCCCAGCCCTCCCTCCCGCAGCCAGTGTGGTGAAGTAGGAAGTGGGTTCTTGTGGCCCCAGGGAGGGGTTGCCCTCCCTGCCTGCCGTCCCCTCCCAAGGGGCTCTGAGCCGTGCTTCCTGGCTCCCCTCAGGGCGTGCCTCACGGTCGAAACTCCGACCCTCTATGATCTCACCCTCGCCCCAAGCAGCCGTATCTCTGCGGTCCCCAGCCCTGCTGCATCCGAGCCACGGGTGGGACCCTGAGCAGGGTTTTCTTGACGTGGCAGTGGCCACAAAAGCCGTCAGCTCTCAGACCTCAGCACTAGGCGGATTTTCGGTTAGGTACATTGCACCTCGACAAAAGGTGAACAAATGCCGATACCCAGGCCTTTGGGGCAGGAGCCTAGGCAGTACTCCTTCCAAGTGTGACCACGCTGCGATGTGAACCACAAAGCCAGCTTCCAGGCTTAGCCCGCCACAGCCACGGGGCGGGTGGTCTGGGTTCGTCATGCCGAGACCCAGTCTTGCCACTGGTCCAGGCTTCCAGATGTTTCCCAGAAGGGTCCTTTGTGTCCTCGGGGCCCGCCTGCCTGTCCCTCTAGTAGTGAGACCCAGGAGCTGCGCCAGGAGCCCTCCTGTCCCACCTTGGTCCTCACCTCCCAGAGGTGTGGCCTCACTCCTCTCCGTGGAGCAGGCGGGCCCTTGACAAGTGGCCAGACGGGCCAGCTCAGACTTCGACCACACGGCGTCCGGGTTGGGGACGCGAGGCAGTTCTCTCTCATCCCTCCCCTCGCACAGGGAAGACAGCGCATTTCCCAAGTTTGAGTCATCCGTGTACTACCTTTGCGATTCTCTACTCAAAAAGCTGGTTTATTTAAGAACTGTCTTTCAGTCAAGTCACTTTTTTTTTTAACCTGAATGAATAAAAGAATTTATTCTATGACATTTAGGGTCTAGACTAGAATACAACTTGGGGTTCATTTTAGCTCGAGACTAGAATAAAATTTCTAACCAAGCGTGATAAAAAGTCTCTTTTTTTAAATTAAGTTTTATTGGAGTACAGCTGCTTTATAATGTGTTAGTTTCTGCTGTACAGCGAAGTGAATCAGCTACGCGTATACACAGATCCCCTTTTTTGGATTTGCTTCCCATTTAGGTCACCACAGAGCATTGAGTGGAGCTCCCTGTGCTCTACAGTAGGTCCTTATCAGTCAACTCACTTTTTAAACTCTGAAACATTGTTTGATATGCAAGGGTTTTTTTCCTTCAGAGACTTTAAAACGAATACATATCTAATGAAATTGTAAAGTGCTTATTTTCAAACGCCTGATAAAACCAAGCCTCACAGCACTGCGCCCATTGTTCTGAGGGGACCCTCCCGTCCGGACCAGGCTTTGGCTCCACCCTGCGCCAGGCCTGGGGCTTCTCGTGAGCAAGTTCTGGTCAAGTTTCATCCTCTCAGTCTCTGAAGACCCCCTTCGCACCACCCCCCCCCCCCCCCCCCCCCCCCCCCCCGCCTCTTTGGCTGGTGCTTTTGAAGGGTTTTCCAAACCAAAGCTCAGGAGTATCTGGGGAGTTCTCACAGAGCCTCAAGGTTTCACTTCCCCAATCTCTGGGCCTGGGGTTTGCATTAAATTAACAAGTGAAAAGAATGATGCGGCTGTTCCAAGTGAAACTTGAGACATTGAAACCTGAACTCAATAAAATTTTCACGTCATGGGACTTCCCTGGTGGCGCAGTGGTTAAGAATCTGCCTGCAGGGAACATGGGTTCCAGCCCTGGTCCGGGAAGATCCCACATGTGACGAAGCAACTAAGCCTGTGCACCACAACTACTGAGCCTGCGCTCTAGAGCCTGTGAGCCACAACTACTGAAGCTCATAAGCCTAGAAACCGTGCTCCGCAACGAGAAACCACCGCAGTGAGAAGCCCGCGCACCACAACGAAGAGAAGTCCCCACTCGCCACAACTAGAGAGAAAGCCTGCATGCAGCAATGCAAAAACCCAACACAGCCAAAGCCAAAAAAAAAAAAAAAGCTTAAAAAAAAGTTCATGTCACAAAATAGTTTTCTTTAGGTTTTTTTTTTTCCATGTAAAGATGTCAAGACTATTCTTAGGTTGGGGGTTGGCCCGTGGGTTAACCAGTCCCAGCTTTAGACCCTGCTGCTGTGGCCCTGCACTTAACTGCAATCAGGACTGTGCGCTCCACTGACAGCTTGCACAAAAGATTTGCCACCCGGTGCCTCATTTATCTGAGGCCAATGACAGCTCACCAGAAATCCTTCCCTGTCCTGGGTCTGGCTGGACCTCTGGGTCCAGGCGGGACAAATGGTGGCCCTATATGCAGTTTCCCCGGGGTAGGGTCTGACAAGTTGGGGCACAGTGACAGGTGGAACAAACAGGTGGTCAAGTGAGGATGGAAGGACAGCAGGGAGATGGCCCTGGGGGCTGAGGGCAGCAGTTTCACCCTCATTTTCCGACCTAGGTCGATTTCAAGATGCCGCCCTCTGTCCAGTCCCTTCGATGGCCCCTCACTCTGGCTCCCCTTGCTGGTGCCACTGCCCTCCGTAGCAGGTCCCCAGTCCCTTTGTTTCTCAGTTCCCCTACACAACTGTATCCACTTTAGGATTTGCTTTTACTTCCACCTCATCTCAGAGCATACATACTGTTGGGTTAGTTGCAGGGAAGGGCCCTGCCAAGGTGCCCTGGAGCGGCATGTACCCAGAGGCCACACAGCTCATCCTCTGACGGCGCTCAGGAGGAGCCGCCACCTCTCACTCTTCCTCATCTGCTCGGGAGGCTGTCAGAAGCGGTTCCCCTGGTAGCCGGCTCCGAGCTGTGAGGCTTTATGCCCCCGCCCCCTCAGGGTGTAGCTGCAGTGACTTGCTGTGGAGGGACCTTTGGTTACTTTTCCATTCACAACATCACTAACAAACTGAATGTAAACGTGGCTCACTGAATCTTTTCTAGCTCAGTCGGCCTTGGCCTAACCTGCTGACACTCCTTGAAAAGGTCACAACGTTGAGCTAAATGGGCTTCCACTGTGAAGTTACTTATCAAATGAAATAGATCATGAGGGTGCATCACTCATCCTAAAAGTATCAATCCACACACTGTGGACTCAACACTTTGGTGTGTAACCGAGTCTGACCCACGCTGGTGAAGAGGACAAAAGACAGAGAACGCCATCAAGCCAGTGGAAGCTACTCCAGGAGTGGTGCCCTACCACCCACTCTGCAGTCTCAAAAGCAATGAGAGTGGGAGACACCCCAGGGGCCCCCTCAAACTTGGCTGAAACTTCTTCAAGGAGGGGAGGGCCCTCCTCCTCTTTGTACCTAACAGAAACAGAGGCTGGACTGAACTACAAATTTTACACCGTTTTATTAAATCCCTTGTTTCTCATTCAGGAGATGTCAGAGGGGCCTGGGTCCTGATGTACAGTGAAGATCCTTGTTCTGGAAGCAGACAACACGGCACCGAAACCTGGGGGCAGAGGAGGTCAGTCAGACATGCATACCTGGCCCTGAGCCACCCACACCTTAGCTGGGCCAAGAACCAGAAATTCCTGACTCCTGGAAGGGAGCAAGTGAGGATTTGAACCTGCTCAGAGAACTGTGGTGCAAAGGCCTGGGTTCAAATTCTGCTGCACCTTCACCAGGTATGTCAGTGTGGGCAGGTCACCACCTCAGTTCCCACTTCCTCTTCTATAAAAAACAAGGAAACAGGGGTTTCCCTGGTGGCGCAGTGGTTGAGAGTCCGCCTGCCGATGCAGGGGACACGGGTTCATGCCCCGGTCCGGGAAGATCCCACATGCCGTGGAGCGGCTGGGCCCGTGAGCCATGGCCGCTGAGCCTGCGCGTCCGGAGTCTGTGCTCCGCAACGGGAGAGGCCACAACAGTGAGAGGCCCGCGTACCGCAAAAAAAACAAAAAAAAACAAGGAAACAACTTGGAGGCCTGCTGTTAAAATAAAGTGATGTGAGGATATAGCCAGGGATTGTTGTAATTGCCAACTGCTACCGAGTGGCAATAAACAGAAATGAACCTGAGTTCCCACTCCTGACTCCACCATGTGCCAAGAGGCCTCTGTGACAGAGACTTAGTAGCAGCCCACCCTTTCCAGGCTGACACACCACTGACCTAGGAGATTCTTGGGGAAAAGGCTGCAGGTTGAATCCAAAACCACAAAGGCAATCAAAATGCCATGCCAAAGAATCAGACCTCCACGAGTCTAGATAGTAGACAACTATCTCCACAAAGCAGTCTCGGCAGCTTAAAGACAATTCATCTGAGACTCAATCACCCGACTTAAAATATGGGAAGGTAAGAATAAATGGATGGCTTTGAACCTCTTGACAAGGGGACTTATGGAAAATTAACATGTAAAATGGAAGTGAAGTGATTTGCTAGGCCAGACCCTGCACACTTACCACTGCAGAGTCCCCAGAAGAACCTGTCGTCCTTGGAAGGGATCATCTCTCAGGTGTCTTCTAGCTCTCACATCCTGGGATTTCTGCTGCTGAAGCTGGAGCAGGAACACAGGGCAGAGTCTGTTGGGGGTTGGGAGGCTGTGCTTTCAGGAACTGTGAAGGGTCTGACATACCCCCCCCCCAGCAATGGCACGTGACAAGGTAGCCCATCAGTTACATGGAAGCTGGTAGGAGACACAAAGCAAAGACAGTTGATTATTCACCACAGCAGTAGGTAGGCAGAGCACCAGCGTTCTCCACCAGCCCCATTTCCCTTCGGGTGACACAAGGGGGGCCAGAAGGCACTCACAATGCAGTGCGCTGCACCACAGAAAAGGCACCCTGAGCACAGGAAAGCCAAATCTTTTACAGTCGACAGTGGGCAGGCCTGCTCTCTGCTCTGGAAGTACTAGCTTGTACATACCCAGGCTGTCTATTTGAACATCTTTGAAAAGAAAGTCAAAGGGCAGCCAGTGCCTCGCTCCTAGGACTGCAGAACCATGAGGCTCACCGACAAGTGTCCCGACGGCAGCCCCAGGAGACTGGTGTGTTCAGCATTTGCACCTGGACTGAAGAGAGACATCCGAATCTGCTAGAAGCCTTGACCTTCAAGGGAGAAGGTGTGGTGTGACCCCCGCCATGCAGGAGCATAGGAGCTGTGCTGCCCTGCTATAACCATGCTGGCCATATCCGTGCCTGTACCCAACAGACCTCGCCCCAAGGCAAGGCCCAATGGCATTTCCCTAGAACCGAAACTTCCTACCCGCTTCTGGATTCCATTCCTCCCTCCCTCCCTCCATTCCACCACTGCAGAATTTAGCCTTTGCTTCTCTTTGGTTTACCCGCAAATGGTAATGTCCCAAAGGGCAGGGCCCATCCCTATCATTCCTTTCTACTCTTTATTCCCTGCTGCGGGTCTAACTTCACCTTTACCACTCTCTCTGAGCTTCACTTTCAACTTCTGTAAGGCTTCTGTTTGAAGGATATAATAAAATAATACAATAAAACTGACCACAAGCCTGGAACAGAGCAAACACCCGAAATCCAAAACGACTTTGGCAAAGACATCAACGTTCTCTAATCTGCCCGGTGCAATAGAGTAGCCACTTGCCAAATGTGGCTACTGAGCATCTAAAAATGTAGGTAGGGGGAATGAAAAACTGAGTTTTAAATTTAACCATATGTGTCAAGTGGTCACCATATCAGACAGTACAGGTCTGTATGCTGCCCAGCACACCAGATAGGGAAGGCAGCAGGCAACTGTCTGAAATTTCTATAACCTTGCTCTGGATGGAGCAGGGCAAGGCCTCAAACCGTTTCAAAATTTTTCTTGCAAGCACTGTAGGAATGCACAGGGTCACTGCAGACCCAAGCACGCTGGAGGCTTGCAGCCCACATTCCTTCCAGCCCCTAAAGCTCTGGACAGACAGCCGTACTCCTACTGAGCACCAGCCGGGACCAGAAACTGGGACAAGAGATCACGGGTTGAATTAGGCCTACTTGGGTTTACCCACTGGACACAGATAACTGACCAATAGTACGAAGGGAAGGACTCCGGACAGCAATCCCTTCTGGCTCAGGGAGTAAGGGAAGGAGCCTTGGGAGAGGCAGCTTTGTCAAGCAGTTGAAAGGACAGGAGTTAACTGTAACTTCATTCCTTACGACCCTGTAAATATCCTTATCGCCACCTCATTACACAAAATCGCCTTTTCTTCCACAGTCTTCGCAGAACTGTAGACCATGACACAAAAGTTGACTCTATCCTCATTTTACCCCATGAAATAATGGTGGAGAAGAACTGCGGGCCAAGTTCCGGGAATGGGGAGCTGGGGCCGGAGCAGCGTCACTTACCAGGCCATCTTACAGACCATCTGCTGCGGAGCAGTCGAGGGCCGTCCACCTGGAGGGGGCACGGGGTCAGCTCAAGCAAGGTCTCGTGTCGCCTTCCTAGTTCTCGCCCCTTGGGAGGCTATACCCACGAGCCCATTCCTCCCGGCGCTGCCTGCCAAGGCCGCATGTGTACTCCGAACGGGATCCTCAGAAGCTCGGTTAGAACCACCCTCGCGTTTCCCCTCCAACCGCAGGGCGGAACGGCCCAGGCCGAGCACCCGCAACGATCACCGGACCGACGGAGCCAAGCGCGGAATAACTTGGAGACGGCGCGCCCGCTCCAACTGGGCCCGGCGCCCCGCACCTCGCACCCCAGCAAGGCCCGCACGCCCTACGACCCTCACCTGGCCTCAGTAGACGGCAGACACCGCCTGAGACCCTTGATGGCACTGGATGGCCACGGCCCCCAGGAGCAGCCTCACCCCAACTGCCACCCATGGGTGCAGACGCGCACGCTCCCGCCGCCCGCTGGCAGACGCACGTGGCGTCACGTGACCCGCGCGGCCCTGGGAGATGACGTCACGAGGGGCGCCAGGGCGAGGCTGGGCGCGCGTTAGCTGCGCCTCTCGGTAGTCCCTTGTGAGGCCGAGAGCGGAAGTCTAGTAAACCGGTGGAGGCGGGGCGCGCCGCGTTCCTGTTACCCCCGGGAGGAACTGGGGGACCCAGGAAGGTGGGGAAGCGGGCCTCGTAAAGGAACAGGAGGACGGCAGCCAGCGGGGAGCTGGGCGCGGCAGGCTGGTGCAGGCGGAACGTCGCACAAGTGAGAAGCTGGACGCTTGGTCCCTGCTCAGAATAGGGGAAGACACCCCCTTTGCTTTTAGAACTGAATTCTCTGCCCTTTTCAAAGGAATGTCAATCCCTAATGGCTAAATATGCCCACGGCTAGTCTCACGACTCAGGATTGTTTCCCAAGGGCCTGGGAACACTCTTTCTGAAATGTTATTGTCAAGGGGGAGAAACTCTGATCTCCCAGTGTCCTGGGAGGCTAAGGGCCCACTTGTCACCTGACTCCAAATTGCCCTTAACTATACGGAAGAGTGGAGTTTCTTTCTGTGTTTGCGTCCCTTTTAACTGTGATGCGCATCACATTCTGTCTTTGTGGAGAGGTTCTCTGGGTTGCGAGGAAATTTGGGGTTTAAATATATTTCTTCCACGCAGGCAGAGGAAAGCGCATTGGAAGGTACTTAGACTGGAAAGGGCGTGGCTTGTTGGAAATACAGCTAAGCATTAACAGGATTGTAGAGTCTTCTCCATGCGGAGCAATGGATGAGAAGTACATATTCAAAGGTCTTGAATATAAGGCTACGAAAGCAAGAACTTGGTTCTGTAAAGAAAAGCTGAGTAATACTTGAAACTCATATTTTATGTATAGCACCTAGTAAATACATTCAAGCAGTTTATAGTATACAAATCCCATTATTTTGTTAAATGTCATGAGACAGATAGGGTGGGAACAGATTGCTCACATGGAGACTAACATTCACCCAAAGAGGTTAAGTGGCTTGCTCAAGGTCTCATAGACGGCTAGGGCTTGTTTTATCTCAGATCACTGCTCTGTCCATTCTGTCACTCTGCCATGATGTAATCGAGAGAACCAGGAAGGTAACTGGTTATGGAGGGTCAGAACATGGGTGACAGTGTGGGTGTCTATGTGTGACCAAAAAAGGTGGGCTTGCCAAGGACTAAAAGAGGACAGCTTTTTTCTGAGATGATAACCAACAAAATTCCTTAGAAAGGGGAAGATGTTCCATGGAAACTTTTGTCCAAGTAATAAAAAAGGATGCCAAAACATTAAAAACCACATAATCAAAGCTCAATTGCCTGGGCTTCCCTGGTGGCGCAGTGGTTGAGAGTCCGCCTGCCGATGCAGGGGACACGGGTTCGTGCCCCGGGTCTGGGAAGATCCCACATGACACGGAGCGGCTGCGCCCGTGAGCCATGGCCGCTGAGCCTGCGAGTCCGGAGCCTGTGCTCCGCAATGGGAAGGGCCACAACAGTGAGAGGCCCGCGTACCGCAAAAAAAAAAAAGCTTAAAGCTCAATTGCCTTATACTAGGAGGCTGCATGAGACTGGCACAAAGAGAGACAGACCTGTCAGCAATTTCTTAAGTACTTATCAGAATATTGAAAAGAACTTTTTCTAAAACCACATCTCCAAAGAGTAACTCCATTATTCTTCCAAGCCAATTGGGATTATGCCTGGAAAGAAAAGCAGAGATTTGGCTCTGAAAGAATACACAGAAAGCAATAGGAGCTTCCCCAGTGGCTCAGCGGTTGAGAATCTGCCTGCCAATACAGGGGACACGAGTTCGATCCCTGCTCCAGGAAGATCCCACATGCTACGGAGCAACTAAGCCCGTGCACCACAACTACTGAGCCTGCGCTCTAGAGCCTGCAAGCCACAACTACTGAGCCTACGTGCCACAACTACTGAAGCCCGTGCAGCTAGAGCTCCGCAACAAGAGAAGCCACCGCAGTGAGAAGCCCATGCACCACAATGAAGAGGAGCCCCTGATTGCTGCAACTAGAGAAAGCCTGCACGCAGCAACAAAGACCCAACGCAGCCATAAATAAATTTTAAAAAAACAGAAGGTAATAAGCAATGAGGTATCAAAGTAGGGCTTACAAGGTTTCTTTCACCGGAGGCACACAGGGTGGCTCTACTTCCAAGGGGTCATTATGATTTAGCGTTGGTTTGGTCCTTTATCATTTACAGGCCTGGAAACTGGATATTATAAATGCATTGAGAATTCACTTGAATCAACTCTAAAGAAATTCTTTTCTTCACTAATTAAGTCAATACTGGATTTGTCACATGCACAGCATGGTATGAAGTATTGCATGGCATATGTCGAAGAACAACTCAGAGACATCTAGGTAGTTATTTGCTAGCTATTTAGTTCTCGATGGGTGAGAGGGACAAAAAGGAAAAAGCTGCAGTCAGCCTTGGAAACAGTGAAAAGATTCACTTAAAAAAAATAAAGAGCTGGAATCTTGTAAAGATGTGAGTCCAGGAAACTGTCTTTGAACAGGTCAACTGAGGGTAAATTTTCAGTTGTTCAGGGATTTTTTGAAAACTCTAGCTAGGAAGCATCTGTACAAAGGTGTCTCCAGGTGATGTCAGTGCCTTTCCATCTTAGTCTGGCCTGGTGCACATCATTCCTTTCATTAGAACTCTCAGATACAACGAGGAATCCCACACAGTCCCTATCTTTACAGGAACTTAACGATCTAGTACAGGAATGTCCTAACATGGTTAACATCAGAGACATATGAATAAAGTGCTTTGGGAGGGGGGGAGGAAAAAATTTCATCCAAAGATTTAGTGGAAGAGGTGATACTTGAGCTGGGTGATAAAATCTAACAGGTAAGTCCACCAGGGACAAACCAGGTGTCCAAGGAAGTTTGTTTTATTAATCTCCTGCAACAAGGGAGAATCCCAGGGAATTCTGGGCTGCCTCTCGTTACAAGAGTAGAAAAGGGGTATTGTAGGGTTTGGGATTGCACTGAATAATTCTGAGGAGAGGAGAGGGGAAGTGAGGATCAGCTCTAGATTGCGGCTTTCATGAAGTGCAGGCAGTTCAATAACTGGGTCCCAGTCATTTTTGTTCATGGGATGGGGCCACAGAGCAGGCTAGGGAAGTAAGTGGTAAGAAAGCAGTAATCACGAAAAAGAAGGAGGTTGTTGGGACACTTTACAGCCGAGGTGTGACCTTGGCAGAAATATTGTTCTCAATTAACACTGCAGCTAGCCTTATGTCTGTTACGAGAGACTGACTACACAGACAATGGTCCGACCATTTATAGAAATAGCATTCTGACCCACAAACCGCAGCAACCAGCCCAGGGAACCAACCCCTTCTCTACAGTAGCCCGCCCAGGAAGCTGGCTGTTGTTAAGTCAGACTTGGGGGGAGTCAGACTGCTATCTCTAGTGACAATCCAGGAAAGCAAATGATAACCTCCAAGCAAGCCAAATGGCCAGAACTTGGTCAATAAATTTACAGCTTCCCTAATTTTTGTTCCCACTTCTAAATTAGGACCAACCAGAGAAAGCCCTACACAGTCCTCCAATCAATCGCATGGATAACCCACTTCTAGGTAGCCCACCTCCAGCCTCCCCAGGCCACACCCCCGACTTTTTCACTAGGAAGCTCTCCCACTCCTCTGCCTGCCTTTGGGTCTCTGCCAGATGCACGTGATGGTGGCTGACTCCTTCACTATAGCCAGCTCTGAACAAATAGCCTTTGCCTGTTCTCATTTAGTTGGTCCTCCTTCATTTCCAAAATTATCACCATCTGATTATTAGTAGGCAAAATTTTACTTGAAGCCTGGACTTGTGTGTGTGGAAATGAGGCAAAGGCGTTCTAATGGGTAGGAGCAGCCTGAGGAGGGTCAGCCTGGGATCAGGTTGTGAAAAAATAGGGAATACATATATTAGTCTCTACCCCGGGTTCCTAGCACAGAGCTCCCACATTGCTTGAAATTTCCTGGGTGAAAGGAATGTCTTTGTTCTAATGAGGCAACTCTGGGTGGGCTCCTGGATGGTTACTGGATGGGAGCTGGTCACCAGAAAGACCATGATTAGGAGCTTGAAATTTTCAGCCCCACCTCCCCATCCTCCAGAGACAAAATAGAGTTAATAATTGATCATGCCTATATGATGAAGTCTCCATAAAATTCCAGTAGTATGGGGTTCGGAGATCTTCTAGGTTGCCGATCACGTGGGGGGTGGCTGGGAGAATGGTGTGTTCAGAAGACAGCTCTATACCCCTTCCCACATACCTTACCCTAAGCATCTTTTTTTTTTTTTCTTTTGCGGTACGCGGGCCTCTCACTGTTGTGGCCTCTCCCGTTGCGGAGCACAGGCTCCGGACGCGCAGGCTCAGCGGCCATGGCTCACGGGCCCAGCCGCTCCGCGGCATGTGGGATCTTCCCGGACCGGGGCACGAACCCGCGTCCCCTGCATCGTCAGGCGGACTCTCAACCACTGCACCACCAGGGAAACCCTTTAGCATCTCTTTTATTTGTATGTTTATCTGTATCTTTATCATATCCTTTTATAATAAACTGGTAAACAGTAAGTAAAGTGTTTTCCTGAGTTCTGTGATTCATTCTAGCATATTAATTGCACCCAAGCAGGGGGTCCTGGGAACCTCCAATTTATAGCTGGTCAGAAGCACAGGTAACAACCTGGACTTTCAATTGTCATCTGAAGTGGGGGGCAGGGCAGTCTTATGGGACTGAGCCCTGAGATGTTTTGCTCTCTCCAGGTAGATATTGTAAGAATTGATTTAAAATGTAGGACGGGACTTCCCTGGTGGTGCGGTGGTTAAGAATCCGCCTGCCAATTCAGGGGACACGGGTTCGATCCCTGTTCCGGGGAGGTCCCACATGCCGTGGAGCAACTAAGCCCGCACACCACAACTACTGAAGCCCGTGTGCCTAGAGCCCATGCTCCGCAATAAGAGAAGCCATCACAATGAGAAGCCCAAGCACCGCAACTAGGGAAAGCCCACGCGCAGCAATGAAGGCCCGATGTAGCCTAAATAAATAAATAAATAAAATAAAAACAAACAGTAGGTATAAGGAGCAGCTACTGTTCTGAGGGCTGTCTAGGGAAGACCCCCTCCCCCTCCTCCCAGGGCTGAGGGCCAGACTTTGTTGGAGAGAGAATAGCTTTAGCTCACCGAATGGCAGAGAAGTGCTGGCAGAACTGGCTGAAGTCCACCCTCTGGAAAACTGTTCATGCAGGTGTCTTGCTGACCACTCGGATATAAAACTTCCCAACGTGGGTGCTGGAGGGATATGCCAGCTGCTGGGTACTGGGTACTGCTGGCAGCCCCTCACTGCAGAGCCAGGTGCTTCGGAGAACCCAGAGCTGGAGAAGCTACCCTTGATGTAGGGAGGTAGGCGCTTCAGAGGCCTCTTTCTGCAGGTGCCTGCCGAGAAAGCTCACTGGAACCAGGTGGCAAAACCCCCTCCTCCTGCACTGCCTCCCAGCCGTTTCTCCTGGCAAAGCTTCACACTGGGCCACCTGGCAAAGCAGGAATGCTCAAAGGGCCCAGCTCCATCCCGAGAAGAGAAATGAGAGTGAATGTGGAGCTGAGAGACAATATATTGACCACTGGCACAGGAGACAGTACTCTTAAAAAAAAAATCAATTGAGACAAATACTGGTTTGGTGTCAGTTTACATTCTAGCTGTGCTGCAAGGTTCTTACTGCCAGCTTAGTCTAGTGGCAAAATAGTGGGACTGCTGCTGCTGACTCCAGTTTGCAGTGTGCTTTTGGGCAAACCAACCCATTGGGACCTCATCTGTAAAAGGTGGCAGATATTTCTGACTGTTAAGGTTCCACCTTTTATTCTGATAGGGTCCGGACGGGCTCGCTGTTGTATTTAAACTTTCCTGACGGGTTTGCCTAAGGAAGTCTGACACTGGAACAGACGAAGTCTTAGAAAAAAGCTTCACTGTGGCCGCAGGAATGGAAGGCAAAACGAGAAAAGAAAAGGGAGTGGGTCCTACACCCCTTCCCCAAGGCCCGGCTCCTCTAGGAGGCCCCGCCTTCGGTTTCCCGCAGGCCACGCCCTTCTATTCTCGCCGGCCACTCCCATCCGCGGCCCCGCCCCTTTTGTCAGCCCCGCCTTCCCCTCCCACAGGCCCCCTCCTATAGCCCCACACCCCACCCTCTTCCCCTCCTCCCCTTCCCCACAGGTTCCACCCCTCCCACCGGCCCCGTCCTCTGCTTCCTGTTGGCCTGAGCTCCCTCTCCCTGAGCGCCAGGCAGGCTGGGAAGTTGGCTGCCGTAAAGATGGCGGCAGAATTGAAAAGCTGGAGCAGCTCCCTTGGCCCTGAGGGGCCGGGAGGGTGGGCTGAAGGCGGGGCAGGCGCGCTCGGGCCCTCCCTGAGGGAAGTGCGGCGGGATAGGGGCGCGATAGGCGCGCTCCCGCGGCCCTGAAGGGGTGGGGAGGGCAGGCGCGTTCTCGGCCGCTCACAAGGGTTGGGGGCGGGGCGTGTGGGCCGAAGGGGCGTGCGCACGCGGGGAGGGGCGTGCTCGCGGGGGCGGGGCCGCGCCCTCGGCCCGGAAGTGCGGGGTGCGGGGTGCGGGGTGCAGGGCGCGGACGGCCCCTGGCGGCCGCGGGCGGAGACTGCGGCCAGGCAAGCGGCGCAGGAGCTGCAGCAGCCGCGGGGCCCGGGCGAGCATGTAGCGGCAGCGGGCGGCGCGGGGCTCCCGGGGCGGGCCGGGCCGCGGGGGCCGCTCGCGGCGACATGGAGGAAGAGGGCAAGAAGGGCAAGAAGGTGAGCCTGCGGGGCGCGTCCTCCCGAAGGCCGGGTGGGGGGCGGGCTGGACCCCAGACCGAGGCAGGCGGAAGGCGGAGGGGCTGGGGTTCGGGGGACGAGGGGAACACGGGAGGGTCCCTCGGGGCCGCCCGTCGGTCTGCCAGTGCAGGGCGTGGGAAAGTCTGGCTTGGGGAGGTCCGTGGAGGGGAGTTCTGATTTGGGAGGTTCGGCGTGGGGAGGCTAGGCGTGGGGAGGTCCGGGACAGGAGTCTGGTGGGACTCCAGCCTGGAGAGGTCCCGGGCGGGAGTCCGGCGTAGGGAGGCCCGGCAAGGGGAGTTCCGAGGTGGGAGTCCGGCGTGGGGAGGCCCCAGGTTGGGAGTCCGGCGTGGGGAGGCCCGGGGGCGCACACTGTTGGAGGTGAGCGTGGCGGGCAGGCCGGGGACCCCGGGTGGACGGCGCACGGTCAGGCCCGGGACAGGGTCGCGGGAGTCGGTCTCCGCGCGATGGAGTAGGAGGCGAGCCCCTGGACAATGGGGTTAGGTGGTCCTTTGCCGGCCGGGCGCGCGGGGGAGGAAGGAGCCACGCCTTTCCGCCCCTTCCGGTCAGTGACTCTCCCCCAAACCCAGGCTCTGCACATGGCCTTCCCCGCGGGTCAGTGACTAGGGGCTGCAGAGGAGCTGGACCCCGTTATGGGCCAGAAAGTTTTCCAGGGTTAGCATCTTGAGAAATGGGGTGTAAGGTTAATGTAGAAACATTTGCTGCTTAGTTGACTTCAGTATTGGGGTACCAAGTAAAAGCAAAAACTTCTTCATGGTACAGCCCGTTCACGGTCCGGTCCGGCCGGCGCGGGCTGAGTTTTGCTCTACCTAATACCAGCTGAGTGATTTCAGTGACGTTACATTTGGCAGTTGGATTTAGGACACAGTTCAAGAGGCTCCTTAGTCTTTGTAATTTTTAAAATGTGGCTTTAATTACAAGCTAGAGTAATTGATAAAGAAACTCAACATTTTAAGGAGACAAATAACCATGTGAGATAAGCTATCATTAAAATGTAAAATGGATTTCAATGAAATGTATCTTTTTCAAATACAGGCTTTATAATCGAAGTGTCTTACCTGTTATTTTCGTTTTAATAAATGTGTGTGCACTTTTATGTGCAAGTTTAAAACAGACCTTGATAAATCCTCTGATCTTCTGCTCTTCAGAGCCAGCTGTGTCCTTCAGTTGACGATTACTCATCACAAGGTGTCCCATTTAAAAAAAGTATTTGAAATGAAGTGTAGCCAGGTGGTCTTCGGGGAATTGTGCAGTGCTTCTCCTCTCACTTTCTTTATTCATTGTTTTGTTAGGTTATTAATACACATGTGTAATTTAAGTGCAGTATCAGTTGCAGTTACCTACAAAGATGGTTTAAGTCTGGAAAACAGCCCAAGAAAGTGATTCAGCCTGCAAGCATTAGACCACAGAGGGATGCTGCCCACCAAAAAGGGGGAAAGCTGAGTTTATTTAGTGTTTTTACCAAAGCTGGTAGATGCCTTCACAAGAAATGTAGTCAGTTGCATCCTTTCCTGTCACAGATAGGCAGGTGGGCCAGGGCCCTTATAGGAGAAGGCCTGTCACCAGTGCTCATGGCTGCCAGCATTCTGTAGATAAGCTGGCTCAGTCCTAGCAGAGGACCAATCCTGGCCACACGGTATCTTCCACAATCAGTCCAAATGGTGCCTGCTAAGGAGAGTTATTCTCTTCATGTGGGTACTAGCCTATCTGATGGGGAAGGATGAGAATGAATTTTTCCCAGAACTTTCAACCAGCTCTGGAAGAAACATTTGAACATTCCGCATATTGAGAGAGACAGAGAAGTGGTAAGACATTCCTGAGCTTTTGGAATAGAACCAGTAAATCTCAAGAATTTTATAGTGGGGGCAATGGAAAGATTCAGGCATAGAGAAGATTAATACATTTCATTGTCTCTATTAGAGGAGATAACCCGTTATTACACAGTTGCCTAAGCCAGGAGGTTTGTGTTTTCTGGGTACTCTGCCACTGCCGTATCTCATTTTCCTACAGGCAGGCTAGGCAGAGAGCTCTGGGGCATAGATTTCTATCCAGGCCACGACTTAGCACACTTTACCCCTTGCTCTCAGCCAATCACAAGCCAGTAGAACCTTCCTGCTCTGCTCCCCCATTCAATGTGAGGTCACCTCCAACTCAGTCAATTTGATGCTTAAGTTGTTCTCATTATCGTAAATTAACTAGAGCTATCGATTTTAAAACTTATACACAAATTCAAGCAGAAGCAGCGAGTAATGACTTAATAGTTTTATGAAAGTACCATTTGGACATTTAAATTCTCTTTCGAAGTTAGCTTCCTCAAAAAGTGCAGATTTAAGCCTTGTAAAAATGTGGATTGATAGGCTCTTCAGGTCTTCAGATGCGTGTCTTGGTGTCCTGTCAAGCAGTTATTCAGGCTTGTTCTAACGTGGCCTGTTTCCTCAGGACAGGACTCATCGAGCTGCCAGAGAACCAGTAGACCAGAGTGGATTTCATATAAAGTGCACAGGTACAGCCCTGTCCTTACTCAGGCTACCTTGGCACACACGATGATGGTGACTGGAGCCAGTAATGTCCCGTGGAAGGTGCTGGGTGATGGGGTGTGGGAGGAGCTGATGAGAAGATGGGGAGGTCTGGGGTGTGGACGTGTGGACAGAGAAGCCCACTAGCTGCCAGAGGCGTGGGACCTGGGGAGTAGGAATGACCATGGAGGTCACTCTCCTGCCTGAACGTCCCCAGAGTGACTGGTACCTTTCAGGCCACCATTCCTACTTGGGGGCTTGGAGAATGAGACTTCCTCCTTACAGAGCAGACCCAAGTTCCATGCATTTTGATACTCTTCTGTTAGGATGTAATTCCTTTTTGTAGGAAGCTCAGGTGTACACTTGAGTTGGATTATGTGCACTTTTATAAAAACACTTGACTCAGATGCGGATCACAGCCTTTGGGAAGACACAGTTGTGGGAAGTCACCCTTGGCCCTCAACCTTGTTCAGGTCCCGGTTTCTGCTGCTTCTGCTGCTGTCGGGGCATAGGTCGCACCACAGGTAGCCATGATTTCAGCCTGAACAAAGTTAAATAGTTTTACATTGGTCTGTTTTATTTGTATTCTTTAAATGAAAAAAACCAAAGGTTATAAAGTACCCTAGAAATGTAGGACTTGGTGTAAATGATAATGAGGCATTATTATTAATTTTGTTGGGTGTAATATTTGTAATGTTTTGTCAAGTTCTGATCTGATAGACATATACACTGGGGTATTTATAGGTGAAACAATATGATTTCGGAGATTTGCTTTACTCAGACTAGAAAAAAAAGAGGGGAGACAGCTGAATGCTTTGGCAGTGGTTATTCATTATTCGTTATTCTGCTTACTTTTGTGAATTTTTGAAGTTTCCATAAGAAAAGTGGGGAGAAAAATATTCCTCTAGGTTATGGGTCCCCAGTTATCAGCCCACGTACTTGCCAAATCATCCCTTAGCTAGTGTCTGTGAGGAAGTGGGAGTTTGAGCTACACCAGCCCTCAGGCAGCCATACCTTCTCTACAGGTATGTGTGCATATGTGTAAGTATTTGTATCGCTGAAATGAAAGTTTAAAGAAATAATTATTACTACAAGCAGGGCACTCTGATTTTTTTTATTCTGTTCTCTTTTTTTGGTTTTTTTTTAAAATGCTGGTCATGACCTACTAAATTGCTTTTATAACTGTATTGATTCTGTAGGTGTCACAGCCATAATATGGGTTAACAAAGTGAATTTGGGCCTCTCTACCTTGTTTTCTTTCCTCTCGGATAGTTGTCACAGTGATTCTTCGATGGCAGTGTTGCACCCTGGGGTGAGGAGGCCGGAAGACCACTGCAGGAGGTATCTGGTGGAGACCAGACGTCAGGCCGTCAGTAGATGAGTCCAGAATAACTGGCAAACATGAGGCTCATTCCTCTTCTGGTTTGGAGAATTACCGTTTACATAGTATCATGTATTTATTAATTTTCTGCATTAGGAACTGTAAATTCCCTGGTCGTCTTCAGTCAGATTGATAACCCACTGATCATGATAATTTAGGTTCAGAAAGCACATCAGAATCTTCTAGTACTTTTCTATTTCTGCTCTGAGCATCGTTTGAGAGGAAGACATTTTTATGACCAATAGTACTGCAATAGGGGGCTGCTCTGGAATGGGAAGGGCTGTCAGTGTTCTGCCCTATGAGGTCAAGGACAAGTGCCTTCTGTACCCAGTAGGTTTGGTCACTGCAGTTACTGTTAGTCTTTTATTTCTTCATTTCTGTCAGCAATAATAACCCACCTGCTCCATCCTCATCACCACTCTGTGGTGTGATGCAGTTAAGTACTGTAGATTTAGCTGATTGGTGTGAAATCATCCTATTTATTTATTTGGGTGCCTATTACATGCTCAGTACAGTGAGAAGGGCTGAGGCCGTCTCATTTTATTTGGAGAGTAAGCTGCTCACACCATGTTAGAGAATGAGAGAGGGCCAGTGCCCTCATATCAGGAGAGACAGGCAGGCATCAGCTAATTCCACCCGGGAGACCATGCATGTGATGTACAGAAGCAGGCAAGGTGGGGACTGAGGCCCTGAAGTGCTGGGAGGGCTTGGAGCCCAGGGTGTTTGTGTGTAGGGTTGGTTTTGGTCCCGGGTGCAGCTGAAGCCATTGGAGGTTTTCATTCATTGCTTTAAGAATCGTTCATTGTCACTGTGCGCCAGGTTCAGATGCTGGGGAGACAGGTGAGGTCTGTGGCCACAGAGCTTGAAGCGGAGCTCAGAGGACAGATGAGGATGGGTATTAGGAAGTGTGATTTGATAAGAGTGAATAAGGAAACGTTATGAAGACATCAGGTACAAGTGTAGAGAAAATCTTCTAATGCAGATTCAAATGCCACAATGTCAAATATCATCAATGCATGAGCAGGTTGTTTCAGGTACACTTTTTCCTCATCCACTCCTGCTCCCCAGGTGTTATGGGCTAAACTGTGCCCTGCGCCCCCAACTCATATGTTGAAGCCCTGACCCCCCCCAGCACCTCAGAATGCGTCTGCATTTGGAGATAGGGTGTTTAAAGAGGTGATTAAGGATAAGTGAGGTTGGGCTTCCCTGGTGGCGCAGTGGTTAAGAATCCGCCTGCCAGTGCAAGGGACACAGGTTCAAGCCCTGGCCTGGGAAGATCCCACATGCCGTGGAGCAACTAAGCCCGTGCGCCACAACTACTGAGCCTGCGAGCCACAACTACTGAGCCCGCATGCCACAGCTGCTGAGCCCGCGTGTCACAACTACTGAAGCGCGTGCGCCTAGAGCCCGTGCTCCGCAACAAGAGAAGCCACTGCAATGAGAAGCCTGTGCACTGCAACAAAGAGTAGCCCCCCGCTCGCTGCAACTAGAGAAAGCCTGCGTGCAGCAACGAAGACCCAACACAGCCAAAAATAAATAAATTAATTAATTTTTTTAGAAAAAGGGTAAGTGAGGTCACTAGGGTGGGCCCTAATCCCATATGACTGATGTCCTTATAAGAAGAGGAAATTTGGACAAAGAGACACCGGGGATGTGCATCCAGTAGAGGGATGTTGTGGAGATCAGGGAGAAGATGGCTGTTTCCAAACTGAGGAAGCGGCCTCAGGAGAAACCAGCCCTGCTGAACCCTTGGTCTCGGACACCCAGCCTCCGGGACTGCGAGACAATAAATAACTGTTCTTGAAGCTGCCAGGTCTGTGGTGCTTTGTTCAGGCAGACTAAGTGGGTTATCTTGAAGCATACCCTAGACATCATGCTGATGTGACAAGAGTCTAGTGCAGTCAGTCCTCTGCTAGGACTGGTTCGGTGGGACCTGGTCTCATTCTAGCCTGGAGGTTCTGAGGACCTGGTCTCCACTGTCGCCTTAGACGTGGACGAGCTACTCAGAGTGGCGGGACCACCTGCATGTGCTCTGTGTGGGCCGCAAACCGCACACTCACTGTGGTCATGTGACCTAGGGTCTGTAGCAGGGGATTGGGCTGAGCCACATTTGCCCAGCCTCCGTGCCATTGTCCTGCCCCGTGTTCTTTGTGGGCACTTTCACTGCTCCGTTTGCTGGCTCTTATCCCTCTCAGTCCAAGGCCAGTGGCCGTTCTTCAAATGTGACACTCAGTGTTAATGGTTATGCAATTGCAACAGAGTTTTGATTTGGATTTGTCGATTTAGTAGAAATAAAAAGGACATTTCTTCTTAGCTGTGTGCTGGTGCCAAAAATGTTACAGGTTTTGCTCCGAAGTGTGCCTGAACAGTAGCAGTTTTCTGCTGGATTGCGTTAAGAATTAGGGCATTTGATCACAGGCATTAGATGTGTTCAGTGCCATGAAAAGAAATCCTCTTTAATGAGTGCAGTAGGAAGTTGGAATTTGGGCTTTTGTTCAAGGCTTAGGATGGCGAACTGCAGTGTATCTTGTAACCCAGGAGGCGGAAAGAATAGTTGAATTCGGAAAGTGAGAAAAATGGTCATTCTGACCCTGTTGTGTTACCTGGTGTGGGAGATGCTGGCTCACCTGTGTTGTTACTTGTGACTCTGAGAAGAAGAAACTTTTATTTATTTGAATCTTTATTATTCATTCTATAGTTTGAAATGACATGCAGTTTTTTCCCCAGATCTCTAATATGCTTCCTGTGTGTCGTTACCATGAACTCTACAGTCAGGTGTGGTTTAGAATATTCCATTTTCCCCTTGCCGTTTACATGGTGGGGATACAGTTTTATTAGTCTAAGGCCTTGGACAGGCCTACGTGTCAGGTATGTTGTCCTACTTGTCAATGTCAGGAAGCGTTTTGGGTCTGACTGTGTCTAAGTGTTTTATTACTGCCGGTAGAGGTGTTGCTCTAAATAGCTCTTACATTTTATGTTCTGAAATATGCATAGTAGATGAAGGCAGGTACATCCAATGTCAGACCTGTTTTAGGCTGTGTTCTAAGCCTCCACATAAAACATGTGCATCTTCAGTGCCCCTTCTCGGAAGAGGAGCCGACAGCCACAGACCGCTTCCTCCGCCCCGCGCGCCCCAAGCATTTTATTATGAAAAGTTTTGAATCCACCAAAGTTGGAAGAATTTTATGGCAAATACCCATATACCCACTGCCTAGATTCTACCATTAACATTTGGTATATTTGTTTTATCTCATGTCTACCCATCTCTTCATCCTTCTACGTGTCCATCGACCCATTTTATTTTTCTGATGCATTTCAAAGTAAATTGCAGACATCAGTTCACTTTGATCTAAACACTTCAGCATGCGTATCATTAACTAGAGTTCAGTATTTGTTTACAGTTTTCTTTCTCTGTAAAATTTATGGTGACATGGACACATCTTAAATGTACATGAGCTAACTTTTGGCAAAAGCATACACCTGTGTAACCCAAACCCCTGCCAAGAAATAGACCGTAATCCTCAATCAGAAAGTTCCCTTCCTACCTCTTAGGAAGTCCCTTTCCCAGGCAACCATTGTTCTGTATTTCCACTATAGATTATTGCTGTTTGGATTAATTTCCAATATACATTAGTATTGTCTGAATTAGTTTTATCTGCTCTAGAACTTGATACAAATGGATTCATACAGTACGCTTGTGTGCAAGAACCTCTACTCAGCATAATGTTTTTGAGATTCATCCATAATGTTGTGTGTATGTTATTGCTGAGTGTTAGTCTGTGGTATGTATATACCACAGTTTGTTTATCCGTCACCTTTTGTCGGACATTAGGGTTCTTTTTAGTTTTGTATTATAATGAAAAGCTGCTGTGAACATCTGTGAATGACCCATTGTGTGGACATATGTTATCATTTCTTTTGGACAATAACTACTAATGGAATTGCCCAGTTATATAGGAACTATATATTTAACTTTGTAAAACACTGCCAAACTGTTTCCTACTGAATATTTGTATGCTAATTCTGTCAGTTATTGAGAAGAGGGGTGTTAAAGTCTCCAGTTATTGTTTTAGGTTTGCTTGTTTCTCCCTGTAGTTCAGTTCATTTTGGCTTCATGTATTTTTTTTTTTGATAAATTTATTTATTTTTTAAATTTATTTTTGGCTGTGTTGGGTCTTTGTTGCTGCGCGCGGGCTTTCTCTAGTTGTGTTGAGTGGGGGCTGCTCTTCGTTCCGGTGCGTGGGCTTCTCACTGCGGTGGCTTCTCTTGTTGCGGAGCACGGGCTTTAGGCTTGCGGGCTTCAGTAGTTGTGGCTTACGGACTCTAGAGCGCAGGCTCAGTAGTTCTGGCACGTGGGTTCAGTAGTTGTGGCTCGCGGGCTCTAGAGCGCAGGCTCAGTAGTTCTGGCACGTGGGCTCAGTAGTTGTGGCTCGCGGGCTTTAGCGCGCAGGCTCAGTAGTTGTGGCACGTGGGCTCAGTAGTTGTGGCACGTGGGCTCAGTAGTTGTGGCTTGCGGGCTCTAGAGCACAGGCTCAGTAGTTGTGGCACGTGGGCTCAGTAGTTGTGGCTCGCGGGCTCTAGAGTGCAGGCTCAGTAGTTGCGGTGCACGGGCTTAGTTGCTCTGCAGCATGTGGGATCTTCCCAGACCAGGTCTCGAACCCGTGTCCCCTGCACTGGCAGGCGGATTCTTAATCGCTGTGCCACCAGGGAAGCCCCCCGGTACTCTCTGAGTTCTTGCTTACGTTTGCCACAAGATGCTCCAGGTTCATCTGATACTTTCTTGTCCAGCCCTGAGCTTGACATTTGTCCAAGGAGCACTGGTTGCTCTCGGTGGAAATGATATTTAGAAACCAAGATCTGGTCAGTAGATGTGCTTATCGCTACTGGGGTGTTATTACTTCTAGATCCTAGAGTTCATAACCCTGATTTGTGAGAAAGTTATTCTGATACAATCTACTCCTCTCTTTTGCAAATAGGAACCTCTTTGGTGTTATTTTTTCTTGACAGTATTTTCTGGAGCTCTTTCATTATGAGTATGTAGATTCTTTATTCTTTTTTAGAGCTGAATGGCATTTTCTCCTGTGGATTAATATAATTCATTTAAACAGTAGCCTGTTTATGAACTTTTAGGTTGTCATTTTGCTCTAACAAAAAAATGCAGATATTAGCTTTCTACCAACCTTTCACATGTGTGTAAATGTACTTATAGGATTAATTCCTGAAAATGCAATTATCAGGAAAGCATATGTACATTTGTAATTTTATAGATATTGACACATTGTTTCCCATAGTGATTGTTCCAGTTTTTCTTCTTCATTTTTTTAAAAAATATATTTGTTTGTTTATTTGGCTCCTCGGGGTCTTAGTTGTGGCATGCAGGATCTTTAGTTGTGGCATGTGGGATCTAGTTCCCTGACCAGGGATCGAACCCAGGCCCCCTGCATTGGGAGTGTGGAGGAGTCTTAGACACTGGGACACTAGGGAAGTTCCTAGTTTTTATTCTTAACAGCAATTTATGATGAGAGTGCTTGTTTTTTAATATCTTTGCCCACATGGCATATTTCCAAGCTGTTGAATATTTGCCAAGCTAGTAGATGAAAATTGCATTTGCTAATAATTTTGGATTTTATTTTCCAAAGTGCACTTAAAAGTTGGTTTTTTAAAAAAATTAATTAATTATTTTTTGGCTGCATTGGGTCTTTGTTGCTGCGGGGCTTTCTCTAGTTGTGGCGAGTGGGGGCTACTCTTTGTTGCAGTGTGCAGGCTTCTCATTGTCGTGGTTTCTCTTGTCGCGGAGCATGGGCTCTAGGCATGCAGGCTTCAGTAGTTGTGGCATGTGGGCTCAGTAGTTGTGGCGCACAGGCTTAGTTGCTCTGCGGCATGTGGGATCTTCCCGAACCAGGGCTCGAACCCGTGTCCCCTGCATTGGCAGGCGGATTCTTAAGCCACTGCGCCACCAGGGAAGTCCTGGTGCTTTCTGTTGGTTTTATTTATTCACTTATCCATTTTCTTTGATTCCCCAGTCCTCACTCCTCTTTCATGCCCCTCCTTCATTGGCAACCATCCTTACCTGTTTGATGCAGGTCCTTTTGTTTGTGTACCCTTGTAAAATGTTTATTATTTTGATGTGTGGTTTTTTTGTTTTTGTTTTTGTTTTGCGGTACGCGGGCCTCTCACTGTTGTGGCCTCTCCCGTTGCGGAGCACAGGCTCCGGATGCGCAGGCTCAGCGGCCATGACTCACGGGCCCAGCTGCTCTGCGGCATGTGAGATCTTCCCGGACCGGGGCACGAACCCGTGTCCGCTGCATCGGCAGGCGGACTCTCAACCGCTGCGCCACCAGAGAAGCCCTGATGTGTGTTTTTAAGAATCTTTTTATTTTGTAATAATTTCAAACTTAAGAAAAATTGCAAAACTGGCCCAGGAATTCCCCCTAATTCCTTAGCAGAATTAGCGCTGAGGTGGTGGCCTCTATGGAGGTGGAGTTGCATGTGCACTGCCCATCCCTTACGCTCAGCAGGTGCTCGGCGTCCGTGTACGCATCTCCTGTGTTGCTTCCATCACATTCCTGATGACGTGCTCACCAGGGATGCGGATAGGTTTCCAAAGGCCGTCCTCTTGGCTGCACTAGTCTCTTCTGGTCGCCCATCACCAGGGGGTCAGGCTCTAGTAGAGATGCTCGTTGACTTTGCCCATGGCAGCGCTTCCTTTGTGGGCACTTACACGGGCTCCATGAAGATTCGACGCATGGATAGGTTGTCACATCTGTCCTGCAGCAGGGAACCTGGATGTTTGGCCCTTGGTCAGTGTGTCCAGTGCGTTGGACTGTGGGACACTCATGATCAGTCATGCAGGCAGCTGCAGCCTTCCATGGGTCATGCACCTCAGAAGTGAGGCAAGCTTTACCATCCGTGACCTGGGACCGGTCTGGTGGGCGAGGCTCTACCTGAGTCAGTAGTGTGGGTAAGGTAGTGGACCTTGCTTCCTCTGGGGCCAGACCACGTGCAGCCTCCTGTTTATGGAAGTGCATGAGTTTTACCTTTAAGTGGAGCTGTTCTTTCTGTTGGGCGTTTCTGGGGCGGGTCTCACCTTATGAGAATGCAGTTGGGAGAGAACTTGTTCCAATTGTGCTCGAGCTGTCATCGTTTTGCCTTCGGTGAGCGTTCCTCCCCCTCATCCCATTCCCACCTCGGGTGCTCCTGTCCTTACGGGAGAAGCGCCTTCTGTATCCCAAGGGGCCATCAGGGATTGGCATCCTCTCTGTTAGTGGCTGTGGGGTCAGAGTGTGACATGCTGTCCATGATGCTGTCCAGATGGCCCACAGGTGACCCGGGGAAGCCAGGCCTTGGACTTTGCTCTCCTCATGACCTGCCCCTTTAGGCAGAGGTGGGCGGGTGGCACGTAACCCTCGCAGGTGGTTCTCTCTGGGAGCCATCAGTCTGCTACGACTCCCACAAGAATGAAGTCCCACCATCACTCGGCACGTGCCGGCTGGGCAGCCGATGGAGAGTTCAGGCAATAAAGGTCTGCTGTTCACTTTGCCAGGTGTAGGCAGACTGACTTGTTTTCTTCCTAGAGGGCACAGCATTCTTTCAGAAGGCACTGGTGGTGTCTGAGGTGGCACATTGGGAGCCATCAGTGGCAGCAACACATTCAGGCCTGGTTGCCATGCCAGGTGGCATGGGGACAGCGGCCCTGCTGTTTGAGGGCTCCATGCACCAGTGGCTTCTATTACGCTGACTGGGTGGAACCTCGGGCCCAGACATGGGTTCAGTAGTGCGTCTTGGCCCCTTTAGGGGTGCCAGCAACTCTTGCCATGCATTTGTCAAGGCTTGCCATGCAGGGTCACCTACACCAGCCTCCAGGCCCTCCCATCAGTGCCTCGTAGCTTCTCTCCCAGTTACACGGGCCGATGAAAACAGCTAGTGCAGCTCAAATGCAGAAACCACAGTCAGTGTTCAAGTCAACAACACAGGAATATATGGGGCCTGGGGGTCCTCGCCCTCCTCCCTACGTACCCCAGCCCCCCAGTTCCCGCACCCCAGGCTGGGCTCTTGTATCCGTTGCTGTCTCCTCCCTCCCTGTTGCTCTACAGCCCCTCCAGCCAGCTTGGCTTTTCCCTTCGTCCTGTTGGAACGCCAGCGTATAATAGAAGATCTGTGTACGATTACAAGTACATACTTTAGGGTTAAAATGAACAGAAACATCCAAAATCTCTAACACACAAACACACAAACATGGACTTGAAGAAGTGGAAGACACCTGTGTTCGGGTGGGATAGTGGCATCGTGACTGTGTCTGCTCTCCCTGAATTAATTTTTAACAAGATCCCAATAACAATACCATGGGGCTTGTTAATGAAATGAGACCACTTGACTTAAAGCTCATTTTTTGTTACGCACAAGCAAGAACAATCTCTGAAGAAGAAAAATGAGGGAACAACCCCAGATTGGGTTGTGCTGTCTCGCCCCCGATTGAAGTTGTGGGGTTGTCCTGGGATAAGCTGCAGGAACAGAGGAGAAAATACAGAAACAGACCCCCCTCCATGGGGAAACTTGAGTGCCCAGTAAAATGGTGTTTCATAGCAGTGGGGACAACTGAGTAATGGGTGATACTGGGGTAACTGGACAAACGTGTGGAAAAGGATGAAATCAGATCCATCCTTCCTAGTGTACACAAGGGTGAACAGGTGGTTCAGAGATTTAAATGAAAGCAAAAATAATTAAGCCATAGGAGGTACTAGGCAAAAACATGGGTGAATTCTTCAATGATCTGGGAGATGAGGAAACTTTTTTTTGGCCGTATCGCGTGGCTTTTGGGATCTTAGTTTCCTGACTGGGGATCAAACCTGGGCCCTCAGCAGTGAAAGCGTGGAGTTTTAACCACTGGACCGCCAGGGAATTCCCGAGGAAACTTTCTTAACTATTATTCAAAATTCAGAGCAAGGAGGGGAAAGACCAGATCTGATAACATAAACATAAGCAAAGTAAAAAGACAACAAATGGAGAAAAAATATTTACAACTTATAAAACAAAAAGCAAATATCCCATATATAAGGTGCTTCTAAAAATAGAGAAAACAAAGGCTGAGGACCTGAGAGGAAAAAACAAGTCAAGAGATGGGAACAGACAGTTCACTGAAAAAGAAACTCAAATATGGCTTTTAAATGTCTGAAAAGGCAACTCAGACTCTTGCATAATAAGAGAAATGCAAATTAAGAGCACACTGAGCGACCTTTTCTCACCTTTCAGGCCAGCAGACATCCCTACTTGGTCAGGCATGAGGAACCGACCAGCATAGCTCCTGACAGGGCATAAGGGGCTATGTCTGGCTGAACTCTGGTGACTGACCCAGCATCCCACTTCGGAAACCTCCCCCAAGGAAACATGGGCAAAAACACGAGGTAGTTCGCGCACCAGGCTGTTCATTTTGGCCTCAGTCCATCCCTGGGGTGCAGGCTCGCTAAACCATGCTGCAGCCTCACAGCGGGCCGGGGTGGGAGGGTGCAGCGTGGAGCCCTATCTTCGATGATTATCTAGAGGGGAGGGGCTGACCTCTCAGCATGGGCCTTGTGAGTTTGGACCATGTAACGACTTAAAGGATTACAATTGAATCCAAACATTAAAAAAAAAAATTACTTAAAAAAATCAAAAGCAAAGTATTAGTAAAAATGGCAAAAACAAACAAAAGACATAACCCCACAGAAAAGAGTTATTTCAAGTAATTAAATCATAGAAATTCGACAGCAGGCCGACAGTGGGACATACACCAAGGACAAGAAAAGCAACGAAAAAACTTTAAGCAAATTGTTTTCAGTAATCATTTTTTTTTTTTTTTGTGGTACTTGGGCCTCTCACCGTTGTGGCCTCTCCCGTTGTGGAGCACAGGCTCCGGACGCGCAGGCTCAGCGGCCATGGCTCACGGGCCCAGCCGCTCCGCGGCATGTGGGATCTTCCCGGACCGGGGCACGAACCCATGTCCCCTACATCGGCAGGCGGACTCTCAACCACTGCACCACCAGGGAAGCCCAGTAATCATTTTATTAGTAATAATACTGGTATTATTGCCACTGTTCCATATGTTTTAGGATAAAGTGGAACTATAGTTACATTAACAACATTACACACTGGCTTTCACCATAGGAGGAGTGGGTGGGTGCAGATAATACCAAAGAATGTGATCAATAACCCTGTAATCCTACTTTGGGTTGGAAATACTGTGAATTCATGAGGTTTTTCTCTTAAACACAAGGTGCTTATTCCCTCACTCTCTCTGGTGCCAAGTCCCAGGCGCAGTGAACACCCTCGGTGACTGGTAGTGGGCCTGGAACAGCACTTTCCTCTAGAAGCAGCAGTGGCCAATTCTAGGTCTGAGGAGCCCTCAGCAGCTGCCAGGGTCCACTTTGAAGAGGCCGCCGCTGGCCGGGGTGGGACAATTGGATTGTTCATAAGATGATGACTAATGGATTGTTTAGCTCCAGCGATTCCAAGGAAGCAGCATTGCTGAAGAGAAAGGATGATGCATTTAACTTGACTTTTCTGAAGGATCTGTACCTCAGGGTGACCAAGTAGCCGAGGAGGGAAAAGGTCTCTTTATGTAAATGTTTCCACTAATAAATGATGAAGGAATTGTGGAACCAGACTGTTGAAAAATATCCAACTATGAGACAAAGGGGGCCAGGCCATAGCCATCAGTGGCCGGTCACTGCCCAATATTATGTGCCCCCTGATGGAAGCGTTCTTGAAAAAGCATCGCACTTGAGTTAAATAAAGCCTCATGATCTAACCACCGGTCTACAAGAAATACAGGGGCTGAGAAGCATCTTCAAAGTTCTGACAGAGATACAGCCTGCAGGAGCCAGAAAGTGGGATATTCTACAGGACGACCTGCCCTGGCTATTTAACAAATGCATCAAGAGACTTAAGAATTGTGTCGGCTCAGGGCAGTCTATCGATGGACCTGATTCGCATCTTGATTTGAACAAACTATTAAAAAAAAAATGTGAGTCTATTGGTGAAAAATTTGAACACCAGTTGGATAGTTAAAGATTTAAAAAAATTCCTGTCAAGTTTTAAAGCAAAATAATGCTACTGTGGCAGTTTTTAAATTTTTATTATTTTTTTTTATAAATTTATTTATTTATTTATTTTTGGCTGCATGGGGTCTTTGTTGCTGCACGCGGGCTTTCTCTAGTTGTGGCGAGTGGGGGCTACTTTTCATTGCGGTGCACGGGCTTCTCGTTGCGGTGCCTTCTCTTGTTGCAGAGCATGGGCTCTAGGCGGTGGGCTTCAGTAGTTGTGGCACGTGAGCTCAGTAGTTGTGGCTCGCGGGCTCTAGAGCGCAGGCTCAATAGTCGTGGCGCACGGGCTTAGTTGCTCCATGGCATGTGGGATCTTCCCGGACCAGGGCTCGAACCCGTGTCCCCTGCATTGGCAGGCGGATTCTTAACCACTGCACCACCAGGGAAGTCCCGATATTTTCTTATTTTTCATCTTTCGCTTTATGTTCTAGGATAGAGTTGGCAAGCTTTTCATGTAAAGGACCAGATAATAAATGTTTTAGGCTTTATGGGCCAAGAGGTAACATTGAGGGTTTTAAGTAGGTATCACATCAGAAGAGAGAAAACAAATTTCCACATTTTCATTGGTGAAATTCAAAGTGTGATAATCACTGAGTACAATTTTTTTGTGACTCAATCCTAATAGGAATGGAATTCTTTTGGGGGGGCTAACGTTTTGCTTCATTGGGGTTCAGAGTTAGTGCTGCCGATCATCAAGATGATTGGAACGTTCATTTGTAACAGTGCCACCGTATTCCGGGCCACTAATTGGGCTTTCAGTTACACCCATTTTATTATTCAGCGATCATGTATGTAATTTCTAAGATACCTTTCTTGTTTCCTCTGTCTGTCTCTGTCTCTCTCTCGGCTGTGTTTATGGATGCTGTTCTCCTCAAATGCCTCTAAACCCTCTAGAATTTAAGCCCCCATCCAGTCTCTCCTTTGCCCCCTGTGCTCCCTGCCCTTTCTCTTCCATGCTGACCCTGGTGATCATTGTATCTGTGAAAGCAGGACAGGTTGGCTTGTATGTGCAGCTGGTGGGCTTCCTTTAGTTTCCTGTGTTTCCCCGGGAGGGGCAGCTCTGGGACTTTGGAAGGGTGGGCTGCGTGTCGCATGCAGGGGGACCTCGTGGGGAGCAGGCAGTGGACTCAGGCCCCACAGTCACCAGGTTACGTCCTGGGGGCTGCTCCACCTCCTGAGGTCTCTGAATCTCACTCCTGGTTCTCTTTCCCTCAGGGCTACCTGATTCTGCTCTGCAGGGGCAGCTTTTAGAAAGAAGGAGAAAGCGGAGTCCAGACAGTACCCATGGTGCCCTGTGTGTCTAAAGAGATAAAGGGATAGTCCAGTCAATACCACATGTTTATTCAAACAAATCTAGTGCAGTACTCCTTACCCGGTTTACTGTGCTTTCTACATCTGCGGCATGTGTAGTGGTAACTGAGGCATGAAATTATTGTTCTGAACCAGTCTTTTCAGAATCAGGAAATACTAAACTTTGTTACAGTTTAAATTGAGCCATATGAAATAACCATTTTTATGGGCAGAAAACTGTGGAAAATTAGCACTTTGATCAAATAAATCTAATACTAATCTAATATTAATAAATCTAATGTCAGTAAAATTGTATTATATTTGTTATGTTTTGAGCTGTGAATATGGTCACTCTAAATCATCACTCTAATTAACCAGAACAGTTAATTAAGTAGCCTCTCTTATTTGCAGTCATTCTGGCACATCTAGAGAGTGTAAGGGTCTTCAGCATCAACAAACCCAACTTCTGCTTTTCAGGATCAGATTTGACCCTGAAGGAGTTAAAGTGAGCTTGCTCAAGGACATACTCTTTAGTTTCAAAGTTGCATCTCAGACGCAAGAGTCCTGGAGGCAGGTAGAGGCTTTTGTAGGCTGACGGTCATGGAGAAGGTGTGCTCTGCACAGGCCCCCTGGACTACAGTGCCCTGAAGCAGGCAACAGCCGGCCGGAAACAGCCAGGTCGGCGGGTCCCACCACATAGGTGACAACGCACGTCAGGAGGGGGAGCCCCAGCAGTGCTCTCAGCTTCCTTGCTTACTCTTTCTGACTTTGTCGTTTGGATTTGCAGAATGGTCGGACTTGCAAAATAATGTCCTTCAACTGACTACACGGTATTGGCTAGAAATGTGGGGCGGCCACCCGTGGGCTCTGCGTGCTAGAGGTAGTAAGGAAGATGCACTGGTTTAGTAAGAGGATGGGCTGGTTTAGTAAGAAGATGCATTGGTTTAATAAGTCTGTGCACTGGTTTAGTAAGAAGACGCACTGGTTCAGTAAGAAGATGGGCTGGTTCAGTAAGAAGATCTGCTGATTTGGTAAGAAGGTGGGCTGGTTCAGTAAGAAGATCTGCTGATTTGGTAAGAAGGTGGGCTGGTTCAGTAAGAAGATCTGCTGATTTGGTAAGAAGATGGGCTGGTTCAGTAAGAAGATGGGCTGGCTTAGTAAGAATATGGGCTGGTTTAGTAAGAAGATGTGTTGATTTAATTAGAAGATGGGCTGGTTCAATAAGAAGATGGGCTGGTTTGCTAAGAAGATCTGCTGACTTGGTAAGAAGATGGGCTGGTTTAGTAAGAAGACGTGTTGGTTTAGTTAGAAGATGTGCTGGTTCAGTAAGGAGATGTGCAAGCTTAATTAGAAGATGGGCTGGTTCAGTAAGGAGATGTGGAGGTTTAGGTAGAAGACGTGCTGGTTTAGTATAAAGATGTGTGGGTTTACTTTATGTCTTTTCGTGCGTGCAGCCTGTTTGGATTTTGCCAGCAGTTTTAGGGTGTTGCCTGCCTCAAACTTTTTTAAAAAACTGTAAACAGCTTCAGTGGGGTTCGCAGAAGGAAGCTGTGGTTTCTGGTCTTCCTGTTCATTCACATGTGTTTTTCAGAGGGAGGGCTAACATCTGACCGTATTTTTCAACAAGCTCAGGAGCGAACAGAGGAGAGTGCACGGTAACTGTCGGCAGAGGGGGAGGAACCAGAATTCCTCCAGAGAGACTCCTCCTCACACAGACTTTGCAGCGGGGTGTTCCATGGAGAACGAGGTACGTGCAAACGCAGCGTGGAAAGAGCCATCTAGAATGATTGTTTGGGTCTTGTGACCTTTACTTTGGGAAGGTGGGGTGGAGGGTTCCTGCTGGCTTCCGGGTCTGAGAACTGGCAGCCCCAGTGGCCAGCGAAGTGAGCAAGGTGAGCTGTTTGTAGGTTGTTGGGTTCGTCCATCTTCACTTAAGGAGTAGGAGACCGTGGATGTCAGGTCTGCTGAGGAAGAGTGACGTTCATGTAGATTTGTAGTCAGTTAGGACCCAAGATCTGAGTTGGAAAATGATTTAGGGAAGAGGTCAAGAAAGAGCACGTTCACAGTGCAGACTCGCGCCTGGAATTTCACCCGTGACGCCTGAGGGAGGAGGAGTGCCCGGCAGGAGTGGCCTCGGCCGCCACGTGGACGGTCAGGTGTAGTGTGCATCACCGGAGCAAACCGCTGCAGTGGGGGAGGTCAGGTTCACGCCTAGTCCTGAGATGGGGAACTCGAGGTCTGTAGGAGGTCCTGGGGCGCGGGCTGTGTCGTACTCCTTATTTGGGCCTCTGCGGCACCTAAGAAAGGCTCTTTTTCTGTTGGTAGGCGCTTAAGTGCTTAACTTTCTTTTTAAAAAGATAGTGACTCTGTTGACTTGCGTTACAGGGAGTTGGAGTTAAGATAGGCAACGTTGAGATACAGTTTTAAACAGTGGTGCTTATAGGAGAGGATTTGTCGGGGTGCTTCGTGCTCTTGGGTGGGGGTGAATCTGGGGAGTAGCCGCTGCCTTGCCCAGCTGGACAGTTGGACAGTGGCTCTGCCCAGCCCACGCGCTGGCCTGGGTGTCTCTCCCTGGTGTTGTCCCGCAGCCCTGCGGAGCCTGATCCCCGCTGAGCAGTCCCCCTCTCTCTCCCTCAGCAGAAGGGGCCCTGGGGCAGGGAAGGGGGTCCCTTGAGGTGCAGCCCCAGTGCCGGGCACATGCCAAGTGCCCATTAGACGTTTGCTGAATGCCGAACTGAAGGACCCCAGGGCATTGCACTTGAAGCCTTTGTTCTGGGGCGGTTTTGTGTTATTAACTAAAGGAGTAGGTAAGGGTGCGTGAACACCGTACTGAGGCATTCGAGGTGCCCAGCGCGGGTTTCCTTCCTTCACTGCCACACGCTTTCTCTAGAACGCGCTGGGCTGAGCCTTGTGCACATGGAGTGGCTTGGTGTATGTCACCTTATTATTCACTTTGGTCCGCAAGTAGAGGCCACTGTCCCATGAGCAGTTGTGCTGGTTCCTTCAGCACATGCATTTCATAGTATAAATTAATAAACAGACAGTCTGACGGAGAAGTTAGCCTCTGAGAATTTGTTTAGGAGATGCAGTTACTCGGAGCCTGGTCACCCCAAGTGAGATGCTAAGTCAGGCTTTAATCTAACAATACCCAAGGCCAGCCTGGCCCCTGGTCCCTCCTCTAGGAAAGCGCTAAGTGGGCCAGAGTTTGTGTGTGTGTGTGTGTGTGTGTTGAAGAGCTACATTTGAGGTTTCCAACTTCAAAAGTTGTTTCAGGCATAAGATGGAAAATATATTGTAAGAATACTATAAGCATCTACGTATCACTTCTGAGCCAGTTCAGAAGTTCTGCACAGTTCTAGGAAGCAGTGTGTGTTCCATGTGAGAAGTCTGCAGATGCCTGACAGGGCCACCGAAGCCCCGCATCCCCTCCCTGGATCTGTGCCTCGGACCCTCGGTTGGTTCCTTCAACATTCAGGGCCCCCGTTTCTTCACGAGAGATTCGGGCACAGATGGACGCTGGGTGGCACTCGGTGCCAGGGCTCCATTCACGAAGAGAACCCGTGCTTGGCGTTGTGCTCCTTCCAGGGGCTAAATTGCTCCTTTTGTCTTTTGGGGTCAAAGATGGCAAGATCATTTCAGTGATGATGAACATGGGCGCTCAATGAAAATACCTGTTGAGTGAAGGATGAACAATTACACGGGCTAAAACCACTTTGTAAAACTCTGTATTGATTTGGAGGCTATTCCAGTGAATTAAAGAGTCCACAGTCGTTTAATGGAATCCTGATTCTGTGCATCGGAATATTCTTTTCCTGAAATTAATTAATTAATTAATTAATTTTTGGCTGCGTTGGGTCTTTGTTGCTGCACGTGGGCTTTCTCTAGTTGTGGCGAGCGGGGGCTGCTCTTCCTTGCGGTGCGCGGGCTTCTCACTGTGGTGGCTTCTCTTGCTGCGGAGCACGGGCTCTAGGCGCATGGGCTTCAGTAGTTGTGGCACGTGGGCTCAGTAATTGTGGCTCGTGGGCTCTAGAGTGCAGGCTCAGTAGTTGTGGCGCACGTGCTTAGTTGCTCTGCGGCATGTGGTATCTTCCCGGACCAGGGCTCGAACCCGTGTCCCCTGCATTGGCAGGTATATTCTTAACCCCACTGTGCCACCAGGGAAGTCCAAGAATATTCTTTTTTTTTTTTTTCAAGAATATTCTTAATTGTTCTCAGTTTATTTTTTTCAAGCAGAGCTTTCTTCTACATTTTCATGTTTAAAAGCAACATAGGCTCCAAAATCCTGAGGTGCCCTCTTGTTCATTGTGTTTCTGAGAAGCTGAGGGGCCCCCACTGTGCCTGCCATCCCCCAGCTCCCAGCCGTGTCTACTTTCCAGCTCCTGCAGCGGGAGCGGGGTGCGCACCTCCTGTGTCACACGCCTGCTGTCCTCGGGTGGGGCAGCCGCCCCCGTTCTGTGCTGAAACAGGGTGAGGTGGCAGAGGAAAGCTGCAGGTTTGCTGGGTGCATTTCTTTACATAATGGTTTCAATATTCCACTTTCTAGGGAGGCTCATCCACCGGTTGAACGTATTTGGGATGTTAAAAAAAAAAAAAAAAGTACATGATGCCTGGGGTATGCAACACTGAGGACTGAGTTAGGGAAGCTGTGTCTGATTCCAAATCAGTCATGCCAAGTTCATGCTTGGCCAGGTGGCCTTGTGTGCAGCCTGGGTTCCGGGGCGGCTCCCCTCGCCTCCGCCAGCCTGTGAGCAGTGGAGGGCAGGCGCCATTATTCGTCACGGGGCCTCACGGGGCCGTGCCTCGTTGCCAGGGTAGCTCCTTTAAAAACAGGGCATTTGGGCCCTAAAGTACACCTTCGAGGCACCTGGCTGGCAGTTCTCATCATGGATTCAGTCCCTGTTCGTCTGCTTTGGGCTTATCTCCCCCCGCTTGACGGTGACCACCTTGAGGGTGGGAATTCCGTCTCATCCCTCCACGGGGCCTTCCTGATGCTGGCTGGCACAGGCATCAGACACATTACTGCTCCCCTGTAGGGTGCTGGCTCCCAAGAGGTAAAGGCAGCAGAAGACGGAGTGGGGCTCAGCGTAGGGAAAGCTGATCCTTGAGCAGTAGGAGGCGTCTGCAGTGGGCATCCTGGTTTCCTTGGCCTGCAGGGGCCAGACGATGAGGCGTATGGGCTGGCAGAGGGTCTCTCCTTAAGGTGGGTTGCAGGACTCGGGCTCTGGGTCCTTGCCACACAGACTGATTCTGTGTGCGGACTGTGACTTTATGACCCGTCCCTCAACATTAAAATAACAGCATGGTTTGCATGTGGCCTGTGGACCTGGCGATTTTGGCACGGGCTTCTTGGTAAGAGGCTGACCTTGGCAAACCCCTCGTCTCAGAACTGGTTTCCTGTTGCTTCCAGGTGTAGAGGAGTAGCGAGGTAGGGCAGCAAACAGGTCGAGCTGAGCTGTTCTCGTGCGCCATCAGGCTGTGCCCGTGCTGGTTATGATTTGGGAGAGTGAACTCTGTGAGGTTACCAGGTAGAAATGGCGTAGGGACAGACGTTTACTCCGGCCACTTTGGGATATAGGTCATCTGTGTAACATTGTGCCGCGTGCCTCGGTACTTCCACAGCCCTAGGGCAGTGCCTTGCGCATCACAGGAGCTGGGAGGCTCTCAGTGCAGATAAACAGTCAAGGAGAACAGGATCGAAGAGTCATGTGTGTGCCGTTGATCGCCTCGGATGCCAGCCAGAGTGGCAGTCACGGTTCAGGGCCTGGCCTGACCTGCCCGCAGTCAGGCTGGTGAAACGTGATGTTTACATTACTCAGCCCTCAGTGTCGCTTGCTTTCGGTGTAAACTTTACCATCGGTGCTTGTCTGGCAAATTGTGGGTGACAAGTGTCCCACCGTTTCCACGTGAGCCCTACATCGCGGTCACCTGGTCCAGACCCCGCCCCCCCCCCCCCCAGATTTCACCTGAAGTGCCTCACCCTCTCTTCCACTCGCCGAATTTGTGCTGGGGCTGACAATTCCTGTGGGATCGAGGAGAAAGAAGCCTGAGTGGGCCCCGGGGGCGGGCTGTCTGAGGGCTGGGATCAGCCGTCTCCGGCTCCTCCGAGGAGCCCCCTCGCTCCTCTGTAGTTCGTCTGAGACTGTGGGGATGATGCTCTCCTTATGATGATGGGATTGATTATCTTGTCTCCCTTAACCTTCGTGCTTTTATCTTGTCTCATCTTAAGTGTAAGCAGTTGTAGGCAGGAGCTGTACTCGTCCTTTAAAAACAGAATCTTACGGACGATTTCAAATGTAAACAAGAGCGGAGAGAAGTAAATGAAGCCGCACACGTGCACGTTGTCTAGCTTTGATCCTCCCCAGCCCTGAGGGCCTCACATCAGCATTATTCCCCCAGCCCCCCCACGCAGCACGACGCGCTGAGGGGCTGCATTGGGATGGGCAGTGGGAACTCGGTGGGTATCCAGGGCGATGAGGGGCGCTCCAGTATTAGTTGCGGTGGATCAGTGGGGTAAAAGGCAGCTATCCAAGGGCCAAGTGCTCAGGGGTAGGGAGTGCAAGCCAAGGAGCAGAGGAGGAAAGCCGGGCTCTGGCTATAGAAGGAGCAGGAAGAATGCTGGGGTCCCCTTGGCTGAGGGCGTGTTTTGGGTGGGGCGGGTCCTGCAGGACCTCCTGGAGACCCCCGAGGCCTCACCTGCCTTTGTGAGGGAGTTAGGGCCCCTCTCCACCCTCCATCTGTGAGATTGACAGGCTGCCGAGGCGCCTCACAGGCATTGTTTTGGGTGGGATATGGCATGTGGCTGAATTTCCCCCTTGCAGAGGAGAAGCAGGAACGAGAGCTTTTGGTACATGTTTGGTGACATAGGTATTTGTTTCTTGTAAGTGTTGGTCAGAGCTAGGCCTGCCCTAGGTCCCGGCCGCTGTCTGGCGTTGGGTCCTGCCCAGGCAGGCGAGCTGCAGAATCACAGACAAGACAATGGAAGGTGACTTCTCGGTCTGGTGTGGGTCACCACCTTTGGGTTTCGCTGCTGTGTTCGGTGATGTTTCCCTGCCGAGGCTGCACATTGGCATCTTGTGTTCTCTGGTTTTACGTTCCTTTGCGTGACTGGAAGCGGTCACCTTTGGCCTCTGTGTGCAGGTGCCCAGTGCCCATGCCTGACTCTCTGAACATCTGTGCCCGTGGAGGGCCTGGAGGGCTCTCACAGAGCTGCAGGGAGGGAATCCTGGGCCTTTTCCTGGGGCCCGCAGGCAAGGTTGACTTTATTCTCCCCGCTGTCCCTGGCTCTCCCTCTGCAGGTTTACTTTGATCGCAGGGTTGGCCTCCAGGCCCCTCTAGACACTGACCATGGGGTGAGGTCACCCAGGTGCTGGTCAGCGCCCTGAGCCCCCGAGGCCCCGGCGGAGGGAGGGGAAAGCAGAGCGCGTGCTGCGTTCCTACGGGAGAGGGAAGAGGCGGGCCTCACGGCTGTTGAGCTGAGTTTCCTGTTGATGCCACAGCCCTGGCCACACCTCCCCGCCTTCTCCGAGGACCCTGCAGTGAAGTGACCCAGTGGAGCCGGGAGGTCACTTCAGAGCAATGCTGCATTTTTGTCTTCTGAGGGAATCTCCCCCTTCCTGCCCCTTCTTGCCTCCTGAGTTTACTCACCTTGAGAATTGGCCCTTGACCTTGTAAGTGTCCATGAACAGGTGAGGGACCAGCCCCTCGGTGCCCGAGGCGGCACTGGGCCCGGCCCACCCTGGCTGGCAGTAGCCGGCCCGTCTGCACGGGGACCGTGGTGGTGCTTCTGGCCCCTTCCGCTTGTTAGCCATGGGTACAGCGCAAAGCCTTTGTGAATAATGAACTCCAATCATTGCCGTTTCTGCCTGCAGCCTGGAATTGTGTCGCCGTTTAAACGAGTATTCCTAAAAGGTGAAAAGAGTAGAGATAAGAAAGCCCATGAGAAGGTGACAGAGAGGCGCCCTCTGCACACTGTGGTGCTGTCCCTGCCTGAGCGCGTCGAGCCCGACAGACTGCTGAGCGACTACATCGAGAAGGAGGTGAAGGTAAGCCCGCGGCCGCAGGGCCCGCCTGCCCGCCGCCAGCAAAGGCCCCCGAGGCACCAAACGCTGCGCTTCTGGGACCCGTCCCCACTCACACCTCGGGTGACTCCCACCCGGCGGTGCCCCTGCGGTGGTGTGTCTGACAGCTGGGTGCCCAAACCCCAGGTCTCTGTCTTCCGGCCCCATTTCTGGCTTTCTCTCCAGTAGCAAGCTGCCTCCTTTCTCGTAAAGGCTGGCCGTGTGTTTCGGTTCCTTGGTCAAGGCTAAGAGCTATCCCGTGTGCCATTGTCACAGCCCAGGACACGGGCTCCTGAATCCTGTCAAAGCCCGCGCCCACTTGTGGGTAAACATGACGCGCACTAGTGTATTGTCAGTGCTTCACCTAAACACTACATGAAAAGAAATGAGAGAGAAATCAGAGAGAATGGGAAAGGGGACCGTGGTGATGAGAGAGGCCCGTGAACTTGCAGAGGGAGCTGACGAAGGTGGGGTGACAAGTTCACAGAGCCCACGGAGCTGGACCTGCGTCCCTCAGAGGACGCGGAGCTGTCCAGCTGGACCCGGGGGCTTAGGGCGCGTGGAGCACGGTGTGGGCTTGGGGGAGGGGTTTGCTCTCACCTGCCACGGGGGGGGGTGGGAGGTCTCCCTGGTAGAGACATGACACTAGGGGGGCTCTAGACGTGGGGACACCTGGCCCGGAGGAGGGTGGGGAGAGACCCAGTGTGAAGATGAGCAGGTTAAGTCAAAGCGTCTGTCCAGAACGGTGAGAATTGCCCACCCCCTTTCCCTCAAGCTTCCAGATAGGCCTGCAACCAGGCCTCTCCCACAAGGGGATCCTCGGAGGAGTGCTTTCATGTGGAAGCCACACAACCCGCAGAGAGAAGCTGACAGTCTGCACCTCTGCCCGTGCACACGGCTTCTTTCGTGGGCAGTCAAGGAGAAGTACACGTTTGAGGAAGACGTTTCATCTAAAGATAGAGCCCAGGACAAACACAAGACGTAAACATGAATGCAACAGCAGCAGTGCGGAAACTAGGGGAAAAATAAAAATACGTAATGTTGTCAGAAAGATAAGAGGAAATACTGTTAACTGTGAGACGACAGGATAACAGGTGGAGACAAGAGCTTTTGGAATGAAAGGATCTTAACTATATGTCGTAAAAATTCATTAGAGGGGTCAAAAGATAAAGTCAGGGCAGTCACCCGGAAAGAAAAACCAAGAGACAAGGAGATCCAAAATCAGTAAACAGAAGATGAGAGAGGGAAAAAAATGATAGGAGCCGTCCAGAAGGTTCAGCCTCTGACTCATGAGAAGAAAGAATGGAGGAGAGTGGGAGGAAGTTGTTAAGACAGTAATGGAAGGACATTTTGCAGAAAATTCACCAACAGACATGATTCTCAGATTGAGAGGGTCCCTTTCTGGTCATGATGACCAGACAGTCAGGTTTCTAAAACGTGAGCCCTCAGAGCCCGTTCTGACGAGGTTCTTGGGAGATGTGCTGCCTCAGAGCACAAGGGCGCACCAGGAAGGTGGGAGATGCAGATCCAGAACCGGGGCTCTAAGCACGGAAAAGAACAGAGGGAATTCCCAAGATGGGAATCTGAGGAACAGGCTAGGGCAGCTCTGGGAGAAGAGAACACGGATAGTTTTATATGTTGGAGTAGAGGCTGCTGAAGAATTGGGAAGATAGAACTGTACTTTGAAAACAAAGCAAGTGGAGGGAAGGGTAGGCCCATATTACACCATGAAAATTTAAAGTTTGGGGACTTCCGCGTCCAGGAAGAGGGAGTCGACATATTTTTCCCTATTCCTCTCACTAAGTACACCTAAAAATCCTGGACGTTATATATGCAACAACCATAAGAAGACTCTGAAAGGTAGAGTGACGGCAGACCAGCCAGGGACCTTGGGACCCAAGGGGGGACCCCTTTGGTGAGTGCCCTGGTTCTCTTTTTCCTCATGTATCCCAAGCTTGGAACTGAAGAAGCTGGCGACCCAGAACAGCCAACAGGTGCACACAAAATCCCAACAAAACTCACTTTCTCTGGCCAAAGGACCAGGAAAGGGATAGCTTAGCAGGACAGAAAATGTTTTACAATACCTGCTCAGTTCCAACCAAATGTGACTGAAAAACCTGTGGCCCCGCTGCTGCCTCTACCAGCAAAGACTGTGTAGGGGCCAGCACCCACCCCAGAGAAGGCTGAGTAGGGAGCTGGGGCTTTATCCCTGATGAACCCCTAGTGGAACTGTGGTGTCAGTGGAGACCATGTGGGGAGCCTGGAATTCTGCCCTCAGACAGCAGCAGTGTGACACACATCACCCCTCATGTCATTGGGCCACTTGGGGAGCCAGAACGCCAGCCATGTCCAGCAGGGAAGAGGAGCCCCCCACTCAGGTGGCAGTGGAGGCCAGTGGGGAGTCAGCCCCTCCCCCTGGTAACAGAGTGTGCTCCCCTCCCCCTGTGGGACTAGAGCAGATTTCTGACACTTGTGTCCTCAGAGTCCTGGAGGGAGAAGAGACGGGGTGAGGTGGGGCTGAAAAGCTGATCAAAGGAATCATGGCTGAAACTGCTGTGATTTGGTAAAAGACAGACTCAGAGATTCAAGAGCTCACCACAGACAGGATGAACCCAAAGCAGTCCATACCAAGACACGTCGTAGTGAAACTTCGGAAAAGTAAAGACAAAGACAGAGTCTTGAAAGCAGTGAGAAAGAACTTTACCTGTAGGGAAGACGGAAATGATAGATTTCGTGTCAGAAACCACGGAGCCAGAAGGAAGTGACGACATCCTTCAAGTGCTAGGAGACCCTGAAGAATCAGAGGCTGATGAAAGCACCACAGGCGACTCTGCACCCTCAGACAGCAGCCAGCAAACGGACCAGTTTCTTGAAGAGCACAGACTGCCACGGGTCACCAGGAAATAGATCATTTGAATAGTCCTGCAACTATTAAAGAAATTAAATATCTAATTTGAAAGCTCCCATAAAAAAAGTCTCCAGGCCCAGGTGGTTTCTGGAAAATTCTATCATATGTTTAAAGAGTTAACACTAATTCTACAGTCTCTTCCAGAAAAACAGAAGGGGAGGGAACACTTTTTAACTCATTTGTGAGGTTAGTATTTCCCTGATACCAAAATCAGTTAGTACGAAGCAAAACTAAATTACAGACATGAATACAGGTGCTTAGGTATAAATGTAACAAAACGTATAGGATTTGTACGCTGAAAACTACACAACACGGATGAAAGGATCAAAGATCTGAATAAGTGGAGAGACATACCACGTACACGGATTGGGAGATGCAACCTAGTTAACATGTCAGTTTTCCCCAAATTGATACACAGGTTTGATGCATTTCCTATCAAAATCCCAGCAAGATATTTTGTAGATATAGACAAGTGTTCTAGAAGTTATATGGAAAGGCACAAGAAGTAGAATCGCTGGAAGCGTTTGAAAAAGAAGAGTTAAAAGAGAGGAATCAGTCCGCCTGGTTTCAAGATGTACTTTAGAGTTACAGCAGTGAAGACTGTGAGGCAGCAGTAGAGGGACTGACGCAGTAATCAGTGGAACAACATCATGAACCCAGAAACAGACCCAAACAAATACACCCAACTGATTTTTGACGGAGGTGCAAAAAGCAAGTCAGGGGAAGGACCGTCTTCTTAGCAAATGGCGCTGGAGCCGTTGGGCACCCATTGAGAGAAAAATGAACCTCACGCCGAATCTCACACCTTACACAAAAATTAACTCAGAATGGATCATGGTATTAAAGGGAAAAGGTAAAACGATAACACTTTTAGAAAAACACCTAAGAGAAAATCTCCAGGACCCAGGGTAGGCAGAGACCTTAGACTTGACATCAAAAAGGGAATGATTGGTAAACTGAACATCAAATTTAAAAGCTTTTGTTCTGCAGAGGACTCCATTAGGAGGATGAAAACACAAGCTACAGACAGGGAGAAGATATTTGCAGACCACCTACCTGCCAAAGGTCTTTCATCTAAAATATATAAAGAACTGTCAACGCCCAATAGCAGAAAAGCCAACAGCCTGATTAGAACATGGGCAGAAGTCATGAAGAGACATTTATTTCGCCAACGAAGACAGTCAGATGGGAATAAGCACATGAAGATGTTCAACATCACTAGCCGTTAGGGAAGTGCAAATTACAGCCACAGGGAGACATCACTACACACCAAACAGAATGACCGAAGTTAAATAAGTAGTGAGAACAGCAAATGCTGGCGAGGATGCAGAGGGTCACTCATGCGTGGCTGGTGGACATGTAGAATGGTGCAGCCGCTCTGGAAAACAAGTGGGCGGTTTCTTAAAAACTAAACATGCAGCTAGCGTCTGACCTGGCAGTTGCACCCTGAGTATTTATCCCAGGGAAATGGAAATCTGTGTTGCCACAGAAACCTATACGTGAATATTAAAAGCAGCTTTATTCATAATGGGCAAAAACTGGAAATACCCCAGATGTCCTTCAGTGGGTAGATGGTTAAGCAAATGATGTGCATCCATACTGTGGAACCCTACTCAGCTGTAAAAAGGCATGATTTACTGATTGCTTCAACACCCTCCAGGAGTCTGCAGAGAATTATGCTGAGTGAAAAAAAACCAATCCCCAGAGCTACATACTGTATGATTCCCTGTGCATAACATTCTTGATATGACAGAATTATTGAAATGCAGAACAGATAGGGCTTGCTAGGGGTTAAGGAGGAGACCAGGTGGGTGGGAAGTGGGTGCGCCTGTAAAAGAGAAGCGGGAGGGACCGTGTGATGGAATGTTCTGTAACCTGACCTTCTAGTCACTATCCTGGTTGTGATGCTGGGTGATCACGAGATGTTACCTTAGGTATAACAGGGTGCGGGGTACAGTGGACCTCTGTGTATTATTTCTTACAACTGCATGCCATTTACAATTATCTTAGAATTAAAGGTTAAAAAAAAATTAAAGACTCTGCATAAACAAAATTGTGATTTCACTACCTCTTGGCACAGTGGTGAAATGGAATGTACCTAACAGGAGGATATAAGCACCAAGTAATGATTAAGTAATAAATTATCTAAATTGTAAGAAAAGAAAAAAGGAAGGAGAGATGGGGGTGGTGATATAAGGGAATTAACTCTTTCTCTGCCGTAACTGGAAATCAACAGCTAATGTCTTAGATTGATGAATCAGGCAGTAGCAATGTAAAATCGTTACTTAGAAAGTTGGCCCTAGATCCGGAAGACCCTGGAGTTGCTGCCTCTGGGAAGCAGTTTATAGGGTTGCCTGGGTTGGGACCAGATGGTTGTTTTTTGTTATACACTTCTGGGGACTATTTACGTTTTTAAACTTCCTACATGTATCTCTTTGATAAAAATAAAAACAGGGACGACAACACAATGCACTAGTGGTGAGGAGACTTTTCCTCCCGCATACTCGAGTGTAGTTCGTTACGTGAAGTATTTTGTATTCGGAATGAACATTACTAACATGAAGGTGAGAGGCACTTAACAGTTGCTCCTCATTTCTGAATGCTTACCTATACGGCAACACTACTTAACATTTTAAATACATTTTCTCATTGAATCCTCGCCCGGCTTTTTTAAAGCAGAAGCATTCTTCCCAGGGTTTCGACCCCATGAGGCCCAGGGTGGTGCAGGGGTGCAGGCTCGGGACCTGTGAACCAACATTCTGGCTTTTAATTCAGGGGGCAGCAGCGGGTAATTAATCACATGTGTGATACCAAACCCAAGATGCTTCTTGATAAGATTTGTTATTTCTTATTTATTGTATTTTTAAAAGTTGAATAGGTAAGTTATGGACATGGTACAAAATTCAGATGGTAAGGAGATGCCTGGTGAGGAGAGGTCCCCAGTTCCCCCACCCCCCCGCCCCTGGAAAGAACCATTGGCATCAGTTTCTCGTGTGTCCCTGCACGGGCGGTCTGTCCGTATCCGAGCACACACGTGCATTTGTTCCCAAATGATTACCTAGTGCACACTTTGCACCTCATTGTTTACACGCAACAGTGTATCTCGACATATCTTGGCACATAAAGCTGCCTCGTCCATTTCCCTCCCATTATAATGGCTGTACCATATTTTGTGTAACCAGTGATCTAGTCATACATATTTAATTTGTCTCTGTTACACATTTTACTAAACCCTCTGGGATAGATTGCAGAAGTAGAATTGCTGGGTGTAGGGCTTGGTTATTTTTATCTTGACAGACATTTCCAGTTGCCCTTCATGCGGGATTTAAGCTGGTGCACACCATGGGCAGTCAGGGCGAACGCCTGTTTATCCACACTCTAAGGGGCCACACAGTGTACCTGCGGGCTTCTTGATCTTTGCCAGCCTGACGGTCATAGTCTGTTACATTGCAGTTTGTACTTACGAGTGAGGCTGTGTATCTTTTCATATGGTCGAGTCAGATCTCTTAAGTGTCTTTCTACAGCCGTTTTTCTGTTGGGTGGCTGGTGGTTTTCCCATACGTTTTCCCTAGCGCTCGGTGTGGTAGGTGAGTTTGCCCTTCGCGGTGAAGTTAGTTTTAAGGTTTTCCCTGTTTGTCGCTTGCCTTTGTTCAGAGATGTCTCGGTTCTCTAGAAGCAGGGCCTGCAACTGGAGATTGTGTTTGATGATTCAGGGTGTGTTCTCAGGAGAAGGCGAGGAAAGGAAGCAGGATGGGGCAGAGGAAAAAGATGTGTATCTGCCCACTTACGGGCACGTAAGGGGCCCCTAAAGGCCACACAGGCGCCTCTTTGTCCCCAGTACGTAGCAGCTTCCTCACCTCCTCCTCATGATCCGGGCCGGTTGCCCCTGCAGAACAGTGCCACCTTTCTCTGCTTGCTTGACTGCTGGCATCAGGAGGGGACTGCGGTTTTAAGTTTAGATCCCTTTTGTGTCCCCTGGTAGAAGCATTTGACCCCTAGAGCCAGGCTCTCAAAACAGATGGAGCCAAAAGTTTCAGGGCTGGGAGCACGTGCTGCCCAAGCGGGTCTCCTGGATTGATGGTGATCAGAGCCACTCCTGCTGCCGTACCTTGGACCCCAGACCCATCCGTTCTGTCCACTGGGGCCCAGGCGTGGTGTAATGACCGTTGGTTCCAGATGTGCCCTGCATTCTGAGGAGATGTGGCATCCTTTCAGGTGTCCCCTCCTGGATGTGCCCCGACCCTGTAGAGGACCTTGACGGTGGTCTGGGCCCCTGAGTTTCAGCATTTTCTCAGACCCTCTTTTCCAAGCCTTGAACAGTTTCCTTCCCCCGTGTACTGTTACTCAAGTGAGTGACTGTGAGTCCCTTCGGAGGGAACTGGGGGCGTTGCTGCAGCGCACACTTGTGTCGGTGTTACAGATTCCTTCTCCTGGGGCTTGGCCTTTCCCTCAGGCACTTCCTGGGACTGGAAACCGGGTCAGAGACTGCCACTTTGCGTTGGAGCAGCACACTCAGGGGTGGTGTCCTTGTTTGTATACATGAGGCGGGACCGTGGTTGGCTCCCAGCAGCTCTCTTGCCCCTGGGAACGCTCCTGCTCTAGTTGCATCTCTGTGGGGCCTGCATACCAGCTCCTCCTCCCCGCCATTTGACCATTTACAGTCACCGCCCACTGCAGTGAGCACGCCTGCCTGCCCTGCTCCTGGTGGCTGAGTGCTGCCACCTGGCTTCTGCTCTTGCAGGGTTCTGCCTTCCCCCTCGCTCCAGGAAGCCTAGTGCTAAAGCATGTTCCCCATTAGCTCTCCCCCTGAGAACAGCCACCACAGAGCTGCTGGGTGGTGCCAGCACCCCTGCCAGCCCATTCGTTCCAGCTCATCCTTGAGAGTGAGGTGTCTTCCCAGCCCTCCCAAGTAGCAGGGGCAGTCGTGGGGTTCCAGGCCTTACACGGTAGACCCCGTCCAGCGGACCCGCCTCTCTGCATCTTTTGGAACCTTTATCCACAGTTTGCTCGGTAGTTCTTCAATCTCCACTGAGTTTAACATGGGCCTTGTGTTTGCCGAGCTTCTAAGCTGTGCTAGCAGTGCATGAGGGTCGTGTCCGGGCCCCTGACCAGGGTTAAGTGCAGAGGCCCGTAGACACGCTCATCCAGCTGGGGGTCCATCCACCTCCATCTGGCACCTGCTGCTCCATCAGTGTTCAGTCTCTCTTCCCGGCGGGTCCCAATCGTGCTATGTTGAGATTTGATCCAGGAACAGGTCTTATGGCCAGGAGGGGCGGAAGGGGCAGACCCTGAGGAGAACAGCATTGTCATGAAAGGTGCCCATCCCAGTGAGGCCTGTGTATCGTTTTTGAGCAAGGGGTGTGTGTGTGTGCATATGTGTGTATGGGGGTCCTGTGGCTTCTAACAAGTGGGATTGGGCCACTTCTGCAGGCCTAGAGTGTTGAGAAGGGTATGAGATTGAGGTTCTCAAGTGCATCTACCTAGGTGTCCCCCCCCCCACGTCTCAGAGTCCTGCCCTTCCATCAGGGCAACTTGTTGATCGAGGTCAAATAGGTGGATGTTACAGGGAGGCTGACTTCGGCTCAGTATAAAGATGGACTTCTCTTGTATCTCATCAGCAATTATTTTTGGAAATACTTTCCGCTGTTTAGAGCTGAAGTGACGAGCTCACCAGCACGTTCCTGTGTTGGCTGCAGTCTCTATAAGGGCGGCAGGAATGGCAGTGGGGTTAGCGGGTGCCCGAGACAGTCCGGCTTTTGCTGCCAGGGCTGATGGAGCTGATGTGACCGCTAGTCAGATGTCCCCTTGGTCTGTGTTGTTCCATCACGTTCATCCCTCTGCAGCTGTGTCCTGAATGTGCTATGATCAGTTAATTGGCACAGCACCCCGCGCCATGTCATCTCACGGCGAGTGTGGGCTGGTCCCTGACATCGCTGAAGGAGGCGCTGCACATTGGTCAGGACCGGCAGGGGACCGCCCAGGACGGTGGGGAAGGCTTTTGTAAGAACTGCCCAGGAGGCACACTTTGTCCCACCTGGAGTTACAGCAGGAATGAGAGCTGCAATTTTCCTTTTTGACAAAACGTGTTTTACTAATACATATTTTGCAGCAAAACAAGTCTCAAATGAGTGAGGACTCACCTCTGTGAAGAAAGTAGAATCCTTCTCGGTGATCTGTGAGCCTGAATTTGAAGTGTGGTGGCACTTTGAGAAAGGCAAGATGGTGGTGGTGACATTGTGTCCCCCAGGCCACGTGGAGGCGGGGCAGTCCTTGTACAGTCCTGCAGACATGATAACACCAGGGCACTTTTATATGACCCCAACGTAGGCAATATTTTTTTAATTACTATTTGAATGTAAGCAAAATTAATAATTTGGGATGATACACATCTAGAAGTGGTAACTAATATACAGTATAATACTGATTATGATTCAAAAGGTTTTTAGCAAATGCAGTTATTGAGTGAAGCTAGGATACGGTTTTTTTATTGTGGTGAAATATGCATAACATAAAATTAACTGTGTTTAAGTGTATATTTCATGGTACTAAGTACTCTCACGTAGTTGTGCAGCCATCACCGCCATCCATTTCCAGAACTTTTTCTTCTCAGAACTTTTCAGTACAATATATATATACACACACCACATATTATTTGTCCATTCATCTATCAATGGGCATTGGGTTGTTTCCAACTTTTGACTACTGTGAATAATGCTGTTACGAACATGGGTATACAAATGTCTGTTTGGGTCTCTGCTTTCAGTTTTTTTTCTTTTTTTAATTGTGTTAAAATATAGCATAAAATGTACCATCTTAAACATTTTTAAGGACGCAGTTCAATAGTATGAGATACGTTCACGTGGTTGTGCAGCCATCACCACCATCCATTACCTTAACTCTTTTCATCTTGTAAATCTGAAACTATACCTATTAAACAAAAACTCCGCATTCTTTCCTCCCCACAGCCCCTGGCAACCATCGTTCTGTCTCTGTGAATTTGACTTCTCTAGGAAGTTCACATGAGTGGAATCACACACTGTTAGTCTTTTTGTGACTGGCTTGTTTCACTTAGCCTAGTATTCTCAAGTTTTACCCGTGTTGTAATGTACTGCAGAGTTTCCTTCCTTTTTAAGGCTGAACAATATACTATTGTATGGATACACCACAGCTCGCTTATCCGTTCATTCATCAGTGGACACTTGGGTTGCTTCCATGTTGTAGTTATTGTGAATGATGCTGCTATGAACATGGGTATACAAAAATCTCTTGGAGACCCTGCTTTTACTTCTTTTGGGTCTGTCTATACCCAGAAGTGGAATTGCTGGGTCATATGGTAATTCTATTTTTAATTTTTTGAGGAACCTCCATACTGTTTTCCACAGCAGCTGCGCCATTTTATATTCCCACCAACAGTACACAGGCGTTCCAGCGTCTCTGCATCCTCGCTAGCACTCGTTATTTTCTCTGTTTGTGTTTTGTTTTTCACTAGCCATCCTAATGAGTTTGAGGTGGTATCTCATTGTAGTTTTGATTGTATTTCTCTAATGATTAGTGATCTCAAGCGTCTTTTCATGTTCTTATTGGACATTTGTGTATCTTCTTTGGAGAAAAGTCTGTTCAAATCTTGTACCCATTTCGGCATCAGGCGTTTTTTGTTGGGTTTTAGGAGTTCTCAGTATATTCTAGGTATTAATCCCTTGCCAGATATATGATTTGCAAATATTTTCTCCCATTCCGTAGGTCACTCTTTTACTCTGGATAGTGTCTCTTAATGTACAAAATTTTTAAATCTTGTTGAACTCCAGTATGTCTGTTTTTTTGCCTTTGTCGCCTGTGCCTTTGGTGTCATATCCAAGAAATCATTGCCAAGTCCAATATCATGAAGCTTTTGTCCTATGTTTTCTTCTAAGAGTTTTATTGTCTGCTTGCAGTTCTTTTACATAGATATCCAGAAGTGGAATTGCTGGATCATATGGTAATTCTGTGTTTTATTTCTTAAGGAATGACCATTCTGTTCTCCACAGTGGCTGTACCATTTTACAGTCCCACCAGCAGTGCACAAGGGTTCCAGTTTCTCCATGTCCTCACCAACACATTATTTTCTGTTTTGATAGTAGCTGTCCAGATGGGCGTGAAGTAGTATCTCACTGTGGTTTTCATTTGCATTTCGCTAGTTACTAGTGATATTGAGAATCTTTTCATGTGCTTATTGGCCATCTATACACCTTCTTTGGAGAAATATCTAAGTCCTTTGCATATTTCTTAATCAGGTTGTCTGGTTTTTTGTTTTGGAGTTATAGGAGTTCTTTATGTATTCTGGGTATTAACTTCTTATCAGATATATGATTGCAAATATTTTCTTCCATTGGGTAGGTTGTCTTTGCACTCTATTGATGGTGTCCTTTGATGTACAAAGTTTTAAATTTTGATGAAGTCCAGTTCGTCATTTTTTTTCTCTTATTGCCTGTGCTTTTTTTTTCCACATTTAAGGTTTTTAAAATTGTGTTAAAATACACATAACATAAAATTTACCATCTTAACCATGTTTAAGTGTACAGTTTAAGTGTTCTAACATTCACGTTGCTGTGCAACCATTACCACCATTCACCTCCAGGATTGTTTTCACCTTGCCAGACTGACACTCTGTACCTATTAAACAATAACCCCGTTTCTCCCTCATCCCAGCCTCTGACAGCCACCATTCCACTTTCTGTCTCTCTGAATTTGACTACTCTGGGATACCTCATATAAGTGGAATCATATAGTATTTACCTTTTTGTGCCTGGGCTTATCCATGTTGTAGCATGTATCAGAATTTCCTTCCTTTTCTTTTTTTTTTTTTGCGGTACGCGGGCCTCTCACTGTTGTGGCCTCTCCCGTTGCGGAGCACAGGCTCCGGACGCGCAGGCTCAGTGGCCATGGCTCACGGGCCTAGCCGCTCTGTGGTATGTGGGATCTTCCCGGACCGGGGCACGAACCCGTGTCCCCTGCATCGGCAGGCGGACTCTCAACCACTGCGCCACCAGGGAAGCCCTCCTTCCTTTTTAACGATGAGTAATATCCCACTGTTTATAACACATTTTGTTTATCCAATTCTTCTGTCAAGAATTGAGTTGCTTCCACCTTTTGTTATTGCCTGTGCTTTTGGTATCATATCCAATAAATCATTACCACATCCAATGTCATGAAGCTTTTCCTCTCTGTTTTCTTCTAAGAGTCTTATAGTTTTAGGTCTTAAATTTAGGTGTTTGATCCACTTGAGTTAATTTTTGTGTATGGTGTTAGCTAAGGGTCAAACTTGATTCTTTTGTGTGTGGAGTCTTGTTTTCCCAGTACCACTTGTTGAAGAGATTGTCCTTTCCCCATTGAATGGTCTTGGCACCCTTATCAAAAATCAACTGACGCTGTATATGAGGGTTTATTTCTGAGCTCTCTATTCTATTTCATTGCTCTGCGTGTCTGTCTTGATGCCAATACCACACTGTTGGTTATTGTAGCTTTGTAGTAAGTTTTGAAATCAGGAAGTGTGAGAATAGATGAAAGGTAATATTGATAAATTTAAGGAAGGGTTTGCATTTAGTTTACATGAGCACATAAGAAGAGAATAGGGCTTCCCTGGTGGTGCAGTGGTTGAGAGTCTGCCTGCCGATGCAGGGGACACGGGTTCGTGCCCCGATCCGGGAAGATCCCACATGCCGTGGAGCAGCTGGTCCTGTGAGCCATGGCCGCTGAGCCTGCGTGTCCGGAGCCTGTGCTCTGCAACAGGAGAGGCCACAACAGTGAGAGGCCCACGTATTGCCAAAAAAAAAAAAAAAAAAAAAAAATAGAAGAGGATAGAAAGACCTCTGCTAGCTGCACATCTGTGACAACGTTCTGGAATGTTCATTTGTAACAACCTTAAGTATGAGCCAGTAATTAGATGTGCTGCTTATTTATTTCTAAGCTGTTCTGTCAGAGGGGTGGATTCTCAGCCCTGTAGAGAGTGGGGAAACTAATACACAGTTTAGTTTTATTCTCTCCCCCTCACCCCCAGCTTAGAAAGGATAAAATCTAAAACTTTTTAGAATGAGTATGCATTTCCCTTTGGAGCTACCCAGCACACACTGAACGGCTTTTGAATGCAGCTGTTCTGAAGTTTAGGATGCTCATCTGACTGTGCCTAGACTCAGCCTATATCTGCCACTGTGCCCTGTGTGAGCTTCTGCCAGTCCCTCTCATTTCCGTGCCAGTTTTCTTCTCTGTGGGCAGATGGTTGCCTGGCACAGCAGTAGGTGAACTGGCTCAGGCCTCTGTGTTTACCTTGCTTGCGTTTGATAATCCCCAGAGTAACCTGTCTGCTTGGTTCCCCAGTCAGAGAGGGCATCTGCAAACAAAGACAGTTTGATTTCTTCCCTCCCAATCTTTACCTCCTATTTCCTTTTCTTGTCTTACTGCATTATCTAGGACTTCCAATACAGTATTGAAAAGCAGTGGTGAGAGGGGACATCCTTTCCTTGTTCCTGGTCCTAGGCAATCTTAGAGCTTCTTACCATTAAGTATTGATGTTAGCTGTAGGTTTTTTGTACATGTTCCTTATCAAGTTGAGGAAGTTCCCCTCTATTTCTAGTTTGCTGAGAGTTTTTGTTATGAGTATTAGAGATTGTCAAATGCTTCTTCTGCATCTGTTGATACCATATGATTTTTCTCTTTAGCCTGTTAAAGTGGTGGATCACATTAAATAATTTTTGAATGTAGAGTCAACTTTGCATACCTGGGATAAATCCCACTTGCTTTTGGTTTATAATTCTTTTTATACGTTGTTGGATTTGATTTGCTAATATTTTGTTGAGGATTTTTGTATCTATGTTTATGAGAAATATTGGTCTTTCCTTTCTTGTAGTATCTTTGGTTTTGATACTAAGGTAATGCTGCCTCAAAAAATGGGTTAGGAAGTGTTTTTCTCTTTTCATTTTCTGGAAGAGATTATAGAGAATTGATATAGTTTCTTCGTTAAATGTTGAGTAGAATTAACCAGTGAATCTGTCTAGGCCTGATACTTTCTGTTTTAGAAAGTTATTATTGATTCGGTTTCTTTAATAGCTTATATGCCTATTCACATTATCCATTTCTCCTTATGTGAATTTTGGTAGATTGTGTCTTTCAAGGAATTCCACTGGTGGTCCAGTGGTTAGGACTCTGCGCTTCCACTGCAGGGGGCCTGGGTTCAATCCATGGTCAGGGAACTAAGATCCTGCAAGCTGCACAGCGCGGCCAAAAAAGAAAGAATTCCGTTGGGATCTGAGAACATACTTTGTATGGTTTCTGTTCTTTTAAATTTGTTAAGGTGTGTTTTATGGCCCAGAATGTGCTCTGTCGTGGTGAATGTTCATGTGAGCTTAAGAAGAATGTGTATTCTGTTGAATGCTGTTGTTGGATGAAGTAGCCTGTTGATGTTAGTTATATGCAGTTGGTGGAAGATGTTGAGTTCACCTTTCTCCTTGATCATTTTCTGCCTGCTGGATCTGTCATTTTCTGTCCACTTCTGAGAGGGGGGTGTTGAAGTCTTCAGCTGTAATAGTGGATTCATCTGTTTCTCCCCGTAGTTCTATCTTTAAAGTCGGTTTCTTGTAGACAGCGTATACTTGTGTCTTGAATTTTTTATCCAGTCTGACAGTTTTTGTCTTTTAATTGGTATATTCAGACGATTCACATTTAAAGTGATTAATGACATAGTTGGATTAATATTTACCGTATTTGTAATTGTTTTCTATTTGTTGCTCTTGTTCTTTGTTTTGTCTTCTATTCTATTTCTGCTTTATCTGGTTTTATTTGAGCATTTTTATAATTCCATTGTTTCTCCTTTCTTAACATATTAATGATACTTCTTGTTATTTTGTTTTTTATTATTTTATTTATTTTATTTTTGGCTCCTTTGGGTCTTCGTTGCTGCCTACGGGCTTTTCTTTAGTTGGGGCGAGCAGGAGATACGCTTTGTTGCGGTGCGTGGGCGTTTCATTATGGTGGCTTCTCTTTTATTTATTTATTTATTATACAGCAGGTTTTATTAGTTCTCTGTTTTATACATATTAGTGCATATATGTCAATCCCAATCTTCCAGTTCATCCCACCACCACCACCACCACCACCATCCATGCCCCCACTTTCCCCGCTTGGTGTCCATATGTTTGTTCTCTACACCTGTGTCTATTTCTGCCTTGCAAACTCGTTCATCTGTACCATTTTTCTAGATTCCACATATGCGTATATGCGTTAATGTACGATATTTGTTTTTCTCTTTCTGACTTATTTCACTCTGTATGACAGTCTCTAGGTCCATCCACGTCTCTGCAGATGACCCAATTTCGTTCCTTTTTATGGCTGAGTAATATTCCTTTGTATATATATATGTACCACATCTTCTTTACCCATTCGTCTGTTGATGGGCATTTAGGTTGTTTCCATGACCTGGCTATTGTAAATAGTGCTGCAATGAACAGTGGGGTGCATATGTTTTTTTTTTAGCTATGTTTTTCTCTGCGTATATGCCCAGTAGTGGGATTGCTGGGTCATATGGTAGTTCTATTTGTAGTTTTTTAAGGAACCTCCATACTGTTCTCCATAGTGGCTATATCAATTTACATTCCCACCAGCAGTGCAAGAGGGTTCCCTGTTCTCCACACCCTCTTCAGCATTTGTTGTTTGTAGATGTTCTGATGATGCCCATTCTAACTGGTGTGAGGTGATACCTTATTGTAGTTTTGATTTGCATTTCTCTAATGATTAGTGATGTTGAGCATCTTTTCATGTGTTTGTTGGCCATCTGTATGTCTTCTTTGGAGAAATGTCTACTTAGGGCTTCTGTCCACTTTTTTTTTTTTTTTTTTTTTG
>NW_021703776.1:8763129-8788564 GCF_005190385.1 Monodon monoceros | reverse complement strand
AACTGGTGTGAGGTGATACCTTATTGTAGTTTTGATTTGCATTTCTCTAATGATTAGTGATGTTGAGCATCTTTTCATGTGTTTGTTGGCCATCTGTATGTCTTCTTTGGAGAAATGTCTACTTAGGGCTTCTGTCCACTTTTTTTTTTTTTTTTTTTGGTGGTACACGGGCCTCTCACTGTTGTGGCCTCTCCTGTTGCGGAGCACGGGCTCCGGACACGCAGGCTCAGTGGCCATGGCTCACGGACCTAGCCGCTCCGCAGCATGTGGGATCTTCCCGGACCGGGGCACAAACCTGTGTCCCCTGCATCGGCAGGCGGACTCTCAACCACTGCGCCACCAGGGGAGCCCCTGCCCACTTTTTGATTGGGTTGTTTGTTTTTTTAATATTGAGCTGCATGAGCTGTTTATATATTTTGGAGATTAATCCTTTGTCAGTTGAGTTGTTTGTAAATATTTTCTCCCATTCTGAAGATTGTCTTTTCGTCTTGTTTACAGTTTCCTTGGCTGTGCAAAAGCTTTTAAGGTCCATTAGGTCCCATTTGTTTATTTTTGTTTTTATTTCCATTACTTCAGGAGGTGGGTCAAAAAAGATCTTGCTGTGATTTATGTCACAGAGCGTTCTTCCTATGTTTTCCTCTAAGAGTTTTATAGTGCCCAGTCTTACATTTAGGTCTGTAATCCATTTTGAGTTTATTTTTGTGTATGGTGTTAGGGAGTGTTCTGATTTCATTCTTTTACATGCAGCTGTCCAGTTTTCCTCACACTACTTATTGAAGATACTGTCTTTTCTCCATTGTATATCCTTGCCTCCTTTGTCGTAGATTAGTTGACCATAGGTGCGTGGGTTTATCTCTGGGCTTTCTATCCCGTTCCATTGTTCTATATTTCTGTTTTTGTGCCAGTACCATATTGTCTTGATGTCTGTAGCTTTGTAGTATAGTCTGAAGTCAGGGAGTCTGTTTCTTCCAGCTCCATTTTTTTTCCTTGAGACTGCTTTGGCTATTCGGGGTCTTTTGTGTCTCCATACAAATTTTAAGATTTTTTGTTCTAGTTCTGTAAAAAATGCCGTTGGTAATTTGCTAGGGATTGCATTGAATCTGTAGATTGCTTTGGGTAGTATGGTCATTTTCACAATGTTGATTCTTCCAATCCACTAACATGGTATATCTTCCCATCTGTTTGTGTCATCTTTGATTTCTTTCATCAGTGTCTGATAGTTTTCCGAGTACAGGTCTCTTACCTCTTTAGGTAGGTTTATTCCTAGGTATTTTATTCTTTTTGTTGCGGTGGTGAATGGGATTCTTTCCTTAATTTCTCTTTCTGATCTTTCGTTGTTAGTGTATAGGAATGCAAGAGATTTCTGTGCATTAATTTTGTATCCTGCAGCTTTACCAGATTCATTGATTAGCTCTAGTAGTTTTCTGATGGCATCTTTGGGATTATCTATGTATAATATCATGGCATTTGCAAACAGTGACAGTTTTCCTTCTTCTTTTCCAATTAGTATTCCTTCCTTTTATTTCTTTTTTTTCTCTGATTGCCGTGGCTAGGACTTCCAAACCATGTTGAATAATAGTGGCGAGAGTGGACATCCTTGTCTTGTCCCTGACCTTAGAGGAAATGCTTTTAGTTTTTCACCATTGAGAATGATGTTTGCTGTGGGTTTGTTGTATGTGGCCTTTATTATGTTGAGGTAGGTTCCCTCTGTGCCCACTTTCTGGAGAGTTTTTTTCATGAATGGGTGTTGAATTTTGTCAAAAGCTTTTCTGCATCTATTGAGATGATCACATGGTTTTTATTCTTCAGTTTGTTAATATGGTGTATCACATTGATTGATTTGCATATATTGAAGAATCCTTGCATCTCTGGGATAAATCTCAGTAGATCATGGTGTATGAGGCTTTTAATGTGTTGTTGGATTATGTTTGCTAGTATTTTTTTGAGAAATTTTGCATCTATTTTCATCAGTGATATTGGTCTGTAATTTTCTTTTTTTGTAGTATCTTTGTCAGGTTTTGGTATCAGGGTGATGGTGGCCTTGTAGAATGAGTTTGGGAGTATTCCTTCTTCTGTAATTTTTTGGAAGAGTTTGAGAAGGATGGGTGTTAGCTCTTCTCTAAATGTTTGATAGAATTCACCTCTGAAGCCATCTGGTCCAGAACTTCTGTTTGTTGGAAGATTTTTAATCACAGTTCCAACTCCGTAACTTGTGATTGGTCTGTTCATACTTTGTGTTTCTTCTGGTTCAGTCTTGGAAGGTTATACCTTTCTAAGAATTTGTCCATTTCTTCCAGGCTGTCCATTTTATTGGTGTAGAGCTGCTTGTAGTAGTCTCTTAAGATCCTTTGTATTTCTGCAGTGTGCATGGTAACTTTTCTGTTTTCATTGCTAATTTTATTGATTTGAGTCCTTCCCTCTTTTTCTTGATGAGTCTGGCTAAAGGTTTATCAATTTTGTTTATCTTCTCAAAGAACCAGCTTTTAGTTTTATTGATCTTTGCTGTTGTTTTCTTTGTTTCTATTTCATTTATTTCTGCTCTGATCTTTATGATTTCTTTCCTTCTAATAACTTTGGGTTTTGCTTGTTCTTCTTTCTCTAGTTCCTTTAGGTGTAAGTTTAGATTGTTTGAGATTTTTCTTGTTTCCTGAGGGAGACTTGTATTGCTATAAACTTCCCTCTTAGAACCGCTTTTGCTGCATCCCATAGGTTTTGGATTGTCATGTTTTCATTGTAATTTGTCTCTAGGTATTTTTTGGTTTCCTCTTTGATTTCTTCAGTGATGTCTTGGTTATTTAATAATGTATTGTTTAGTCTCCATGTGTTTGTGTTCTTTACGTTTTTTCCCCTGTAATTGATTTCTAATCTCATAGCGTTGTGGTCGGAAAAGATGCTTGATATGATTTCAATTTTCCTAAATTTACTGAGGCTTGATTTGTGACCCAAGATGTGATCTGTCCTGGAGAATGTTCCATGTGCACTTGAGAAGAAAGTGTAATCTGCTGTTTTTGGATGGAATGTCCTATAAATATCAATTAAATCTATCTGATCTACTGTGTCATTTAAAGCTTGTGTTTCCTTATTAACTTTCTGTGTGGATGATCTTTCCATTGGCGTAAGTGAGGTGTTAAGGTCCTCCACTATTATTGTGTTACTGTCGATTTCCTCTTTTATAGCTGTTAGCATTTGACTTATGTATTGAGGTGCTCCTGTGTTGGGTGCATATATATTTATAATTGTTATATCTTCTTCTTGGATTGATCCCTTGATCATTATGTAGTGTCCGTCCTTGTCTCTTTTTTTTTTTTTTGCAGTATGCGGGCCTCTTACTGTTGTGGCCTCTCCTGTTGCGGAGCACAGGCTCTGGACGCGCAGGCTCCAGATGCGCAGGCCCAGTGGCCATGGCCCACGGGCCCAGCCGCTCCGCGGCATGCGGGATTCTCCCGGACTGGGGCACGAACCCACGTCCCCTGCATCGGCAGGTGGACTCCCAACCACTGCGCCACCAGGGAAGCCCCTTCCTTGTCTCTTGTAACATTCTTTATTTTAAAGCCTATTTTATCTGATATGAGCATTGCTACTCCAGCTTTTTTAAAATTTCCATTTGCATGGAATATCTTTTTCCATCCCCTCACTTTCAGTCTGTATGTATCCCTAGGTCTGAAGTGGGTCTCTGGTAGACAGCATATACATGGGTTTTGTATTTGTATCCATTCAGCGAGCCTGTGTCTTTTGGTTGGAGCATTTAATCCATTCACATTTAAGGTAATTATTGATATGTATGTTCCTATTACCATTTCCTTAATTGTTATGGGTTTATTTTTCTAGGTCCTTTTCTTCTCTTGTGTTTCCCACTCAGAGAAGTTCCTTTAGCATTTGTTGTAGAGCTGGTTTGTTGGTGCTGAATTCTCTTAGCTTTTGCTTGTCTGTAAAGCTTTTGATTTTTCCGTTGAATCTGAATGAGATCCTTGCTGGGTAGAGTAATATCGGTTGTAGGTTCTTCCCTTTCATCACTTTAAATATATCATGCCACTCCCTTCTGGCTTGTAGAGTTTCTGCTGAGAAATCAGCTGTTAAACTTATGGGAGTTCCCTTGTACGTTATTTGTTGTTTTTCCCTTGTTGTTTTTAATAATTTTTCTTTGTCTTTAACTTTTGTCAACTTGATTACTGTGTATTTCGGCGTGTTTGTCCTTGGGTTTATCCTGCCTGGGACTCTCTGTGCTTCCTGGACTTGGGTGGCTATTTCCTTTCCCATGTTAGGGAAGTTTTCGACTATAAATCTCTTCAAATATTTTCTCGGGTCCTTACTCGCTCTCTTCTTCTCCTGGGACCCTATAATGTGAATGTTGGTGGGTTTAATGTTGTCCCAGAGGTCTCTTAGGCTGTCTTCATTTCTTTTCATTCTTTTTTCTTTATTCTGTTCCATGACAGTGAATTCCACCATTCTGTCTTCCAGGTCACTTATCTGTTCTTCCGCCTCAGTTATTCTGCTATTGATTCCTTCTAGTGTAGTTTTCATTTCAGTTATTGTATTGTTCATCTCTGTTTGTTTGTTCTTTAATTCTTGTAAGTGTTTGTTCTTTAATTCTTCTAGGTGTTCGTTAAACATTTCTTGCATCTTCTCGATCTTTGCCTCCATTCTTGTTCTGAGGTCCTGGATCATCTTCACTATCATTATTCTGAATTCTTTTTCTGGAAGGTTGCCTATCTCCTCTTCATTTAGTTGTTTTCATGGGGTTTTATCTTGTTCCTTCGTCTGGTACGTAGCCCTCTACCTTTTCATTTTGTCTATCTGTGAATGTGGTTTTCGTTCCACAGGCTGCAGGATTGTAGTTCTTCTTGCTTCTGCTGTCTGCCCTCTGGTGGATGAGGCTATCTAAGAGGCTTGTGCAAGTTTCCTGATGCGAGGGGCTGGTGGTGGGTAGAGTTGGGTGTTGCTCTGGTGGGCAGAGCTCAGTAAAACTTTAATCCACTTGTCTGTTGATAGGCGGGTCTGAGTTCCCTCCCTGTTGGTTGTTTGTCCTGAGGTGACCCAGCACTGGTACCTACAGACTCTTTGGTGGGGCTAATGGCAGACTCTGGGAGGGCTCATGCCAGGGAGCACTTCCCAGAACTTCTGCTGCCAGTGTCCTTGTCCCTGCAGTGAGCCACAGCCATCCCCCGCCTCTGCAGGAGACCCTCCAACACTGGCAGGTAGTTCTGGTTCAGTCTCCTATGGGGTCACTGCTCCTTCCCCTGGGTCCCGATGCGCACACTACTTTGTGTGTGCCCTCCAAGAGTGGAGTCTCTGTTTCCCTCAGTCCTGTCAAAGTCCTGCAGTCAAATCCCACTAGCCTTCAAAGTCTGATTCTCTGGGAATTCCTCCTCCCATTGCCGGATCCCCAGGTTGGGAAGCCTGACGTGGGGCTCTGAACCTTCTCCAGTGGGTGGACTTCTGTGGTATAAGTGTTCTCCAGTTTGTGACTCACCCACCCAGCAGTTATGGGGTTTGATTTTATTGTGATTGCGCCGCTCCTACCATCTCATTGTGGCTTCTCCTTTGTCTTTGGATGTGGGGTGTCTTTTCTGGTGAGTTCCAGTGTCTTCCTGTCGATGATTGTCCAGCAGCTGGTTGTGATTCCGGTGCTCTCGCAAGAGGGAGTGAGCACATGTCCTTCTACTCCGCCATCTTGAACTCTGTGGCCCTCAATTATACTTCTTTATAAATATTTTTAGTGGTTGCCCTAGGGTTTGCAATTTACATTTACAACTAATCTTAATCCGTTTTCCAATAACGCTACATTGCCTCACAGGTAGTGCATGCACCTTGCAACCAAGTTAATTACCCAGTACATCTTGCTAGTTTTCTTTTGAACAAGCTGTTATCTGTTAGATCAGTTACAATAAGTAAAGTAGAAGGTACTATTTTACCTTCATTTATTTCTTCTCTCATGTTTTTTCCTTGATGTAGATCAACTTCTGACCAAATCATTTTCCTTCTCTCTGAATAAATTCTCTTAACATTTCCTGCCTGGTAATCATGAAATCTCCCAATTTTTGTTTGCCTGAGAAAGACTTTATTTCTCCTTCACTTTTGAAGGACAGTTTCACCAGATGTAGCATTGTAGGTTGGTGGGTTTTTCTGTCAGCACTGAGTGTTTCACCCTTCTCGTGCTTGCGTGGTTTCTGAAGAGAAGTTTGATATCGTCATCACCCCGGCTTCTCTGTAGCTAAGGTGCTATTTGGTGTTTTCCTGTTGCTTACTTCAAGGTTTTCTCTTGGTCTTTGATTTTTTTGCAATTTGAATATGATATGTCTAGGTGTAGTTTTTGGTTTTGTTTTTTGTTTTGCTGTTTATCCTGCTTGATGTCCTCTGAGCTCCCTGGGTCTGTGGTTTGGTGTCTGACATTGAGGAAGTTCTTAGGCATTATTGCTTCAAGCATTTCTTGTGTTTCTTTCTCCCCTTCTTTTCCTGGTAGTCCCACTACACATTTGTTATACCTTTCGTAATTTTCTATTGTTGGATAGTCTATTCCTTTTTTTTGGTTTGTTTTTTCCCTTCTTTTCTTTTTTCTCTTTCCTTTTCAGTTTGGGGAGTTTTTACTGACATATCTCCAAGCTGTGTCCATCTACTGGTGAACATTCGAATCAAAAGCGTTCTTCATTTCTGTTGTAATGTTTTCGGTTTTTAACATTTCCCGTTGATTTTTTTCCTTAGAATTTCCATCTCTTTGCGCACATCGCCGATCAGTTCTTGCATCATGTTCACTTTATTAGAGCCCTTAGCATGTTACTCATAGTTGTTTTAAATTCCTGGTCTGATAATCCCCAAATCTCTGCCATATCTGAGTCTGGTTCTGATGCTTGCCCTGCATGTTCAGTGTTCTTTGCCTATTACCATGCCTTATAATTTTTTGTTGAAAGCTGGGTATGGTGATTCGGGTAGAAGGAGCTGAGGTAAAGAGGCCTTCCTGCCTGGCCCCCAGAGTTTTGTCTCAAGCTTGTCCGTGCCCATGTCCAGCCCTTGGTCAGTCGCCTTCCGGTGCGCCTCCCAGGCCGGCTCCTGTGGCTTCTCCCCGGGGGCTGTGATCCTCTGTCCCCCGTTGCTCTCTCCAGTTTTGGGGGCAGCAGTTTGCCCTGTGACCTTGTTCTCTAATGGATCTGAGAAGACATGTTGACGTTTCAGTTTGTTCAGCTCTTTTCTTGTGAGGACAGGAGTGATGACGTCGAACTGGAGGCAGGAAGTCTGTTGTCACCCCGTTAACAGCGACCTTAAACATTCGAGTTAGTGAGAGGATGAGAAATGTTGGCTGTAAGAGAAATCAGTAACCCATTAAATCACATTTAAAAACTGTGTTAATTGGTGGAGATGTGACGTGAACACAGCTGACGCAGCACTGCGACTGCACCACACTCGGGGCCCTTTTCATTGAGGTTTGTTAGCCAGGTGCTTCATGGCCTCGTGTCACTTCATCTCTCTGTGCTCATCGCTCAGCTGCCAGGCCCTTCGTGACTTAACACGTTTACTTTTAGCAGGTTGTGCGGAACCATTGTTTTCAGTTTCCGACCATGACCCGGAAACACAAGCCATCCTTGTCTGTCCTTTTATTTATTTTTCATTTTTATTTTTATCTTTTGGTCATTTTTTTTTTTTTTTTTTTTTATCTTTTATCTCTAAGCCTGGAGTCTTAACCACTGGCCCGCCAGGGAAGCCCCTTGTCTGTCCTTTTAGGATCCAGAGTCCACCAAACTAGTTTTGAGGTGTGCTTTCCAGGACTTAGATGACAACATTGATGCAGTCTGGTGGGAAGTGTGGGAGTCTTCTCCACAGCTGGTAGAGATTTTGCTAAAAACTCGGAGCACGCCGCCTTGAGGAGCCCCCACCGCGAGCCGGGACGGCGGCCCAGGGGCCTGGTGGTGGGGATGCGCGAGGCTCTCGCACTGCTCTGCTGGCGCGCGGTGGTGTTGGCTCATCTTCCCCTTCTCATGGCACTTTCTCTCTCCACTTTCTTTCAGTACTTAGGTCAGTTAACATCCATCCCAGGATACCTGAATCCCTCCAGTAGGACTGAAATCCTGCATTACATAGACAATGCAAAGGTAACCCCATCTGCCTGACTCTGTCCTCCTAACCCTCAGCCTGCTCCACCTCCCAGCCCTGACCTCTGACCCTCAGCCCGCTCCACCTCCCAGCCCTGACCTCTGACCCTCAGCCTGCTCCACCTCCCAGCCCTGACTTCTGAGCCTCAGCCTGCCCCACCTCCCAGCCCTGACCTCTGACCCTCAATTTGCCCCACCTCCTAACCCCAAGCTCGGACCCTTGTTCTCTGACACCAGCTCTTGGCCCACTGACCTTGGGCCTTCATGGCCGTGAGGGACGACCCAGTCCCATCACGTTAAGGGTGCACTTGGCCCTTGGCTATCAAGACTGTTCCTCAGTCTGAACATGAACTTTATTCTCCAGACTTGCTCCTGGTGGTTCTGGGCTGTTTCACAATTCACGTTTTCGAGATATCCAAACCACATGCCACAGGTCTGAGTCTAAGGGCGGTTCCAGAAGGACCCCCCACGTGGTTTGAACACAGCAGTGCCCTGGGGGCGAACATGGCTGCACTCTGCTCATGAGTCAGCACTGGCTGTGTGGGCTGCGTGTGCCACACACAGTGCGGGGTCCCAGGGGAGCCCGTGGCCAGGCCCTGTGTTTCTGATGCCGTGTGGTCCCTTCCAGAGAGCCCACCAGCTCCCCGGACACCTGACCCAGGAGCATGACGCTGTGATCAGCCTGTCTGCCTACAACGTCAAGCTGGCCTGGAGGGACGGGGAGGACACCATCCTCAGGGTCCCCATCCATGACATCGCCGCCGTGTCCTACGTGCGGGATGACGCCTCACACCTGGTGGTCCTAAAGACAGGTATGGACCTGGGGAGTGGGGTCAGGAGGGTCCTTGGCAGATGCCGACCACACCTCTGTCCTGAGGAGTGAGTCTGTGGATTTCATGGAGCTCTGGAGACAGTTTCTACAGCGGTGGGTCAGCCACTGCTGCCCACTGTGCCTGAGAGAAGCCCTCTGTCCAGAGAAGGGCAGTGACCCAGGAGGCTGTGAGGAACAGGTGCTGAGCTCAGCCACTGTCACTCAGCGTGGCCCCCGTCCGGGATGCTGACGTGGCCTCTGACACCCAGGCCTGGTAGAGCCCTGGGCGCAGGTGGCCCCACAGGGTGAGGGTGGGCCTCAGCTCAGCCCAGCCAACACTCGGCCCCTGCCTTTGAGGAGCCCGTGTGTCCGTGTAGGAGAATCAGAGAGAACCTTAAACCAGCCGTCAGCTCCCCTTGCCCAGCCCACTCCTCTCACCTGGCGATGAGGGTGCAGCGCCACCTTACTTGGCACTGCCGGACAGGCTGCCCGGCAGGTCCAGAGCCCCGGCCTAAGTCCCTGAGAAATGAGGAGAGAAATCACAGTTTCACACATGCCGTGCCCTTCCCGGCGGGCTTGTTCTCAGGTTGTCGCTGCAGCACGGACGCCATCCTGGGCTCCTTTAGGCACTGGCGGCGGCTGGGTTGAGCCCCGGAGCTGCTCATTTCCAAAGGGCCGGTGGTGGGGCGTGAGGGTGGCCCGCTGGACCGGCCTGGGCCGCACGCTGTGCTTCCGGCAGTGCAGAGTTGTATTTCTGCTTGAGGTCGTCAGTTCACGGGGATCTGAGGGCTTTTTAAAAGCCAGGGCCCTGGTGAGCTTTTTCATTACTGACTCCTCGAGCTTCAAGGAGGTTCCCGTGCAAGGGCCCGTGAATCCGGTGGGGATGCTGCGGGCCCGTGTGCACAGGTAACTGGAGCAGTTTGTGCAGGTGGCTGCCGGGATTCCTACAGCCCCTCTCCTCTGTGTGGCTGTGGCTTAGCGTCCCCTCCGCAGCGTCACACACAGCACACACACACTCACACTCCCCACACATGCTTGTAACACCCACGTACATCCTCGCACTCACGGGTCCCACACACTCACACACTCTCATTCATACTCGCTAGTTCACACGCACGCGCACACACACCCCTGCTCTGTCATGCTGCACTGCGGCGCGAGGTCCCCTCTGTGCCCTGCTTGTCCCTCATTTCCCGTATTGTGTTCAGTGAGCAGCTGCCGTTTAATGACACGCATTATTTTAGGTTGAACGACATGAAGCTGCATTTTAATCTACAAAAATGACAATTGAAGGTGGCTCAAGCTAGTAGAAAGCATGTGACATGAATGATCTCGTTTAATCTCCATAGTAAACCTGTCAGGAGGATTCTGTTTACTTCCACTACTGCTGCTGGACTAACTGGGAGCAGATGGTCACCCGGTGGGTGGGTGGTGGCCGGCTGGTTGAGGAACTGGCTGTGTAACTGCTTCCACCAGCGCTGCCCAGCGCCGTGGTAGCTGCCGTGCCCTGCCAGGGGACTGTCCCCGCAGGAGGCCCGAGGTCTGGGGCCTCCCTAGGGACCGAGCAATGAGGAGAGCACTCTGGCTGCGGGCCTACCGGCGTTTGGGCCGGTAGGAGGGAAGCCAGCCCCTGGGTTTCTTGTGTCCAGAACATTTCTCAGCGTTAACCATAGAGCAGAGTGCTAGGAAAACAGGTAACCGAGTTATTTCTAAGACAGGGGATGAGCTCCATAGGAGAAACTTCCCAAAAGATGAAAACCAGGGCCCTGGGCTTTGAGAGCTTTCAAGTTAAAGGAAGAGAATGAATTCCATGTCCTGGAGCGGCCTCCTCATTCTAGCAGATGGCCCTGAAGGGAAGCCTCCAGACTGGGGGCCTCCTGGTCTCTCAGAGGCTCCTGTGGCCATCAGGCGTGCTGTGTGTGAAGTGATGCACGTGGCCGTCCTCAGCACAGGTGCCGGCAGTGGTAGCTAACACTAAGCGCCTACTACCCGCAGGCTGTCTGTGTGCCTCCTTCAGCCCGGGCTCTGCTGGCATTTGGGACAACATGGGGTCAGGGGTAGGGGTCAGGTCTGGCTGCAGGAGGTTCCGTGTGGCAGGCAGAGCTCGGAGGGCATGGAGACATCTCGTTAAAGGATGTTTCTGTGGATGTAGGAGAGTGGACAGTGGATCTGAACCGGGACCTGTGGGGACAGCCTGTAGGACTGTGGCTGGATGCAGCTGGGGGACTGGAAGTGGGCTTGCTTTGCGTGGCTTTGGAGCCACATGCCTGCTTCCTTGAGAGCAGCCATGGGTGCGAGCCACAAAGCTACTAAAAATGTTCTAAAAAAGTAAAACAGAACAAGTGAAATCAACGTTACTAATGTATTTCATTTAGCTCTTTATGTCCAGACATCATGTCAGCGAGGTCAGGGTAACAGTCGCTAGTGAGCGCTCACGCAGTCTTTTTTGTCCCGAGACCTTGTGGGTAGTTTCCACTTCGGGTAGCGCTCAGCGGCTGTGGCCCGTGGGTCTGTGGGACGGTGCAGTCCGGGGTCTAACCGTGGGATTCATGGGGCTCAGCCTCCACACAGGGTGCGGCCAGCCCTGCCCCTCAGAGCCCTGGTCTTTGCAGGCCCATCCACCCCAAGCATGGCTGTTCCTGGTTGGGTTCCCGTCTCTCAGCTGTGTCTGAGCTTCGGGTGGTCTCCCTCCTGGGTGGGCTTGCGCTGAGCTACCCCGGCATCAGGGGAGCTCAAGCCTTCACCTCCACTTCCTGCTCCCAGGTGTGTCTGAGCATCCGCTCAGACAGGCCTGGAGCCCTGTTCCTGTAGAAGCTTCCCTGGGCCCCAGGCCCCCCTTCCCACTTCAGGAATTCCCCCTCGTGTCCCACAAGACCTTATGTGTGAGGAGGCGGTGTGTAGTGTTAGGAACACAGGCGGGGGCTCTCACGTCTAGATCCCTACCTGTCTTCTGCCCCTCACGCACCCTCGGGCCTGGCGCTCTGCCCCCTGTGCCTCGTTTCCCCATCTCTTGTCAGGTTTGTGTGTTAACCTTGTCACTAGAACCCTGTGAATGCTTTCTTTTGTGTAGATCAAAAGCAGCTGAATATTAGCAGTTTCATATCTCAGCCTAAGATATTCGCACTGTCTTTGGCAAAGATGCTGGAAGGTCATGTAAGGTGATGGCTTTGAGTGGGCAGTGGCAGGGGAGTGAGGATGGGAGGGTGCTCTTGTGAACGGAAGGTGACGATGGGGGTGTGCCTGGCTCGGCCTGTTCCCACCCGAGTCAGGTAGGGGCTGCCCAGAGCCTGCTGCTGAGCTCCCACACCTGCCCTAACCTGCCACGGTGTTGACTTTCCAGCCCAGGACCCCGGCATCTCCCCCAGCCAGAGTTTGTGTGCAGAAAGTTCCAGAGGCCTCACCGCAGGCTCCCTGTCGGAGAGTGGAGTGGGGCCTGTGGAGGCATGCTGCCTGGTGATCCTGGCCGTGGAGAGCAAGGTGAGCAGGGTTGGCAGCTGGTACCCAGGCCCTGCCCATGGCCTGCCCATCGCCCCCATATCCTGACCCAGCCCCACCTACAGCTTGTCCAGGCTCCACCCACACCAGAGCCAGCCCCGCCTATATCCTGATCCAGCCCCACATACCACCTGACCCAGGTCCCACCCCAGGTCCCACTGGCTCCCAGTCTGCTCGTTTGTTCTTCTCTTGGTGGGCCTCACCCCCCCCTTCCCCCACGCTGACGGGGGCCGTGGTATGTACCCCAAGCTGTGCCCTTGGGGAAGATGCTTGGGAGTGGGGAGTTGGGGCTTGGGGCCCCACCTGGGCCACCCAAGAGCCACCAGCCTCGGGGAGCCCCTTGATACCCTTCTGTTAAGCTTTCACATTTGTGAGACCAAAGCAGGGCCGCCCCACCTTAGGTAGCCTCTGATCAGCATCCCTCCTCCCCAGCCCTGCCCACCTTCCAGCTGGGAAGTTCTTCCTCATGGGGCCGCCTCACTGGCCTGTCCCCACTGGAAGCTCCTGCAGACACTGTCCCGTGTCCCAGGGGCAGAGCCGCCCCAGATGGGACGCTGCGTTAACGGCACACGCGTGAAACACTTGTGCGGTGTCAGGAGTGCCGTCCATGTGACCTGGCACGGGTGCTGTTCCCTCCCTGCCCCTTTCCTGTGGCTGGGACAAGAGTGGGGAAACGGTGCTGGCTGGAAGGGCAGTGGAGGAGGAGGGCCGGCAGCTGACGCACTTGCGGGTCCAGCCAGCTTCCTGGGTGTGGGCTGGTGTCCTTGAGGCGCCGTTGGGCAGGGGGAGGCGTCAGGCCCTCGGTGCAGGTGCTCGTTCTGCATCTGAGGTGTCAAACGCCCAGAAGCGGCCCAGGAAGCCTCCGCATTGTCCTCCGTTGGCAGGTCGCCGCAGAAGAGCTGTGCTCCCTGCTCGGCCAGGTCTTCCAGATCGTGTACACGGAGTCCACCATCGACTTCCTGGACAGAGCCATATTTGACGGGGCCTCGACACCCACCCACCACCTGTCCCTTCACAGTGGTACGTGAGCAGGAGGGCCCCGCCGCCCCTTCCCACCGGGGCTCACTCTGCCGCGAGCTCTTCCCAGGACAACACCTGGGCAGCCTTGTTGTGCGGTGGCCCTGTGGCCACCGTCCCGGGGGGTTTGAGCCGACGCCCTTTGTTCCCAGACTTCACTGTTCGCGTTAACCTGCAAGTTTAATCAAGGCACATGTGTTCCCCCCGCTCCCTGCTTTAGACCACCTGGTGGCTTCCTGCGTAACTTTGGGGGCCAGGAACACTTTTTCTGGAACCGCCTGGCCAAAGTCACTTTACCAAACTTAGAACCCAGGGCCGGGCGGGGCTCCCAGCGCTGGGGCTGAGAGTGGGTATGGGGCCCCTTCCAAGACGAGGCCTGCCCGGGGCGGGATGGGGGGCAGTGGCAGGAAGAGCAAGGGGCCCGAAGGCGGTGTAGCTGGACCAGCGCTCAGAGCTGCTTCCTCCGTGTGGGCACCTGGGGAGCGTTTTCCGGAATCTGTGAGCACGCACAAGTTGCGTCATTTGCGTGGGAGCCCACTTGAGCTCAGTCTTCTAAATACCAAGAGCATCCACTTTTCAAATGCTTAGTATACCGAGGACCCGTGGCTTCTGTCAGTCAGGTGAACAGAAAGAAAGGTATTGGAGGCAGCGCAGCGGTAGCCTCCGTGGCAGGCAGCCTCTGGTCTTTCTGTGGAGAGTCCAGCCCTGCACGTGCCCCCGGCGGCTCACGTGTCTCCACGAACAGCGCAGAACCCTTTGCGTGCTGACGAAGCTGAGGGCACTTTCTGAGGAAGAGCTGGCTCTCTCACCTTCTCCTTGTCTCGCCGTTCATGCTGGAGCCGCCACAGCACTGCAGAGACAGCCTGGCGAGGCCGGCAGCCTGTCCTCACGGGCAGGTGGGGAGGTTGAGGCCCAGAGGCCCGCGGCTTCCGCAGTGGGTAGCAGGTGGCTTATTGAGCTCTATTTAAACGTTCAGCATTGAGATTTCCAGTAGTGGTTTTTTTTGAATAAGCTTTTTTACTAAAAAGTACACAGATCGTAATTATACCATTAAATGAGTTTTCACGAAGTAAACACAGGATGTTCAGCCTACCCGCGTGGGCTTCCTTCTTGCCGGCCTCCTCTCTGCGTGGGTGTCCTTTGTCCCCCAGCCCTCAGGTCTCCCTCTGGGGTCCAGGCACACCCGCACTCACACCACGTGTGCCCATGCACCCATCACATACATCACACACACAGCACACGTACGTACGTCACGTCACACGCGTGCACACACTCCACACAGCACACACGCTCACATCCTCACAGACACTTCACGCACACGAGCGTGCACACTAGACGCTCACAGCATACGCACTCCCCACGCGCACACACTCTCAGACACACGTCCTCTGCTGGTTTCTGCCTCAGGGCCTTCCTTGCCGGGTCAGTTCTCTCCTGCTGCTGTGACAGGTCACCACGACTGAGCAGCTTCAGCCACACAGACTTACTGGTCTCTCACGGCTCTGTAGGTTCGAGTCCACCGTGGGCCTCACTGGCTCAAATCAGGGTGCGGGCCAGCGGCCTTCCTCCTGAGACTCCGGGGAGAAGCTGCTTCCTGCCTTTTCCAGCTTCCCGCGGCCTTCCTCCCTCCACGGTCACAGCCATGGTGGCATCTCTGACCTCCTGTTGTCGCAGCTCCGTCCGGCCCCTCCCCGTCCACACCAGAGGGCCCAGGGCACACGTCGAGCCCCCTCAGATAGCCCAGGGCGTCTTCCTGTCTCAGGGTCAGCTGCCCAGCAATCTCCAGCCACGTCACCTGGCACGTGCACCTGGGGTTTGGACGGGGGCATCTTGGGGCCATTACCGTGCTCACTGCACACTCCCCTCCTACTGCCAGAAACGTCCTCTTTCTCTCCCTGTTCCCTCCCCACCCCCACGTTTTCTGATCCCTTTTCTCTTAAAGCGTTGCTTGCTGCGTGTGGTGGTGCCTCGGCGTCCCTCCTCATCTGTGTCACACGGAACTTAGGTCATCTCTTTGGTGTTGCCCAAGTAGCTGCTGTGTACCAGGTCCTTTGCTGGTCTGAGGGTCTCAGGCACCCTGAGGCCCCGTGTCTGTCCTCGGGGAGCAGCCGTCCACGTGTGGAGCCTGGCTGGGTCCAGGTTGGGGCTCAGACCTGCCAGCTCTGATCGTGGCTTCTGCCCTCACCAGCTGTGTGGCATGGGGCAAGTTGCATAACCTCTCTGATTCAGTTCCTCATCTAAAAGTTGGAGCAGTGGTGATACCTGCTGGGATCAGAGAAGACAAAGTAGCACAGCCCCTAGGACGCTGCCGGGCGTGGTGCCCACATCTACCAGTGGTGCTTCTCTTGCCCTGGCCATTGGGAAGCCCTCTCCAGCCCTGCCACGTGGCACATCCTCCGAGAACCAGAGCATTGTCCCGCCTCCTGCCCAGCCCTGCAGCAGGTGGTGCATCTCACAAGACCCCCAGGAGGAGCAGGCACGGGTGCAGCCCGAGGGGTGCACCCCGGGGGCCTGGCCGGCTCTGCCCATGAAGGCCTGCAGGCTCCCCACCGCCAGGGCTCTGCGTCTCCTGCTTAGAGCTTGGACACTGGACTCAGTGCCCCCTCCCTCACATAACCAGAAGCTTCTGTGTTCTGCACTTTCTGCACAGACGACTCTTCCACAAAGGTGGACATGAAGGAGTCCTATGAGACGGAAGCCAGCACTTTGTGAGTACCCCGCCCTGGTGGTGCCAGTATGGCTGCCTGGCTCCACCCTCCTCGTCGGTATCCCTCCCTCTGCCCCCGCCCCCTTCAGGAGCCTTCCAGTCAGTGGGCTCCCCAGGGTCACACCAGTGACATCATCACTCCACTGAGACCCTGCTAGGCTGAGGGCCCCTTCTGGGTCCTTCCCTGCACGTGTCTTTCTCTGTCCGGCCCGAGCCCCGCCCTCCATGACAGGCCCCCTCCTCCTCTCAGACCCTGGCCCTAACTGGGCCCCCATGGGGGGTCGAGGGTGCAGGCACGGGGCAGGGCTGGGGGGCCTCCCACCCACGGCTCGGCTCGCGTCCTTGCAGCTCCTTCCCCGAGTGTGCGCATGCAGGCGGCGTGTCGCCCTTGTCCTTCTGCACGCAGACGGCGCCCCACGCCAAGACGGTCAGTGAGAGCGAGCTGAGCGCCACGGCCGCCGAGCTGCTGCAGGACTACATGCTCACGGTACGCTGCCCGCCGCCGCTGCCGCAGCCGTCAGGAGACCCCGGCCCCAGAGAGCCCATGTGCTCTAGCAGGCCTGTGCTGGGGTCAGCGGCGCCTTGGGGTTAGAATCTCCTTGCGGGGGTGGGGTAGGGCCGGGGAGGGGAGGATGAAGGCGTGCTTCTCTGTGGGTGGGGCTGGGGGTGAGCGTGGGCGCCTTGCTTGCAACTGGGCCTCGCTGCCTTTCCCACCAGGTCAGTCTTTGGGGAGGGCGTGAGTTGGCCAAGGCCTGAGCATGGGGGCTGCTCTGGCCTCTGGGGCTGGACCACAGGCCTGTCCCTGGGTCTCTGGTGGTGGACAGTAGCGGAGGACCGGGTCACTCCCTGGAAGGGCCAGATGGGCCTTGTCATCACTCACCAGATTTTTTTACCCCCATCCCCCGACTTCACGTGATGTTCTCATTAGAAACTCGGTCAGCTGGCTGAGCATCACTGTGGGCTCCAGGGCGCTGGTCGCTGCCCCCCGGCAGTGGTGTGCAGCCGCGCCCTCTGCCCGCTTGCGGGCAGCCTGGTCAGCCGCGCCTCCAGGTTAGGGCGGACGGTGCGGGCTCCTCTCTCCCCTGCCGGCCGGAGCCGTGGAGCTGCAGGTCCTCTAGGGTCACGTGGGGTGTGGGCAGGGGGGCGGCAGCGCCGGTCACCACCCCGCCCCGGGCCCGGCTCTCTCGGCAGCTGCGCACCAAGCTGTCATCGCAGGAGATCCAGCAGTTCGCGGCGCTGCTGCACGAGTACCGCGATGGAGCCTCGGTGCACGAGTTCTGCATCAACCTGCGGCAGCTCTACGGGGACAGCCGCAAGTTCCTGCTGCTCGGTGAGCGCGCGACGGACGGGGGCGCCGTTAGGAATGGGGCCAGGCAGCGAGGCCTGCGTGATGCGGCTGGGAGGGGCCTGTCCCAGTGACGGGTGGGGACCTTCCCCCAGGGAAGCGGGAGGGGCCCCACGGGAGCCAGACTGAGGGTGAGGTGGGCGCCGCGCTGCCTGGCGAGGGCGGGGGAGGCTCTGCAAGGAGGTGGCGCTTGTGCAGGTTTGGGAGGCGGGGCAGGAGCTTGCTGGGCGGGGGAGTGAAGACGCCGTTCCCGGTGAAGGGCAGCCTTAGCTGAGGCCCGGAGCTTAGCACGCGGAGTCAGCACGGCGGGCGGGTGCTCAGGACCTGCCACGGTCAGGGCCCTGGACGGTTGCCCAGGCGTGCGAGGTCGGTAGCGCCTCTGCTTTCCCCATGCTGACCCCGGAGAACACGGCTGGTTGACGGTGGCTGGCGGAGGCTCCTGGGTCCTGGGCTCTGCCCCCAACGGTCTGATGAGGGCGCACTGCTCATGGGGGTGAAGGGATGGAGGCGGACCTGCTTCATCCAGTCCGAGCTCTTGCTGACCCCACTGCCCCCTGGAGTCAGTCGCTACCCGACGCTGGGGTCCACAGCCCCTGTTCGTACTGTCCTCACATAGGAGGGGGTCTCTGTCCAGGAAGTGGGTGGTCAGCCGGGTGCCGGGAGCACAGCTGGGCGGCGGGGCCCGGTGCTCGGAGCCCTGTGTCAGCCTCCCCTCCCCTCCGCTCTCTCCTCTCCTCTCCTCTCCTCCATCTGGAAACCTGTGCAGTGGGGCTTCTGTGAGGACTGAGGGGAGTGACGTGAGGGTGTGGTTCCCGGCCCACGCCTGCCCCGCTGCAGAGGCAGGGCCGGGCCAGACGCCGGCGGGTGGTGGGGTGGGCTGTGGGCTTTTGTGCGGGAGCCGCAGGGTGAGGTGTGCCATGTGTGTGCAGGTCTGCGGCCCTTCATCCCCGAGAAGGACAGCCAGCACTTCGAGAACTTTCTGGAGACTATCGGGGTGAAGGACGGCCGCGGGATCATCACCGACAGCTTCGGCAGGTACCGCCGGGCCATGAGCTCCACCTCCACCTCCACCTCCAACGGGAACAGGGCCGCGGGCAGCTCTGACGACCAGTCCGCACCCTCGGAGGGGGACGAGTGGGACCGCATGATCTCGGACATCAGCAACGACATCGAGGCGCTGGGCTGCAGCATGGACCAGGACTCGGCCTGATGGCGCCGGGACCCCTGCCAGCCGCCCTCCCCGCGTGGGGCCCCGGGCGCAGGTGGCTCTACTGTGAAGGAGGCACCCTGGTGCTGGGGCGGAAGGCTGCACTGCGCCCCCCTGCATGCCACCCTGCCTCGGGAGGGGGTCTTGTCAGCCAGACCCCGGACAGCTGTCATTTTGCACATGACGTTTCTATTGAAACCCTCAGAGACCTTAAAAGAAGTTTACCGCAATGTGAATAATTTATCTCTGCTTGCTAGCGTGTTCCTGCTCCAGTGGGGTAGGAGCCCGGGGTGTGCGCTCTGGCCTCTGTCTCAGACCCGCATGCCCAGGCTGGGCACAGTGGGCTGGGCGCTCATGCCCGCTGCCTAAAGGGAGGGCCTGATTCGGGGTTGTGGACACAGGGCAGAGAGCAGGTGTCCTAAGCACATGTGGACGTGAACATCAGGCCCCCGCTGGCGGGACCTGGGCACTGGGCTGTCTGAGGGGTGCTGGCTGTCCTCCCGCCTCCCCACGCCCCAGTCCCCGGCTCTCATCCACAGTCGTAGCGGCCTCCGTAGCGGACCCGCACGCCACCGCTTCACCGGGAGTGCCGTCCCCACCCTGAGAGTGCGTCGTCTTGGAGCCCAGGGTCGCCGGTCGTCAGGAAGGCCAGTGGGGGCACTGTGCCTGCCCCTTCAAGGCCCTTTGCCTCGCTCCCCCCTGGGCTCAGCCCCTCCTGTGCCCTTCGGACATGGGGAGGCAGTGGCGGTGACCCCAGGGCGGGGCCGTCGGGTTGCAGGCTGGGGCCTGGGCACTGCCGTGTGGGCGCAGGAGGGCCCAGCTCCAGGACTGCTTCCTCGCCCGCAAGACGCCTGCGCGTTGCTGTGAGGCCCCTGACCGCGTGTGCGGGAAGCACCAGGCTCAGCAGGGTGGGTACTTGAGCCCGCAGGAGGGAGGGCAGGGCCGTGGGCTCGCGGTGAGGCCGTGTGGGGACCAGGCAGGGGTCTGCAGCCCCCTAGGCTCCCCCACTTCTGAGGGGCGGCGCAGGATGGGAGGAGGGGTCTCACACTTGGCTCTGGCCCTGGCTCTCCTGGAGCTGGTTGTGGGCCTGGGTTGGGCAAAGCTAAGGGAGACCGTGGGTGGGTAGATGTTGTCTCTAGGCGTGTGTGCAAATCGACCTGCCCTGGAAGCATCTGGAACCGCTAAAGATAGCCACCTAGTCCAGGGGCCGGCATCTCCACAGCCCCGCCACGGGCTTGCGCACGGAGGGGACCTGGTGTCCCAGGAGTGTCCTGTGGCCAGTCAGGAACTGCTCCTCCTCTCCGGGGGCTCCACCCACACATGGCCTCCCACTTGGTGGTCTCCCTCCTCTGTCCTGGAGCGTGGCTCCCACCCTGCGGATCCCTGGCCTTTGTAGGAGAGAGGAGAGGACACGGGGAGGACGGTGACTCCTAGAGCTGGGCCGTGGTGAGGGGCCAGGAACTTGGGGGCATGAGCTGCTGAGTCCCTGAGCAAACGCTGCCTTCCTGCAGCTGCTGCGGCTCAGGGCCCCTGCAGAAAACTCTGAGCCCCTGCGTCTGGGGAGTTCCTTCCGGAAACTGCAGTCCCCAGGCCCACACCTGGGGCCGCAGCCAGGTGACCGGACTGCCCGCAATCTCTGGGCAAGTTGGGCGCCCTGGGACGTGGGGGAGGGACCACCACCCTCTGGGACTTGGGGGAAGGACCGCCACCCTCCTTGGGGCCTGCGTGGCTTCAGGAAGCATCTTCACACTTCCTCCAACCCGTTTAGCCAGAGCCTGCGCTGGGGGAGCCTTTGGAGGAGCAGAGGCGATGAGGGGACACCGGTTTATTGAGCAGCAGAGCTTGGGGGCAGGGGTGGAGCCAGGTCTCTGGTCAGCAGCTACATTGTCAGCTCCTGCAGGAAGCACACAAAGAGAGGGTCACATTGCGTGAGGCCACAGCGGAGATGGCAGCAAGGCGCCTGCGAAGGGGCCGGCCACTCACCATGATGGCGTTGACGATATCGCTCTGGTTGTCCCTCAGGGCCCGCACGGCCTTGGCCCTTGACACGTTGGCCTGCGCCATCACCAGCTCAATGTCCCGAAGCTCCAGCCCCGTCTCGTCCACCTGGAGCGGGGCAAGCAGGGAGGTGCTGTAGCGGTCCCCTCCCCCGGGAAGAGGCCCCCAGCAAAGCTGCCCCCCTCGCGGGGCTGGGCCCTGTGCCCCTGGGCCTCACCTCCTCATCATCGTCCTCTTCCTCCTCCTTGCACTCTGGCCTCACCCTCGGCCCCGGCGCTGACTCGGGGGCCAGGGCGGAGGGCTCCGAGGGTACCTTGAACTTCTCAGCCGCAGCTCTGTGCACCTGCTGGGACAGGTCCTCGATCTGCAGCACAGGGCACAGCTGTCAGCCGAGCCCACGCCCCCAGCCCCCGCCCCGCGCCCGCGGCCGGCCGGGTGGACCTTGGCCTCGCCGAAGACCACGTAGGTGTCCGAGGCCGGGCTCTTGAAGACGTCAGGCTTGGCGATGACAAAGAGGATGTTCTTGGACTTCTGGATGGTGATCCTGGTGACCCCCTGGATCTGTCGTAAGCCCAGCTTGGACATCGCCTGGGGGCACAGCGGTCTCAGGCCCGGGCAGCAGCCCCAGAGGTCCCCGGTGGGGGCTGGGGGAGGGGGAGGCGGCGCACTGCCAGGATCACGAGGGCTCTGCCACCGACTCCCGGGGACCCTCTGTGGACTCCCCCAGCTGGCCCCCCGTGTGTACAAGAGGGCGTCGGCCCCGGGCTGAGAGGCCACGTCAGTTGACAGCCCAGGCCCAGTTACTTGCACGAGGTGTCCCGTTACTGCCTTTACCAATGGGCCCCTGCCAATGGACTTTATCGGCTGTGGGGTGCGAAGGGGTCCCCTTAACGCAGCCAGCCCCAGTCCTGGGTGCTTGGGTTGCTGGCCAGCCTGGTCCCTCCCGGGGCGGGGGGCAGGGTCCCAGCAGGGCCCCAGCCCACCTTTCGGGCCTTCTTCTCACTGCGGCTCTGCTTGACTTTGGTGACCGTCTCCTCGCTCCCGCCGCCTGCCGGGGCCTGAGGAACAGAGGGGTCTGAGCACCCGAGGGTGGGGCGTGGAGCCCTCCCAGGGCTGTACGTGCCCCCCGCGGTTGGGCACCTGGGCTGGGCACTGCGCGGTCCGCGGTCCCGAGAGGTCCTGTTCCTCCAGCTCGGCCGACGACTCCCCGTGGCTGTCCGAGTGCTGGCCGGAGCCCGGGGCCTGCGGCGAGTCTGAGGACAGGGCAGGTGTGAGGGTGGCCTCCGCCTTCTGGACAGGGGCCTGGGGGCGAGCAGCGCTGGCTCTGCACCAGGGGGTGGCGTCCCCGCCCCTTGCAGCCCCCAGCTCAGGACACTGCTCCAGCCTGGATCCCCCTCACCTTCTTCCAAACTGTCCTGGTCATCCTGCTGCTTGGCGGCTGGGAGCCCTCGAGGTCCGGCTGGGCTCCGGAGCCCAGAGCCAGGAGGCACTTGGCAGGGGGGCGAGATCCTCGAGGCCAGGTCTTTGGCATGAGTAGCCCCCTTGGGGGCCGCCTTGGGGCTGAGGAGTGGGGAGTGGGGCGGGAGGCTGACCTGCCCGGCCCCGGGGGGATTCTTGGTCCCTGAGAGGGCAGCCACCGCCCGCTGGGCTCTTGCCCGTGGTGGTGGGAGTCCCAGAGAGCCCAGGGGCTCCGCGCTCTCCCCCAGCTCTTCCCCGGGGACCTGGCAAGGGCAGGGGGCAGGGGGTGCCGCGGGGGGTGGGACTGTCTGCATGAGGACACCAGGAGCAGAGGACTCAGCGCCCTGGATGCTGGCTTGGGGTGCACCGGGCAGGCCCCCTAGGGGGCTTTGTGGAGGCTGCGGTGGGGAGGAGCTGAGGACTCCCAGGGCTGCCCGGGCCTGCTCTCCGCTGTGCAGGCCCCTCACGGGCTCTGTCTGCCTTGAGGGCAGTGGAAGTGCCAGGGCAGGATCTTTGGGACAGCTCCCTCCCAGCCTGGGTACAGCCCCTGATGGAGACTCTGGGCAGGAGCCCAGCCCAGCCTCTGAGGCCACAGCCACGGGAAGCCTGGGCCCCAGGGCGGCCCTTCCCTCCTCCACTGGGCTTGGGGGCCCCACCTGGCCAGCCTCCAGGCTGGCAGCAGGACATGGCTCTGGGCTGCAGACGACTGCCTTTAGAACTCCACGCCCCTGGTTCTCAGCCCCCGGGGCCTCCTTTAGGGGCGAGCTGGGCTCAGCTCCATCACCCCCATGCCCACGGGCATCAGGACAGGCTCCCTGCTCAGGTGCCAAAAGGCCCTTGGCTACTTCCTCCCCACTGGAGTCAGGCTCTGGGGGACCTGGGGCCTCCGTGGCAGGCTCAGGTGTGCCTGGGGCCTCCGCGGCAGGCTCAGGTGTGTCTGGGGCCTCCGTGGCAGGCTCAGGTGTGTCTGGGGCCTCCGTGGCAGGCTCAGGTGTGTTTGGGGTCTCTGTGGCAGGCTTGGAAGGGCATGCATCTCCGTCCAAGGGTATCCGAGCATCTGCAGCTGGCTCCAGGCCACCCAGATGGATCTGATCCAAGGCCAGAGAGTCTGATCCTCCAGTGTGGTCTGGGTCCCTTTTCTCAGGCGCTGGCCTCAGTTCCAAAGTCTTGCCTCCTTTCTGTTGGGCTGTGGTGGCCATGGGCTCTGTCCCTAGGGTGTAGCCTGTGTCAGCCTGCAAAGCCTGAGGGCTGGCCTTGGGGGCAGGTCCTTGGCTAGAGGGGAGGCCTGCATCCTGCAGGGGCAGGGATGCCGTCAGGTCCACTTCTTCAGACTGGGGTTCAGGGCTGGCCTCAGAGGCCAATTCCTGGCCCGAAGGAAGGCCTGCATCCTGCAGGGGTGGGGATGCAGTCAGGTCCATTTCTTCTGGCTGGGGCTCAGGGCTGGCCTCAGAGGCAGATCCCTGGCCAGAGGGGAGGCCTGCATCCTGCAGGGACAAGGATGCCGTCAGGTCCACTTCTTCCGACTGGGGTTCAGGGCTGGCCTCAGAGACCAATTCCTGGCCCGAAGGAAGGCCTGCATCCTGCAGGGGTGGGGATGCAGTCAGGTCCACTTCTTCCGACTGGGGCTCAGGGCTGGGTTCGGAGGCAGATCCCTGGACCGAGGGGAGGCCTGCATCCTGCAGGGACGGGAATGCTGTCAGGTCCACTTCTTCTGGCTGGGGCTCAGGGCTGGCCTCAGAGGCAGATCCCTTGCCAGAGGGGAGGCCTGCATCCTGAAGGGACAAGGATGCCATGAGGTCCACTTCTTCCGACTGGGGTTCAGGGCTGGCCTCAGAGACCAATTCCTGGCCCGAAGGAAGGCCTGCATCCTGCAGGGGTGGGGATGCAGTCAGGTCCACTTCTTCCGACTGGGGCTCAGGGCTGGGTTCGGAGGCAGATCCCTGGACTGAGGGGAGGCCTGCATCCTGCAGGGGCAAGGATGCCGTCAGGTCCACTTCTTCCGACTGGGGCTCAGGGCTGGCCTCGGAGGCAGATCCCTGGACTGAGGGGAGGCCTGCATCCTGCAGGGGCTGGGATGCCATCAGGTCCACTTCTTCCGACTGGGGCTCAGGGCTGGCCTCGGGGGCAGATCCCTGGACTGAGGGGAGGCCTGCATCCTGCAGGGGCAAGGATGCCGTCAGGTCCACTTCTTCAGACTGGGGTTCAGGGCTGGCCTCGGAGGCCAATTCCTGGCCCGAAGGAAGGCCTGCATCTTGCAGGGGCGGGGATGCAGTCAGGCCCACTTCTTCCGACTGGGGCTCAGGGCTGGCCTCGGAGGCAGATCCCTGGACCAAAGAGAGGCCTGCATCCTGCAGGGACAAGGATGCCATCAGGTCCACTTCCGGCTGGTGCTCAGGGCTGGTCTTGGAGGCAGATCCCTGGCCAGAGGGGAGGCCTGCATCCTGCAGGGGCAAGGATGCCGTCAGGTCCACTTCTCCTGGCTGGGGCTCAGGGCTGGTCTCGGAGGCAGATCCCTGGACTGAGGGAAGGCCTGCATCCTGCAGGGGCAAGGATGCCATCAAGTCCACTTCTTCCGGCTGGTGCTCAGGGCTGGTCTTGGAGGCAGATCCCTGGACTGAGGGAAGGCCTGCGTCCTGCAGGGGCAAGGATGCCATCAGGTCCGCTTCTCCTGGCTGGGGCTCAGGGCTGGCCTCGGAGGCAGATCCCTGGACCAAAGAGAGGCCTGCATCCTGCAGGGGAAGGGATGCCATCAGGTCCACTTCTTCCAACTGGGGCTCCGGGCTGGTCTCGGAGGCAGATCCCTGGACCAAAGAGAGGCCTGCATCTTGCAGGGGCGGGGATGCCGTCGGGTCCACTTCTGACTGGGGCTCAGGGCTGGCCTCGGAAGAAGATCTCTGGACCAAAGAGAGGCCTGCATCCTGCAGGGACAAGGATGCCATCAGGTTTACTTCTTCTGGTTGGGTCTCAGGGCTGTCCTGGGGGGAAGATCCCTGGCCAGAGGGGAGGCCTGCATCCTGCAGGGGCAGGGATGCCATCAGGTCCACTTCTTCCAGTTGGGTCTCAGGGCTGTCCTGGGGGGCAGATCCCTGGACTGAGAGAAGGCCTGCATCCTGCAGGGGCAAGGATGCCGTCAGGTCCACTTCTTCCGGCTGGGGCTCAGGGCCGGCCTCGGGGGCAGATCCCTGGACTGAGGGGAGGCCTGCATCCTGCAGGGGCAAGGATGCCATGAGGTCCACTTCTTCCGGCTGGGGCTCAGGGCTGGCCTCAGAGGCAGATCCCTGGCCAGAGGGGAGGCCTGCATCCTGCAGGGGCAAGG
>NW_021703776.1:8750655-8763119 GCF_005190385.1 Monodon monoceros | reverse complement strand
AGAGGGGAGGCCTGCATCCTGCAGGGGCAAGGATGCTGTCAGGTCCACTTCTTCCGGCTGGTGCTCAGGGCTGGTCTCGGAGGCAGATCCCTGGACTGAGGGAAGGCCTGCATCCTGCAGGGGCAAAGGTGCCATCAGGTCCACTTCTTCTGGCTGGCGCTCAGGGCCGGTCTCGGGGGCAGATCCCTGGCCAGAGGGGAGGCCTGCATCCTGCAGGGGCAAGGATGCTGTCAGGTCCAGTTCTTCCGGCTGGGGCTCAGGGCCGGCCTCGGGGTCAGATCCCTGGCCAGAGGGGAGGCCTGCATCCTGCAGGGGCAAGGATGCCGTCAGGTCCACTTCTTCCGGCTGGGGCTCAGGGCCGGCCTCGGGGGCAGATCCCTGGCCAGAGGGGAGGCCTGCATCCTGCAGGGGCAAGGATGCCGTCAGGGCCAGTTCTTCCGGCTGGGGCTCAGGGCTGGCCTCGCGGGCAGATCCCTGCCCAGTGGGGAGGCCTGCATCCTGCAGTGGCAAGGATGCCGTCAGGTCCAGTTCTTCCGGCTGGGGCTCAGGGCTGGCCTCGGGGGCAGATCCCTGGCCAGAGGGAAGGCCTGCATCCTGCAGTGGCAAGGATGCCATCAGGTCCAGTTCTGGCTGGGGCTCAGGGCTGGCCTGGGGCTCAGATCCCTGGCCAGTGGGGAGGCCTGCATCCTGCAGGGGCAGGGATACTGCCGGTTCCACTTCTCCTGGCTGGGGCTCAGGGCTGCCTGCAGCGGCAAACCCCTGGCCTGTTTCTTCCTTCAGGTTCTGCAGAGAGTCGAGGCCCGCCTCTCCCTTGGAAGTCGGGGGCTCTAAGCCTAAGGCAGCGCCGTCTCCCTCCTCCAGGGACTGAGGTGTGATTGTGGCAACAGGCGCTGGTCCCATGGTGGAGCCTGCCTCTGCTGCCCAGTCCCGAGGGGTCACCGCAGTGAGGCCTGGGGCTTTCTGTGGGACGTGAGGGGCCATAGCAGCAGCGGACACCTGGCCTGGAGCGGGGCCCACCCCCGTTATATCGGAGATGGGTTCCTGGCTCTTGGCAGCCCGGCCAACCTCTCCCTCGGACACCCCAAGAGTGGGCTCGGGGCCCCAGGAGGCGGCCTCACCAGGGCTGTCCCGGAGCAGGGCGGTGGGCTGTGCGTGGGGCTCCCCGCTGTACAGTCTCTCATCGTCACCCCCCGCGTAGGAGGCCGAGTCGGGGTCAGAGGAGGCGGCCGAGGTGTCATCTCGGAAGGCGAAGGCCTCGTCCATGCCCTCAGTGATGGACAGGTCGGACAGCGACTGCAGCGAGGACGCGAACGTGCTGTCGTCCTCGCCCTGCCCGGCCAGGTCCCCGCTGGGGCTGGGGGCCTCCTCCTCGCCCTCCTCCGCCTGCTCCTCCTGTTCTTCCTCGGGGGGCAGCGGGGTCACCTCGACAGCCTCCACCTGGAAGATTAGGCTGCCCTGAAAGGGCAGGAGGGAAGCAGGGATCATCGGGTCGTTGGCCAGGAAGTCCAGCTCGAAGAAGTGGCTCTCCTGGCCCCAGGAAGAGCTGCTGTCTGCCGAGAGGCTGGACTCTGGGGACGAGGTGTCCGGGGTCCCGGCAGGGGGCAGCTCCCTCTCATCGGCCACAGACCCAGGTGGGGAGAAGCCCCAGCCTGAGGGCACATCCAGCCCTTCAGCCGGGGCCTGCAGGCTCACGGAGCAGGATGGAGACGAGGCCCAGCTGTCCCCGTCCGCCGTGATGTAGGAGCCCGAGGGCGAGGCTGGCGGCGAGTTCCCCAGCTCAGCCTGGGCATCCTGGGCATCCCTGTGGGGCCCGGGGCCAGGGAGCAGGGTGGAGGCTGTCTCGGTCGGGGTGGAGGGAGGGGTGAAGTAGGAGTCGGAGTCGGGTGCAGGGAAAAGCACAGGAGGGTCACCCTGAGAACACAACTCGGGGGGTGGGTTCAGGCTGGCGTGCCCACCCTCCCAGTCCCTGAGCTCTGGCAGGGTTGCCCTGGGCAGTGGGGATGCCTGGCACGTCTCCTCGCCCATCACAATCCGGGGCTCCAGGGAGGCTGGGAGAGGACCTTCAGCAGGCCGAACCTCGGGGGGCCCTGGGCTGGGGTCGCCCTCTGCCTGGACTGCCCAGGCCGAGGGGGCGCGTCCCGGCCCTGCATCCCAGCTGGCTCCGTCAGGCGGGGGCCGGGCACCCGGCTTGCTGGGCAGGAATGTGAGAGCCAGGGCACTGGGCTTAGGGGTCAGGACACAGTGCTCCAGCTGGTCCCCCCTCGGGGTGGTAGCCGCAGCCGCATCGCAGGACAGATCTGTGGAGAGAGAAGGGCGTGAGAAGGGCAGGCATCTTCCCTGAGAAGCAGCTCCCAGGCTGCAGCCGTCCCTCCCTCAGACGGGAGTTGAGCACAGGGCTGGGGGCCCGCGGGGGTGGGTGTCCGCTGAAAAGAGAGGTCACGAGAGGGAAAGGCGATTGCTGTGCCTGGGGGAGGATTTCCAAGAGTTCTGACCACGGTGAGCAGCTTGAGGTCTGGCTCTTCTCCGAGGTGCTCAGTAAAGAGGAGACCAGCTCCTGTCGCCTCAGACACTAGCCTGCTGACTCCTTGCCCGTAATCTGCGCTGCCTCGGCTGGGCTTGCCGGGAGACGCCTGCTTATGACCCCCCAGGTCAGTGGGCCCCTGCACTCCACTCAGCTCTGGAACATTCCAGATCTCACGCCTGCTGTGAAGTGGGGCTCTTGCTTCTCTGCCTCATCTCTCCCCTTTCCTCGCTGCCCGCACCCGAGGCCAAGCTGTCGGGGTCTCCCTGGGCTCCACCCCACCCCTGTTCCCAGAGCTGCCACGTGCACGAGGGGAAGCAGGGGCCACGGCGTGTGGTCCTCAGGCAGGACGTCCCAGCTCAGACAGAGGCTGTGCTGGCAGTGGTGCTGGCCCTCCGGGGAAGCAGAGGCGGCCCTGCCCTGCCCTGTGTGCAGCTGTGGGGGCCTGAGAGAGCGTCCAGCTGAGTCTCCACGGTGGAAGCCGCCCCGCAGGGCTGGCAGGCCTGGCTCTCTCTGCCAGGGACATCTATGGGGCGTCCCACGGCAGTGGACAGGGGCTACCCAGCCCCGGCCACATTCTCTGGAGGGTTCCTGTTCTACCGTGCTCACCCAAGACCTCCCACAAGTACAACATCTCCTGTGCCTCAGCTTCCAGTATGCAAAGGGGAGAGTGTCTGCCAGGATTAGAGGGGAGCTTACGCAGGGGCAGCCCCCTCCCCAGGCTGCCCGTTGGCTGCAGCAATGGCAGAACCCGGGCCCTTGGGCCACACTGCTTGGGGTGCTGGCGTGGCTAGGGGGTCCTGCGAAGGGGGTCCTTTGGGTCCACTGGAGTGTGATGAATACCTAACCCCAGGAGGTGGGTGTGGCAGTCAGGGCTGGGTGCTGGAGATCAGGCTCTTGGCACTGAGCCTGGCGTGGTACCCCTGTGCACCGCAGTAGACTCCAGGGCCCCAAGGCAGCCAGAGGGTGAAGCTGGGCTAAGGGGGCAGAGGAAGGGAAGCCAAAGGTCAAAGGCTTTTGTGCCTCATTCAAGGTCACCAAACAGTCCAAGCAGAGCCAGCCCCACCGGACCCAGAGGGAGGCCAGGCCCCTGGACCCAGCCCTGGTTTCATCCCCAGGGGACTTCTCACCCACAGTCAGGTGCCCTTGGCCCTCCCGGAGCCTCACATGGCTGACCTCCTGCCCGGTGGCCATCCCTGGCTGGTTTTCCCAGGCCCAGGCAGATTCCCTCCCATACTTGCTGACTGAGTCTCTCCAAGGATTCGGGCCTGCACTCCAGGGCTACTGCTCCCCAGGCCATGCTCCCCCAGGGCCTCCCACGTTCCAGACCTCAGCCGGCACCTCCAGCTTCCCCAGGCTCCAGCTCCAGCCCTGTTCCTCCCTCCTGAGCCAGGACTAGTCGCCAGCCCTGAGGCGGCTCTCAAGCATCTGGAGGGGCGGGTGCCCGGTGCATCCCCAGTGGCCGGGGTGCAGTTGACAACCCGCAGCCTCCAGTCCAGAGCTGCAGGGGCCGCGAGGCCCCTTGCTCCCCTCAGACAATGGGGCGCGGCAGGGGACCCTGGCGGGGAGCGCACGAAGCCCTGGACGCTCGAAGGCCTTCAAGTCGCTTCTGGCTCCTGGAGGACATCCCTGCTCCACCCCGCCCTTCCCTGCAGTTCTGAGTGGGGGCCAGGGCTGGGCTAGGATTCCGGTGCCCGGAGGGGCAGGGGACCAAGGAAGGGGACGGAGCGGGGATGGAGAGAGAGAGGGACGGAGAGAGGGCGGGGAGCGAAGAGGAAACGGGGACGGAGATGGTATGGGGACGGGGACGGAGATGGTATGGGGACAGGGACGGAGAGAGAGGGGTGGAGAGGGGACGGGGACGACGGGAGGGGTTGGCGGAGACACACGCAGGCGGGAGAGCCCCGCGGCCTCACCTGTGCGGGGCCCTGTTCCGCCCGCCTCCGGTAGCAGCAGCTCGGCGCGGGCAGCTTCCCCCGGCATGGCCTGGCCGTACGCCCGTCCCTCCGTCCCCTGTCTGTCCGTGAGTCCGTCCCGCGGAGCCTGCGCGGCCACCGCCCCTCGGCCGGGGGGTGAAGGGGGTCAGTGGATGACGTCAGCGCCGCCCCGCCCGCCCAGCGCTCCGAGTGAGCGTGCGCGGGCGCGCCAGGCACTGCGGTGCGCCGGGAGCGGAGGGGGTGGGACAGCCTCCTTCCCTCCCCATACCCCACCCCGGCTGCACTCCCCGCCCGCGGTCCGCGGCCCCGCCTTTCCCGCAGCATCACTCCTCCGCCCCCACTAACGGGAGAGGGGTTCAGGGCCAGTCGGAGGCGTCAGCCCTTAGCCGGGTCGGGAAGAGTCAGAGGGTCTCCAGAATTCGGGGCGCGTGGCCGGGGGGGTGTGTTAGAGGTTCTGGGGGGCCGAGCGCTTTGGGGGAGGCGGCGGCGTAGTACCCCTGCTCGAACTCCCGGCCCCCAGCTACCCGGGCAGGGCTCCCCAGCCTAACCCAACGCCTCCATCCAAGAGGAGAGCTGGCGCCGCAGCTCCTCACTGATTGGCTGGTCCTCGCACGTCGGTCTCCGTGGCAACCGCCTCCCGGCTCCACAGCAACCAGAGCCGGCTGGCGGGAGCGCAGCAGGGAAGGTAGCCCCAGCGGAGCTCCGGGCTGACTGGTCCCCGGGGCTCCCCGCGGCTCAGCGCTGTCCCACCCTTCAGCTCTCGGGCAATGGAAAGAAGATGGAGAAACACGCCTGCCTCCATTCTCAGCAACCGCCCCTGCCACACCCCCGAGGACGCAAACCCTCCCCGAGCTTTCCGGAGATGCGCCCTTGCTTCCACGCAGGTCCGCCTGCACTCAGATTCGCCGAGCATCCGCCCTGTGCCAGGCTCCGGGAGACAGATGAACATTGTCACCACCCCAGAGATAGACGAGGGCGGGGGCAGGCAATCAGAGCGGCCATTGTTGCGGAGGGAGTCTCCTCCATCCTCAATCTTCTGTTGGCTCTACCCCAGAGCCCACGGAGCCAGGGGCTGCCTGCTGGGCATCTCCCCGGTGCACCAGGCACCAGACACATCATGTCCCAATCTAAGCCCTGCATCTTGCATCCCTCTCTGTCGCTGGAAATCTGTCCGTCTATCCCACTGGTGGGGGACTCCTCTTCCTCCCTTTCCTCCACACCCATCTTCACCCTCTTGGGTCTTGGAAACATCCAAGAGTTTCTAAGTTGCTCCTTCAGGGAACTCCCTGGCGGTCCAGTGGTTAGGACTCGGCGCTTTCACTGCTGGGTCCCGGGTTCAAGCCCTGGTAGGGGAACTAAGATCCCACAAGCCGCGGCACAGCCGGGGGGCGGGGCGGGGAAAGTTGCGTCCTCCTACGGCCCCTTTCTCATCGCCTCAGCGGAGTCCTTCCTAAGTCTCACTTCTCTGCCAGCCCCTGTGGCGTGAGCTTGTCTCCCTGCTCCTCCTGACTAAGCCAAGAAAAATGCAGGAAATTAGAGACCACCAAAACTGAACTCTCAAAGATGAAAAGAGGAAGGTGAGCTGGTGAGGGACCCCAGGACTGGAGGAACAGCAGAGCAGCCCACCCAACAGAAGGGGACCCAAGCCCGGCATTTCCTAACCCACCCCTCCTCCCCACACACAGCTGCTACCAGGACGAGGGCCAGTGGACGGGAGTCTGTCACAATTCTAGGGAGTCTGGCAGAACTGGTACGAAGATCAAGGGAAGTCTCCTGATATGGGGTCAAGGGAAGCACATTCCTCCCCACACCGTGCCCTGCCTCACTCAGGCTCCTGCCCCCGCCACCCCAACCAGAGGCTCTGGCGGATGGGGGCACTGGCAAGGGAAACTCCACCACGGCAGGCTTTCAGCCCAGCAAGCAGGGCTTCCTCCCCCAGGAAAACACCCCCTCCCCGACCCAAGGCACAGGATGGTCCAGCCTAGGAAGTGCCTCCCACCCATTCGAGAGCACCAGCAGGGCCCAGCGGCATGAGACCAACACGGTGCAAGAAAGCCCCTGAATGTTATACTGTCCTTAGATCCACAGGCCGTGAAAGCAGCCCAGGACCTGCATCTTGAACCCAAACAGGATGACTGCCTGCTAAAATTAAAAATTTGAACATAATAGCCTGTCTGGGATACAATTAAAAAAGAAAACAACCCATCATACCGCGGAAATCAGGGAAGAACCCAACAACCAGGAAAATCACATCTAGAAGAAGAAAATTTTTAAGAAACACAGAACTGAATGAAGATAAAAATACAAAATCAGATTATGTGGTCTGCAGGTAACAGTGCTAAGAGGGATATTTACAGCACATCAGAAAAGGGGAAAGGTCTCAAATCAATCATCTAAGTTTCTACCTCAGGAAACTAGGAAAAGAAGGGCAAAATAAACCAAAACAAGCAGAAAGAAGGAAAGAGCAGAAATCAATGAAACTGAAAACAGGAAAACAACAGAGGAAATCAATGAAACAAAAAAGAATAGTTCTTTGGAAAATTGATAAACTTGCAAGATGGACAAAAATAGAGAAGACACAAATGACCAGTATGCAATGGGGGCTATAATGGTTAATTTTATGTGTTAACTTGACTGGGCTTAGGGATGCCCAGTTAGCCCGTTAAATGCTATTTCTGGGTGTGTATGTGAGGGCATCTCTGGAGATTAGCATCTAGTTCAGTAGACTGAGTAGAGATCCGCCCTCACCAATGTGGGTGGGCATCAGCCCATCCGCTGGGGTGGGGTCAGAGAGAAACAAAAAGATGAAGAATGGTGGATTCACTCTCCTTGAGCTGGGACGTCCTTCTCCTACCCTCGGACATTGGACTCCAGGGCTGATACCAGTGACACGCCACCCCACACCCCTCCCCATTATCAGGCTTTTGCACTTGGACTGGATTTATACCAATGACTATGGTTTTCCTGGTTCTCCAGCTTGAGAAATGCAAATCATGGGACTTCTCGGCCGTCATAACTGCAGAGCCAATTCCTGTAATAAATCTCCACTTACATTTTTCTCTCTCACATATTCTGCTAGCCCTGTTTCTCTGGAGAATGCTGACTAATAACAGGGCTACAGAGTCTGAGGGCATTTCAAGGATACTAAGGGAATGCTACCAACAATGCTCATAAATTCACCAACTTTGAAGAAACGGACAATTACTTGAAAATTGAAATCTACCAAAAATTCAAACTAGATGAAATAGATAATATGAATAGTCCTAAAACCATGAAAGAAATTGAATTTGTAACTTAAAAAAAGCTTCCCCAAAGAAGTCTTCAGGCCCAGATAGTTTCACTGGGGTTCTACCAGGTACTTAAAGTAGAATTAACATCAATTTTAGACAATCACTTCCACAAAATAGGAGGAAACACTTCCTAACTCATTTTCGGAGACAAGAAATACCCTGATACCCTGACCACACAAAGATAGTACCCAAAACAAACAAACAAAAACTACAGACCAATATCTTCCATGAACATAGGCACAAAAAAATCTAAAATATAAGCAAATCAAATCCAACAATGTATATAAAGAATTACACATCATGACCAAGTAGAATTTATTCCAGCTATGCAAGTGTGGTTCAACACTTGAAGATCAATGTAACCCTCTACACCAACAGACTAAAGAAGAAAAATTATATATCAATTGATACAGAAAAAGCATTTGACGTAGCCCATCAGCCATTCAGATTAAAAAAAAAAACTTCTTAGCAAGTTAAAATAAACTTGATAAAAATCATATACAAAAGCCTTACAGCTAACATCACCCTTGGTGGTGAAAGACTGAATGCCTTCTAAGATTGGGAACAAGGCAGGGATGCCGGTTCTCAACAGAAGCTCCCCTCCCCCGCCCTTTTTTCAAACAGTGCTGGAAGTTCTAACCCCTGCAGTAAGGCAAGAAAAGTAAGTAAAAAGCGGATGGACCTCAGAACGAAAGCATGAGGAGCTCCACTGACCAGCTCCCCAGTGAAAGGTGGTGAAAATTATAAAACAGGCAAACATTTAAAGCTCCTGGGAAGGGTCTGAAGGGCAAATAGGTGAAGCAATAGCTATTCAAGATCTATGCTGGGAATTCCCTGGCGGTCCAGTGGTTAAGACTTTGTACTTCCACTGCAGAGGGAGTGGGTTCCCCCCCCCCCCCCGCTGGGGAACTAAGATCCCGCATGCCACGTGGCACAGCCCAATAAAATAAAATATATGCAAATTTACGAAGAAAGCAGTCTGGAGTATTTGAGAATCCACCGTGTACAGAGTGGTGCAGCCAAGAACACAGGGCCCCTCACCCCCTGCCCCTACCCTGGGGGGATGAAGGGCTTTGGCACTTCTTATCCTGCCCCCAGATACCCGCTGCTGGAGCTGAACCCCAGGCAAGTGTGGCCAAGAGGTGGGGCTCCCTTCTGTTTAGTCCCCACTTGTGGGAGAGAGGCTCTATTTCACCAAAATTTAGAACTTTTGTGTTTCAAAGGCCACCATCAAGAAAGTGAAAATATAGCCCACAGAATGGGAGAAAATATTTGCAAGTCATTTATCTGATAAGGGACTTGTTTCTAGAACGTATAAAGAACTCTTACAACCCAATAAGACAACCTAATTAAAAACTGGACGAAGGATCTGAATAGGTATTTCTCCAAAAATTATATGTAAATAGGCCATAAGCACATGAAAAGATATCATTAGTCATCATGGAAATGAAAATCAAAACCACAATGGTATAGTGCTTCATACCCACCAAGATGACTAGAAAAAAACATCAGGTAAGTGTTCAGCATCCCTAGCCATTAGGCAAATGCAAGTGAAAAGGTATCACTCCATACCCTCCAGAGCTGCTGCAGGAACCCCTGCGAACACCAAAGGCTGGCAGGGATGTGGAGGTCCTCACACTGCTGGTGGGACTGTAACATGGTACAGCACCGCCCGCACACACTGTGGTAGTTTCTTAAACAGCATAGAAATCCCATACGGCCCAGCAGCTGTATTCCCGGGCACTCATCCCAGCGAAGTGAAAGCTTAGGTTTACACAAACGCCCACACACAGCGCTGAATCAGTCTAACAGCAGTAACGGGGAAGGACCTACTGGATGAAACGCCACACAATGGTGCCCGTGAAGAAACCCAGTATCTAAAGGGTGTATACTGTATGATTCCTCTATAGAACATTCTCCATGGAGGACAGGTTGGCAGCTGCTGGTTAGCTGAGAGCAAGGTGGAGGTACGAGCATAAAGGACAACACGCGGTGTCCTGGCGGTGATGCGCGTGTCCTGCGTGCGGACCTTTGTTCCCGTCGGTGTCCTGGTGTGGCGTGTGCCAGAGCTCCACAGGATGTCACCTTTGGGGAAACTGGTAGGGGCACAAGAGACCACTGTGTAGCTCCTTACCACTGCAGAGAAGCTGTTCAAGTATCTCAGATAGAAGCCAGAGATCCTGGTGAACAGGACGAGCTCTTTCCTCGCTGGGAGCCCCCAGAGGCGCCCCCGCTGGCCCAGCCCTGCGCGCTTGTCCACACTTGCCCTTCACTGTGCAGTGCTCCCTGCTCCCTCATCTTGCCTGGGCTTGGACTCAGCAGCTTCAGAAAGCCATCTTGGCTGCCCTTGTCTCTGGGTGAAGAACCCCCGCCAGCCTGTGCAAGTGACAAGGACCCACGTCCTGTGAGCTGGTGCCCAATGGTTCCCCCGCTACCCCAATGCCTGTGTGCCTCACTCTCTGAGGGACCGCTTTGGAGGGAGCGGGGAACAGCTGGGATGGGGGCCCACAGGGGCGAGATGGCCCTTCTCCTCTGCTCAGCCCCACTCACACCAGCCTCTCTCCACTCTGTACTGCTGGAGGCACATGACACTGCCCTGTCTCCAGCAAAGTCTCCTGTGAGGGACTGCAAGAAAGCCCATTTCTTTTTTTTTTTTTTTGGCCATGCTGCGTGGCTTGTGGGATCTTAGTTACCCAACGAGGGATTGAACCCTGGCCCCCAGCTGTGGAAGCGTGGAGTCCTAACCACTAGACCGCCAGGGAATCTGGAGAATGCCTATTTCTTTCCAGCATCTGGGGGCGCTGCTGCTGGTGTGGTGAAGGGGCCCGGGCTACGCAGGCAGACAGTTCCCACAATGGCAGCATGACACCACGGCACTCTGGTCTGGGTGTAAGGATAGCAAGGGGTCTCTTCTGGCCCCAGTGTCAGTCAAGTGCATGCCTGTCTTCTACTCAGAGCCAGTGCCTCCTGAGTGACTGGCCTTATGCCACGTGGCAGTGTGGGCCGTCAGGCTCCCCCACTCTCCCAAGACCATCGGACGGGAGGGGAACTCCCAGGACGGCTGTCGTGAGTAACCACGCCATGATTAGAACCACAAGCCATGCACTGAAGACCCCATTGCCCCCCGCCGGGATGGTCCTCGTGCGCTGAGGTTCAGCACTGCAGGACTCAGCCTGTGCTGGGGCTGGCTGCCAGCCCTGAGCAACAGGCCAGCCGTGCACGAATGTACACAGGAAGGGTCCTGCGTGGGTGGCAGAGAAGCTGGTACAGACAGGCAGCTGATTGAAGATTTATTACCCGTGAAAGAACGACCTGCCACTCAGAGATGCTGGCCGCCAGCCCACTTCCGGCCAAGGTCCTGCACTGAGGTTTGTCCTCAAGCGTGCCACCTCCGGCCCACCAGTGCTCGTGGCTAGGCCTCCAGGGGAGTCCGGCGCCCTGGTCACACAGTCCTTGCTACGGGACAGGTTACTTGGCCAGCTCCTCTGCCACTGCTTTGCGCATCTTGCCCCTGAGGTAGGCGCTCTTCTGCCATTCAGACTTAAGTTCCAGCCACTCGTAGTATGGGACCTGGGGAGGCAGGAGACAAGTCAGGGCAGGCGGGGACCCTTGTCCCGCCTGCTGCCCTGCACACCACACTCCTGGCCTCCAAATCCCGAAGGAAGAAGCCCACGGAGCTGCCGCAGCATGGGTGGGGAAGAGACCCTGACTTGGTCAGTGCTCAGAGCTGCAGGGGCCCACGGCTACACAGGACCAAGAGCAGCCTCTAGATTTTAAAAGTTGTACCGAAAGCAAAACAAAAAACTCAACAGGAGAGTCACTCATGTGAATCTCTCGCCCCTAACAGGACAGCCTGCTCCCATGGCAGAAGTCTCTGCAGTGAAAAGCTGGAGCCAGGCCCCAGGGCCGGAGCACAGCAGAACCCTGGCTGAGGCACACGTCGGCACTCGGACCTGGGCACCTGGTTGCTCTTACCCCGTCTAAGACTAAGAGGCCCTGGCTGTGGAGATGGGAACAGTGCCTACGGCATCAGATACTTAAAAGCTGTGTGACGTTGAGAAAGATACAACACCCTTTCAAGCTTCCCTTTTCTCACGTGAAGGGGGAATCCCAACATGGCTGACCTCAAGAGCTGGGGTCCGCGTGAGCACTGGCTCCTCCCATAACCCGACTGGGCCGGAGGCTTCTCCCGGTGCAGTCACCACCCACCCAACAGATACTCACATCGACCAGCAGGAAGCCAGCGGCCAGCAGGTGGCGCCGGGCCAGCACGAAGCGCCCCAGTAAGTCTTTGCTCCGGCTGTTGAAGTTGGGGAACTCCCAGCGCAGGAAGGCCAGCCTGCAGGAAGAGGGGCGCTGTGGGTGCTGACAGCTTTCCTAGGCCCCTGGAGGGAAGAGGGAATGCTGAGGAGCCAAGTGCACGTGGCCCCCGAGGCTTGTGTGGTCGCTCACCTCTTGGCCCCCGGGGGTAGTGGCTGGCTGCCAGAGGGCAGGGCGAGATGAGGGGCCACAAAGGCCCTCAGGGGCAGGAGCTGGCTGTCGGTGTCCAGCAGCACCTCAGCATCTAGGGAGAGCACGGAATGAAAACGTGTTGGGGACTGTCCCTTGGCGTCCAACTGGGCTGACAGCCCCGCCCCTATGATGGATGAACAGAGACCCTGGAGAGCAGAGGGGGCAGGTTTAGAACAGTCCCCAGATGGGACTGCTGGAAGGGGG
>NW_021703776.1:8734348-8750255 GCF_005190385.1 Monodon monoceros | reverse complement strand
GGGAGGGCCCTCACCCAGAACCCAGCCATACTGCGTGGCCACCATGAAGCTGCCCTTGTCGGCACTCCCCAGCAGCCCCTTCAGCGTCTCCTGCAGCTCCTTCTGCAAGGGGGTCGCCTTCCTGTCAAGGGCCGAGGGCCTGGGGACCAAGGCTGAGGCTGGCAAAAGGGGGCCCGTGTACTCGGGGTGCTCCAGCTGGGCAGTGGCATTGATATGGAGCAGCTTCTGGAAGGTGCTTTGATCCTTTGGGGACTCGACACCTAACGGTAGAGGATGGAGAGAGAGGGGAGGAGCTGGAGGAGGGCCAGGAGGAAGACGGTGGAGGGACACGGGGGCCAGGTGGGAGAGCCAGAGGCACCCCTCACCCAAGTCTCACCCTGGACTCTGGGCCAGGAGCAGCGGGAAGAGGGTCTGCCGGTCACCCACTAGGAGTGGACAGAGAAGGAGCAGATGCTGGGTGAGCCCGGGCTTGCCCAGTCTCCCCGATGGTGAGCGGAGCCCTGAGCTCCCAGGCACCCTCCTGGCTCAAGGCTGGGGCGGTACTTGGGATGGGGCGGGGGATGCACAGGGGGCTTGCCATCACTCAGGAGAGGGAGGAATACCCCCCACCGCTCACCTAGAAACTGGGTGTGAAACTCAGGGTGGAGCACAGCCTGCAGCTCGGCCTCCAGCACCTGCTGCAGCACACACAGGGCCCACACCACGTCCACCTGCAGGGCTGGCTCCAGGCCTGCCAGCTCTGACCCCAGCTTCTCATGCACCTGGGCAAGGACGGGGTGGGGTGGGGAAAGCAGGTTTGCTCCGTGGCCGCAGGCATCCCTGGGTGGGCAGCACCTGGAGCTGCGTTATGACCTGGCCACGCTGAGGACCAAGGGGGTGATGGGGAGCAACGCTGGCCAAGGTGCTCTTGGTCAGGCTTGGGGCACCCCTGGTGGAAGGTACCAGAAACCCTCCTCATCCCTTAGGCCCAATCTGGACGGCAGCTGTGTTCCCCCTGCTGCCCCTCCCACTGGCAGGGACCTATGGCACAAAACCACATCTCCTGCACAGGGGAAGTATTTCTGGCCCTGAGAGGAGTTAGAGATTATGAAAGGGGAAGCAGCTGGCTGGCTGGGGCAGTGCCTACCGCGGGGCCCTAGGGTCATACCCAGTCCACTCACAGGACGCTCTCACCCCTGCAAGTGGACTGAGGTCTCTGAGCCCCAAAAGGGCATTGAGGGAGCCCTAGGAAGCAAGAGCAAGGGTCCCCCAGCCCTACTGCACAGTGAGCCATCAGATGCCCTCCTGACCCTTGGCTGCCATGCTGGATTTTGCGTGTCTCGTCCCCAATCCCTGGGACGCCTGGCTCTAGCCAGCTCCCTCCACGTGCCCATGCCGGGCCTTCTTCCTTACTGCCTACACCCGGGGCCCCTTAGCACATATCCGGTCTCTTCCCTCCCTCCCACTCAGTCCCGAGCTGCTCCGAGGAGGGCTAAGCATCCGAGGCAGGGAGAGTGTAGGAGCTGGGGGCGTGAAGACTGTACCAGGCTGAAGAACGGATCCTCCCGTTCTGGGCGGAAGTTCACACGGGCGAAAGCCAGGAGCATGTTGTACAGGTGTGGCAGAGTGATGCTCTGGGCTCTGTCCAGGACATGCTGGGCCGGTCAGGTAGGACAGAAAGGCCGGATGAGAGGTGCCCGGTGGCCACTGCCCCATGCAGACCTGGCCCTCCCCCAGAGCCCATGACCTCCCAGCCCCAAGGGGTAATTTACACAGGGCAGTGGGCAGAGGGCCAGACCCTATCCTCCCAGAGGCAATCACACACACAAAAGGCCCCTGACGACAGCTTTAGAAATACTCCTCAGCCTACAAACACAGTTTCAATCTGTTGCACATAAACCTAAGTGCAAACATCCTCTTTCTTCACAACTCCATTCTGGGGCAGCTGGAAGTTTAGGGAGAGTTCTGAGTGGATTCTCAGCCTCGCTGTCTACACTGCTACCCACACAGCTACCCAAAGACGGACAAAAACTCCTACGAAATTTGGTGAAAGAATGGAAGAGACCGTTTACAACTATATTTTCTTTCACTACTAAATTGTATCATTTCTCTCCAAATAAGCCAGAATAAGGACTCCATGTTTGCCACCAGGAAGTGTTTCCAGGCCGGAGGGGCCTCCCTAATGAAATGACCAGGGAGCCGGCTTACGCAGGGGGTCAGGCACAGAAGGCCCTCAAAGCCAGGCCTCAGGCCTGCACCCCAGCTCACCTGGGCAAAGGCCTCAAACAGGGGCAGATTGAGCCACTTAAGGAAGGCAAAGGACTTGGTGCAGCGGGCCACCTCGCTGGACGTCAGGCTAGGAGTGTGGGGCAACAAGTCTGCAGCCAAGCGCTGGAACACCTGCGTCTGGTGGAAGCCGAGTTTGCCTTGGGGACAGAGCCCGAGATTTAACTGGTGAGGATTGGCAGGCCACCCTCAGGCCCACCCACCACCCACCCTGGTCTCAAGAAGCAAGAGCTTGGTGTCTGTAACCAAATTTATCCCTGAGGCCCAGCAGAGAGGATCAGGGCCTGTGAGTCACAATGTTTCTGTGGCAGCCTTTTAGGCCAGTGTCCACCACGGGTAAGGCAGGCACCGAATTTGACACAGCTGCGGCCAGAACTCAGCCCCCGCCCCACTCTGCTCTCCGTGCACAGGGCTCACCATAGGCGTAGGCCAGGTCCAGGAGGATGCCTTTCGTCAGGGGGAAGGGCTTCTGGACCAGGTGGTACGAGATGGCCCGCAGCAAGGGCACCGACCGCCGGTTCTGAGCTGCCAATGTCACCAGCACCTTCCGTAGCTCCTCGGGGCCAAAATGCTCCACCAGCTCCAGGCACTGTCAACCACAGCCGGCAGGGTCAGCTCGACGGCCCGAGGGCCAGGGGTCCCATGCAGTGCAGGCCCTGCGAGACAGTAACTGGGCCTGAGCTTACTAAACACAGGCCCCACCCGTGCAGGGCCTGCCCCCATGCCCACCCCAGGGAGCCCCCAGACTGGGGCACCATGTCTGCAGCCAAACTTATCCCCAGGCCCCAGGGCAGAGGAGCCGGGGCCCATGAGCTGCGGAGCTTGCTGTAGCAGTCATCTGGGCCAGCCCCCGCTACCACGGGAACAGGGGCTGAATTTGACTTGACTGCAGCGCTGGGGGTGGAGCAGGGGGTGGGCAGGCATGCAATCTCTAGGAAGCACTAGCCGGAGGCTGAGCCACTGGGGTGGCCCAGGACACACTTCAGGAGTTGCTGGCCATGCCGCCTCCAGGTTATGTGCAAGACGCAATTTTGGAGGAATACAAAGGAGTGGGGTTCAGGCTCTGCACCCCCCTGGCTGGATCCTTGGAGGAGCCAGTGGGTGCGGAGAGCTGCCTCCAGCTGTCTGAAGCGCCAGTCCCTCCAGTGCCATGCCTCAGACTCCGGACAGAAGCTGCCAGGGCTCTGGATCCCAGTACCTTGTCCTCCAGGCGGGTCATCAGAGACTCGGAGAGGTGCCCCGTCTTCATCATCATGGCCACCAGCATGCGGCTGTCATCGATTTCTGCCCAGCGCCGCTCCAGCTGCACCAGCAGCTCGGCCAGCAGCTCCTGGGAGTCTTGCTCCTGCATGTAGTTGGCGCTGGACTCGGCCAGGAAGGCCAGGTGCTTGTACTTCAGCCTGCGCATGCGCCAGCGGACCTCCTGCTCCACCGACCGCAGCTCCTTGGAGGTGGGGGGAAGGCCCAGTGCATAGAGGCTCCGGAGCAGCTTCACCAGGGTCCCATGCCAAACTGCAGTGATCTGGGTGGGGGGGACACAGGCAAGGTCACACCCGGGACCCTGCTGACCCTGTGCTGTTACAGAGCGGGCCGAGGCTCCGAGCTGGTGGCTGCCTGCCTAGAAGCAGCTCCCCACCTGTCACTTACGCGGGCGCACCAGGCTGCTCCTCCCTCACAGCCTGTCTGGGCCAGCAGGCCCACCACAGCGCTCCCTGCAGGGCGTGTCTCCAGGCCTCAGAGGAATATGGGGGCCACTCGGGGAGCCCTCTGGTCCCACCCCCAGGGAAGGCAGTATTCAGTAGCTGAGCAGGGCTCTGTTGTCTGCGGCGCTAAGGCCCTTAACTCCGCCACTCTGCAAGTCTCCTGAGCCCTCATCTGTGAAATGGGGCTGCACTGCTGAGAGGAGGAGCTGAAATCACACACACGTGAGGGGCAAACAAAAAAGCTGTTGTGTGAAAGGCCGGGCAGAAGGAGAAAAGTATGCGGGACTTCCCTGGCAGTCCAGTGGTTAGGACCCTGCGCTTCCACTGCAGGGGCCGGGTTCAGTCCCTGGTTTGGGGAACTAAGATCCCACAAGCTGCGTGGTGCAGCAAAACAAAAAATAGGTATGAATTTGATCTCAGCATCACATGAGCCTCCAGTGGCTCCTGCTTTTTCTGCAGATTTCCCTGAAGTAGGAAGGCTCTTTAAAAGAAATCTTGTTCACTGCTTACATTTCTAAATATTTTGTTCCTGGTTCATTACTAGCTTGTAATTTTGTTACAATGTAATTTGTTACAATGTAATTTTGTAATTACAATTTTGTAGTTTTGTTCCAAATGTTCAGTCTTGTCTCTAAAGCTTACTTTGTGTGTAAAATGTTCAATGAATAACAACTAGAATTATAGTCTTAGAAAAAAAGGGATCTACTTAATTTTTGAGTTATATTCTCAGTAAGAAATAAATCTCTACTGTGAACCGCACATACACACTTAACTAAGACAAAAAGTTCCACGAAACACTTCCCTTACTACATGTGAACTGTTTTCTACATTACTCTATCTCATTAAAAACACTTGGCCACTTCCACTACACTTTCATAACCTACAGTTTGAAAAATTTCATTTAATGTGGCCCCTTCCTTGAGCTGCGAGTCTCCTCCTCACCATCCCTGACAAGTGGACACAGGGCCTCGCCCTTCTGGAGCAGCCAGGGGGAGGGTCTGTACCTCTCTGCTGCGCCCCAGGCCCTCTGGCTCCAGCAGACCCCATGGAGCCACGGGAAGAGTCTGCATGAAGGGGGTCCTTCCTCACACGGAACACAAACTGGGTAGAGTCCTGACCCCAATCCCTGCCACACACAGGTCCCTTCTCTCCACGCTCCACCTTTAAGGATCCGATCGGATAACGCCCATGGGCAGCTCAAGTTTCTGAGATCCTCTGCTAGTCACCCCTCATCTCCTCCAGCTTCAAGAGTGTTTCCCCCGTCAGCCAGACACTGAGTGGGGGCTATGCAAGCTGAGACTGCAGGGCGAGGGGGAAAGCCCCCAAGGCATTGAGAAGAGCCGCGCTCGATCCTTGTGCTTCTATTTACTGTGTCTGAGTTGCTTATCTGTAAGATGAGGACAGCAATGTTCACCTAACAGACCTGCTGTGAGGATTAACAAGAGAAAGCAGACCTAATTGGGAAGGAAATCCAAAAAAGAGGAGTTATATGTATTTGAATAGCTGATTCACTTTGCTGTACAGCAGAAACTACGGTGTAAAGCAACTATATTCTAATAAAAATTAATTTAAAAAAAGAGAAGAAACACATTAAAGTACTTTGGAATCTGTAAAATGAAAAAATACCACTGGACGTGGAGGGCCTGAACACACAGCAGAGCTCCTGTCTACACCCGGAAAGTGACCGGATGCTTCGGACTCCAGGGCCTCTGCTGTTTTCTGCTTGTTGAACCTGCAGGAAGGGCTCTCGAACCCACCTGGCTGTTGACAAGATGGAGAAGTTGCCGAAAGCGGGCATCCTGTATGAGCAAGGCTTTGTCTTTCGGCTTCTCAGACAGCAGGCGAGAGAGCTGGATGAGCGTGAGGGCGGCGTGGTTCTCGTGCAGACAGTGACCGCCACCCAGAAGCTCCAGGAGCTCCTCTGGCCTGGTGGCCTTCTCGATGAGCTGGTCCACCTCCTGGCGCTCAGGGTAGGGAGTAAACACCTGTTCCTTCTCCACAAGCTCTGACAAAGGACCTGGGAGGCGGGAGCTGGATGAGGTAGCCGAGGAAGTCAGAGGCTTCTGGGCTCCCCGGGCGAGTCTCAGCTGGCCAACCGGGGACACGGCAGGGGCCAGACGGGTGGCTTCCCTCAGGAGGCACGTGCATCGCTTCACCAGCCGAGCAGCCATGGCGGCCTGGGGGGCGGGGAGAGAAGCCTCCTAGCAAGTGACTCCAAAGCCCTGAAAAGAAAAAGGACAGAGAACGGAGTGGTGCAGAGGCAGTTCCCAACTCCCAAACACAACAGAAGAACCAGACAAATGAAAAGGAGTTACAAGGACTTCCCTGGTGGCGCAGTGGTTAAGAATCCGCCTGCCAATGCAGGGGACACGGTTTGATCCCTGGTCCGAGAAGATCCCACATGCCGCAGAGCAACTAAGCCCACGCGCCACAACTACTGAGCCTGCGCGCCACAAACTATTGAAGCCCATGTGCCTAGAGCCCATGCTCTGCAACAAGAGAAGCCACCGCAATGAGAAGCCCAAGCACCGAAACAAAGAGTAGCCCCCGCTCGCCGCAACTAGAGAAAGCCCGCACGCAGCAACGAAGACCCAACGCAGCCAAAAATAAAGAAATAAAATAAATTTACTAAAAAAATAAAGAGTCACAGCCACACTCCCCATAAACCAGCCCAAACCTCTCCTTCCTGACTGACCATGCGCATGCAGCAGCGTTTTCTGAAGCAAAAATCTCAGAGGACTTCTGCTTCAGTACATAATATAACCAAATAACAAGACTTAGGAGCATCACTTAGGAGCTTGGGCTGGAGGGTTTCCAGTCCTGGCTGTAGAATCACCTAGGGAATGGTTCAACACCTCAGAATCCCAGGCCCGACCCAAGACCTCTTAAGTGGGAGTCTCTGCACACAGGGCTTGAACAGCGTTCCCTCCCCTTTTTTTAATTTTTAAAAGTACGCAGGATTAAAAATTATTGACTTATGGAGACGATGAGACAGAATATTTTAAATTAGACTACTCATGGAAAACCCTGGACATATCATCTATATATACATCCCACAGCTTCTGTGGATGTTATTTTAATACTTACAGATTGTGAGTGAGCCTCCCCAAACCAACCTCCACTATTACTCACCGACCTACTAAACACACACGCACACAGAGACACACACACACACTTTCCAAGAGCAAACCTCCTGAACCAATCATAAAAAGCACTTCACAACATGGCCCAGAACTGTCTTCCCAGTTTTACCTCTTTTTCCTCCCTGGAACACACCCTCATTCTAAACAGGCCTTGCACTTTCATTACACCTTGGCAGGGCAGGGCAGGGCAAGGCCTGCTGACTCTTTTTTTTTAACCCCCCTTCATAGGGCTCGGAAAATCACCCCCCATCTTCCCGCACCCAGACAAAAAACGTTACCTCCTCCAAGAATGTTACATATCCCGATGCAACTGCTTTTAACAACTCTGTCCTGCTCACCAGCGTGAATAAATGACCTGGGTAAGGCACCCCGCCGGGGCACGATAAAAGGCGTTATAACCTGGGCCTCCCTCCTGCCAAAGCAGAGAACGTGTTTGACCTTCGATTTCCGAGAACTTGGCCTGGGACATTTTATTTTTACGTGAGCTCACTGTTGTAGCTGTAGAAAGCTTAGATTAACTGTACATAAAGCAAGAGACTCAGAGAGGAGGAACACCGACCCAAGGGTAACATCCACCATCCACAGAGCCCCAACGGCGGGGAAGCACTGAAAACGTTCCCGACTAAGGACCGTCCTACGAGCTAGCGAGAAAAACAAGTTCAGAAGCCCAACTGGGATTTGTGGAAACACCAACCCAGAAGTTCGGCCCTCAGACGCAGAAAGAGAACGACTTGCACGAAGGCCAGCCAGCGACAGCGCGGAGGACCAGGGCGGAACCGCAGGCCGCCACGCTGGACCTCGGAAAAGGGGCGCGTGCGCACGAGCAGGCGCGGCTCTGGGCCGCCCCACCCCTGTGCCCCCCGTCCCCCACCCCTACCCCTACCCCCTGCGTCCCGTGCGCCCTCCCGGTCTCCTCTCCCGGCCACGCCCCCATGCCTTCAGGACCTAGGCTCCTCAGGACCCTCTTCCCCCCGGCCCCGAGACTTACGCCGCCACCGCCGCCGCTGGCGCAAGAGCCCCGTCTGACCTCCATACGCCCCAGTACGGCTCTCGGCCTACGCTGCGCGGCGCGCTCTTTTACGTCACTCGGCGCGCCGCCGGAAGCGAGGCTCGCCGCCTGCCGCCCAGCCGGAAATCACTTCCGGTTCCTTTTTCCTGCTGGGGCGATGTTCGCTCAGGGCGCGGACAGGCGAAGTGAGTGACAGGTGCTGAGCAACTTCGGAAAAATGGGAGGGGCGGTGGGGAAGAATAAAGTGTCCAGAAACGGAGGCTGGGAGGCCTGGGGACCCTCTGGTCAGTACCCAGACCTCATTCGGAGTATAGGAGGCGACGCTTTGTCGTCAGTGCGTGCTTCCCACCACCTCCCACCCCCGCGCCTACCCGCGGGCTTCTCACAGCCTCTAGAGAAGCCCCAGCTGTAGACTGCCCAGGGCTGGGCTGTGACACGCTGGGAAGGCCTCTCAGCGCAGGTGTGCGGAAATGTAGGCACAGATTGCCTAGGTCTTGCAGTTTTTCCAAAAAAGAATCTAGGATTCTGGAATTTTATGTGCAGTCTCTTGACTTTTAAATATTGACGTTTACTTGTAAAAGAAACTGCGGGGTAAGCCAAGCAAGATGTATCTGAGTTGTGTACGTGGACTTGATTTATCTTGCTTCCTGCACGCCTTTTTTTTTTTTTTTTTTTTTTTTTTGGGGTACGGGTTTTTCTTACCACAGGAGCACAGGTTCCGGACGCGCAGGCCCAGCGGCCGTGGCTCACGGGCCCAGCCGCTCCGCGGCATGTGGGATCCTCCCAGACCGGGACACGAACCCGCGTCCCCTGCATCGGCTGGCGGACTGTCAAGCACTGCGCCACCGGGGAAGCCCTGCACGACTTTTTGTTTCCATGGAATTAAGAATTGCTTTGTATTTTTGGCTTAAGATTCCAGGGACCTGCCTGGCGGTTTATTTTTAATTTAGTTTTTAAAAATAAATTTATTGGGCTTCCCTTCTCTTATTTTCTGTCCTTTATTTTATTTCTTGACTTATGCCCTTGTTTGGGTGGAGCACATCCTTCAGTACCTCTGTGAGAAATGATGCAAAGGAGGTCAGTAAAGGCCTTGCAGGTCTGAAATATCTTTATTATATCCTCCTGCTTGATCGATAGTGTGGCTGGGTGTTTTAGAAATCATTTCCTGATTTTGAAGCCTTGGTTACTCTGTGAGCCTCTAGCTTTCAAGCTTTTTGAGTTTATGTGGAGTCCAAAAATTGTACGTGAGGTGTTTTTTCGCCCGCCCTCCTTCCCTTTCTTCTTCCTTTTTCTTCCTGTTTCCTTCTCCTCTCCTCCATTCTTTTCCTTTTTTTTTTAATTTCTAAAGTATGGAATCTAAATCTAAATCAATGAACAAAGGATGTTGCAGCCATCAAGCCACTACAGCTGCACTTTGATGGTGAGCCCTGAGGGGACTCAGGATGGGAACGAACAGGATACTGGCCCCAGATAGCTGAGGTGCATATCAAAGGAATGATTTCAATGAGCCCAGACTAGCATCTTCGCAAACATAAAAAGCGCTAAATTAATTAACTTGAGATGCCCGGTTTTCTTTAATTAACAGTAATCTTTTGTTGTTATGACCACCTGGTTTTTGTTACAAAACTATATATCCTGGTTCCTCTTCAATACCTCTTCGGAGCAGTCCCTCAGAACAATCTGAGAGGCTGCCTCCCGGGTTTGAAATCCTCAGAAAGTCCACCAAATAAAACAATTCTCAACTTTTAGGTTGTGCATTTTTTTCAGTTAACAGGAGCCAGTCCAATGAGACCACGTATTACATGATTTCAGTTATATGCAATGTCCTGAAGAGGCAAGTCTGTAGACCTGAAAGTAGATGAATTGTTTTCAGGGGCTGGGGAGATGGGGGTGGTGGTGTAGTGGGGAGTGACTAACGGGTATGGGATTTCTTTTTGGGGTGGTGAAAATGTTCTGGAATTATATAGTTGCACGATGAACTGAATGTATGATGAGCCGCTGAGTACACATTAAAGAGCGAATTTTATGTTAGGTGAATTATATCTCAATAAAGCTGTGATATTAAAAAGAAAAAGAAAGAACGGTGGGCTAAAAAGAAGGAACTCCAGCACATGAGTAGAGTATATTGGCAGTGAACCTCGCCATCAGGCCATTTTCTTGGGTAGCTACTGCTGTCATCTTCTTAGGTCTTTCCTCTTGGGCTGGTGAGACTTTGCAGAGGCATTTCCAGAGCTGCCAACATTTTGGGAGCCTGGCTGAGGAGGACAGCTGGGTGGGTTGGGGTGTGTGGCCTCAGGTTTGAGCATGCGAACCTTTCCTTCATCATCGTGTCTGTTGCTACGGAACAGACGCCGCCGCTTGCTTTATTGTGCTTGTGGATGTTTTGAGGATGGCTTGTCTCTGCTGTACAATGACTGGGGCCTCCACTGGAACCACTCAAAAGCTAGAGACAGTCTACCAAGAGCCCGCGTGTGCCAGCCTCTCTTGCTTAGCTCAGGGGTTCAACCGTGGGTGTTCCAGCAAACAAGGGAGACCCCGTTGCCTTTCATGACCAGCCTCAAGAAGCACACAGGGTCTGCGTTCTCCATGGTGGAAGTGGCCACAGCCCCATCTAAACTCAAGAGGGGGTCTCTGACCTCAGTCTCAAGGGGAGGAGTGCCCAAGGATTTGAGGCTGCATTTAGAACTGCCACAGTCACTCAGATTTTAGCAAGGTAAGCCCACTCTCCCAGAGGGTTGAGGCAATTCATTCCAGATGCCCTCCACTACCCTCTCTGGAGAGAAACTTCTGGCCTTTTTTTGGTGGGGAGAGGTGTTGGAGAAAGGTAGTTACTCAGTTCTGTGGGTTTATTTATTTGGCTGCATCGGGTCTTAGTTGCAGCACATGGTGGGATCTTCGTTGTCGTGTGAGGGATCTTTTTTTTTAGTTGCGGCATGCAGGATCCTTTAGTTGCGGCATGCAGGATCTAGTTCCCTGACCAGGGATGGAACCCGGGACCCCTACGTTGGGTGCGCGGAGTCTTAACCACTGTGCCACCAGGGATGTCCCCTTATTTCCTTCCTGATTCTTCTTGCTAGCACCCTCCACCTTCCTCCTGATCCCAGAACTGCCTTATTGGTGACTTTGAGGGATTGAATGGCCTGGGGCGGGGATCTGACCTGAATGCCCTCCTCGGACTGCAAGGTCCTCGATGAGGAACAAGCCATGGGACCACCTGGCAGGACATCAGAGCTGTAGGAGATGAGTTTGTCTCCTTCCCAGAGGGAGGGTGGAAAGGAGAGCCGGGATACCTCAGAGCCTTTCTCATCCAACACACTTGCTGACAGATGAAAACTGAGGTGCAGAGAGGTGTGGGGACTCGCCAACACCTGTTCCCATTCCAGTTGGAATCAGGGCCATATGAGCTGACAGATGACTGTGAGGAGGTTAGGGTACCAATTTGGTTCTACTACCTGCCCACCCTGTAACCTGGGCCGGGTACTGAACCTGCCTGGCTCAGTCTCCAGGTCTGTCAAAGTGCTACTTCAGGATGTGTGGTCAGGATGCAGGGATACAGGCCTCTGTCGGGAGCCCTCCAGATAAGCCCCCCACGTGGTTACCCTCCCTCCCTTCCCTCTGCCTCCTTCCAGGCTGAACCTCGCACTCTCGCTACCACCCTCTGCTAACAGCATCTTCTCTCCTGAAATTGTGCCTCAACTAGATGAGCAGCCATCCTGGTGTGCCCACCGTGGTCCTGGTTTTAGCACAGAAAGTCCCCATCAAGGGAAATCCCCCAGTCCCAGGCCAACCAGGGTGGTTGATCACTCTGTCCTCAACCTGCCCACTCTCTTTCCCCAGGTGTACTCAAACCACAACCTGCCAGAAGCCCTGGTGCACAGAAGAGCCCCGACACAGCACGTCTGAGGCTGCCAGTCCTGACGGGCCCGCCGGCCGGGTTGGCCCTCCACTGGTGTCTGGAAATGTGCCCGCTAAACAGTTCCCTACACTGACGACAACTTTCCCGCTATGGTAAGAGTAGCCCCCTGCACCCAAACTGGACAAGTAGTGCGCTGTGCTGACACCTTCTTTCCCTTGGAGAGTCTGGAACTTTGGTACATGCTGGGCAGAGGGTGCTTACAAGACCAGGCCCTGATAAAACCCCTGGATGCTGAGTCTCTAACGAGCTTCCTTGGTAGACGCTTCATGCCAGTGGTCCCAGCTTGTTGCCAGGGAATTCAGTGCCTCCAGGGTGACTCTAAGGGGAGAGGTCTAGAAGTTCATGACTGGTCTCCTCCAGAGTTCACCCCATGTGCCTTTTTCTCTTTGCAGGTTTTGCTCTGTCTCCTTAGTTAGAATAAATCTTAGCCATGAGTGTGACTCTATGCTGAGTCATTTTGGAGAATCACAGAACCTGGGGGGTGGCCTTGGGGACCCTGGACAAACCTGGCCAAGGGCTTTCCTCTCAGGAGAAGACTTTCCCTCAGGGCCTGGTAGCATTGATGCGTCTCCAGACCCCCGAGTAAGAGGAGGAATCAGACCTGGTGGCTGTCCCAAAGTCAGCCTGGCCCCAGCTCTTGCTGGGCACATGAACATGTCCTTTCTGCCCTTCTCTGTGTACAGGAAACTGAGGCCCAGGGAGGGCAGGACAGCCCATGGGCACATGGAGAGTGAACATCCAGGTCTCCTGCAGCCGCCCAGACCTCCCCATGCCTCTCCGTCCTGGCCAGGGGCTCGCTCCCAGCTGGGTAGGGTGCTGGGCCTTCTGCCCTCCCGAATCCTGAACACGGCCGGCTTCCAGGGGCCCACAGCCCATGGAATTACTCTTCCAGCCTTCCCCCTGGCCCTTCCTTCCATCATGTCCGTCCTTCTACCTTTCCATCCATCCCCCTTGCCCATCACTCCACCTTGCCCAGCCTTCCACCTTGTCCACCAGCAAGTCTTGCGGAGCCCTCCTGGTGCGGGGTGGAGAGGTGCACAGTATAGTGTATGGAGTGGGGCCTGGGGGTGGCAGCCTGTGGGCCAGGCACTGAGCCGTACTGATGGGGCCCTTCTTCCAGCCTCTCCCACCTTCCACCTGGGCTCCTGCTCTGGGGTCTGTAGGAGCTGAGTACCTGTGCTGCAGGGGGCGGCCTCTCTCTAGATAGAGCTATGGTGGGGCTAGGGGATCAGCCTAGTAGGGTGCTGGGAGCTCTGGGGTGGGCTGCTGTGAGCAAGCATTGAGAGGTGGTGCAGTGGGGAGAGAGCCCCCTTCACAGCCCCTGGGTCTCTCTGGGATGGATGTCCAGCCCCTGAAAGTGGCTATTAAAATATAGCGTGTTAATAGAAAATCTGAGATGACTGCCGGTGAAGGTAGTCTATCATTCACAGTTCCCAGGAGAAGGAGGCACATCCCTCCACGAAGAGCCACACGGGGAAGCACAGGGTCAGCCAGGAGGCGGGGAGGTGGCGGGGCAGGAGCGGGAGAAACTGCGGGTTGCTTTACTGTGGTTTCCCTGGAAGGAGCTGGCGAGGAAGGATGCAGGCCTATTAGGACCGGCTAGTGTGAACAGTGTCAGTGGGCTCTGGGTGGAGGGTCTCCCCCTAGTGGTGTGGTCCCTGGCCTTGCACTGGGAGAGCGACCAGGAGTATAAGACCCCCTAGACGAGGTGGTGGGGGTGTGGTCTCCGGATTGTTTGCGTTACACCCCCGAGGAGGGGTGTGGGGGGCAGGAGGCTGAGCAAGGTGAGTCAGGCATATCATCGAGGTGTCCAGGGTATGCATGTAGGACAGATGTTAGAGCATCAAGTTTACAGAAGCTGGACACGTGGTTAATGCAGAGACTGGGGCGTGATAAGCATTCTCTGCAGGGGAGGAGTCCTCAGCATGGCGGGGGGAGGGGGGAGGCTGGTGAGCCCCCCCACCCCGTTCCTTCTAAGCTCAAGTCAGGGTGGGCTCAGGGCCCCCCGGGGATCTTTCCTGGGTCTGGGCCCCGGCAGGAGCGGCAGCCCCGTCGAGGGGCTCAGCTCCATCTCAGACTCACCTCTCTCCCCAGAAGCTCTTCCGGCACCTGCCCAGCACAGGCAGGGGTGTGGGAGGGTGTGCCCACTGTCCTCCAGCCTCCGGGCTTCCTGGAGGTACAATAGCACCGCACTGTGAGTCCCTTTGCATGATAGGTGTGGCTCCCTCAGGACCTGTAGCCCCATCTTTCTCACACCCTGGAACGGCCCTTTACCTGCCCAGCGTCCAGGCCTCCCTCCCGTGCATCCTCCTGCAGCCCCTCTCTGGCGCTGCACTGTGCTCCCAGCTGTGCATTACCCAACTCAGGACCTTCCAATGTGGCTGCCCACACACCCCTCCCACCAGCTGGCCCCCAACATGCCCCAGTCCTGGAAGGCCAGCCTTCTTTCCCTTTTTACTTTTTACCTCCCCTGGGAGCAGCTAGAAATGCAGAATTCCAGACCTCCAGAATTGGAATCTGCATTTTGGCAAGATTCCTGGAGATTGGGGGGCACCTTGAAATCAGGAAGCCCTGCAGCCTCACCCAGCAGTCCTGACTTCCTGGAGCTGCTGAAAACAGCGTGTGGGCCCCACCTGCCTCTCTGACCCAGTGGGTCTGGGTGGAGCCCTCTGACACCACCAGGTGACGCTGCTGCCGATGTGGGCCGAACTCTGGGAACTGCCCTAAGCTGCACTTTGAGCCACCTGAGGTGGCAAATTGGCCTGGGTGTAGGTGTTTAAAGAACTGAAAGTTGCTCACGTGGACTGTAGGTGTCGAAAACCGGGCTGCACATAAAAACTGAATAAAAACTGAATCTGGTCCTTGTCCCTGGCACGCAGCTTCAAAGACTTGCAAATTCCTGAGTGATAGGAGTTTCCTTACAATTTCCTTTTGTTATTTGTAATGAGCCCCTTTCCCATACCCAAGTTTATGCTAATGAGGTGACTCTAGGCGTGGAGGGTGCTACCCTGTGATTAGAGGGCTGGGGATTGAGTTAATCACCGATTGCTGATGAGTTCCTTGTAATGCTTTTTTTTTTTAAAAAAAATTAATTATTTATTTGGCGGTGCTGGGTCTTAGCTGTGGCACGTGGGATCATCATCATTGTGGCATGCAGGATCTTTAGTTGTGGCATGCAGGCTCTTTAGCTGCGGCATGTGAGCTCTTAACTGCGGCATGCGGGATCTAGTTCCCTGACCAGGGATCAAACCTGGGCCCCCTGTATTGGGAGCATAGAGTCTTAACCACTGGACCACAAGGGAAGTTCCTCATAATGCTTATTCAAGAACCCACAAGAAAGCCTTCGGACACAGAAACTCAGGGATCTTCTGGGCCGGTGATGGTTAATGGGCTGGGAGGGTGGCATACCCTGAGCCCACGGGGACAGAGGTTCCTGTATCCCCCTCCCACGCCCTCACCCTATGTGTCTCTTCATCTGGCTCTTCCTGGTCTATATCCTCTACAATAGAACTATAACATAAGTATTGTGCTTTCAGAGGTCTGCGGGTTGTTCTACCAAATTATTGAATCTGTGGGGGTTATGGGAACCCCTGAATTTTAGCCTCAGGGCAGCGGTCCCCAACCTTTTTGGCACCAGGGACCGGTTTCGTGGAAGACAATTTTTCCACGGACCGCAGTTGTGGGGATGGTTCAGGCAGTAATGCAAGCGATGGGGAGCAATGGGGGAGTGATGGGGAGTGATGGGGAGTGATGGGGGATTGATGGGGAGTGATGGGGGAGTGATGGGGAGCGATGGGGGGCGATGGGGGAGTGATGGGGAAGTGATGGGGAGGGATGGGGAGTGACGGGGAAGTGATGGGGAGTGATGGGG